>NC_089837.1:187542254-187845588 GCF_035609145.1 Eleutherodactylus coqui | reverse complement strand
ATGTCATTGTGGTGCGTCCGGAACCACCAAGCCGGAAGACGCCGTAAGGACAACAACGTCGTCGCAGTCCATGACGTCACCACGCCAGAGATGTCACATCCGGTGTCTGCGGCTACCAGATCACCGGATGACACACTGACCTCAAGGGGCGCGGCCACCGACCACAAACCAAATAAACGACCTCAAGGGGCGTAACTAACAGCAGCATCATGACGACCTCATGCCGCGGCGGCGTCTAAATTGCAACGTCGTCACGGTCTGTGACGTCATCACGTCAAAGACCCCACATCCGATATCAAATGGCCACAAAGTGGTTGGATAGTCAACTTACCTCAAGGGATGTGGCTATCAGTCACACATAGAGTAAGTGCTCTCAAGGGGCGTGGTTAACAGCAACGTAGCAGCCCTGATTTCCTAAAAGGGGACGATCATCAACAACGTCATGACGATCCACCCCCATGACTAGTACATCACCCCTGCGGACCATATAGTCATATGAATCAGCTGAATACATCAGATGCTACCTGGTCTACTTTCTACATTCTGTCTACTATTTTGGTTTTGATCCAGACTACACTGGGCATTTGCATTTTTTTCACTCCTCACTGTAAATTACAGTAATCAAGGGAACCAAACAGGACTTTTTGAATCCCTACTGAGTGCTGCAGTTGTGACTTACTCACATTCGACTTATGGATCTACAACAGCATGCACCTGGAGGAGGAGGACAAGAGGTGAATATGACACTGGGTACTGATGGCCCAGGGACCTCTGTACTTTCATTTTTTTTTCTACACTGACGAGGATGTAAAGAGGATCATTGGAACTCCAACCATTGATGAGATCTTCCTCAGTACACCCTCGGTTAATATGCTATATAAAAAATGGGAATCCATTTCTAGACACATTATCTCACTTAATCTACATTATGTCACTTTGCATGAATATTTCAAGATGAAGCGGGTCCCAAGAGGTCTGAGACCCAGTGTGAGGCCGACTTTGATGGCGAATAATCCTGCCTTTGTGGATAAATTTGAGGGTATAGCTAATAAGTTCTGCGTTGATATAATACTCAAGTGAAAAAAGAAGAGCTGTATGAAGTGGAAAAAGATATCACCGGAAAAATCCCTCAGAATGAGTGGGAAACATATCGTACTAAAATGGAGACATATCTGATTCAGTTTAGGGAGGATCTGGAAGCAAACAAAAGGACTAAATGGTTTAGGGATGCGAATGACTATACAGCTGGACAGGTTTTCAATTGGCATAAGAGTAAGACATCCAAGAACAGTTGTGTTTATCAGAAGCAGAACAGAAGCCATCAAAAGAAAAGAAAACAAAGGAACTTTAATACGAGTGGTTTTACATCAGATACATCTAACTCTCATGACGGTTCTGTGAGGGGCTCAATTACTAACAGCTCTTTTTTAGGTCATACGTACCCGATAAATTCTATCAACAGAGAAACGGATCATCGAAACCCCGCTCAAGGAGAGGGGGCGTCAGGCACCACCGTTCCCGTAAGAGGCAGAGGGGGTATGAAGACCAGATCGGGAAACCGGCACCCACTGCCTAAGTACAGGAGGTAAAGCCTGCAGATGACGAACTTGTGGTAAATATTTCATCAAGAACTCTGATAAAGAATTGTCGGTATTATCTAAGGGTTTGTCCTTCTGCCCAACAATGAAGACGGACTGGTTCCAGGTTGATCTCGATCTCGAGAGGTTTTTTAGAAACCTCCGTTTAAAATCGTATTTTTCTTCATTACCATCTGTGACAGATGTCTCGCAGTCCAACCCCCGTGGGGTTTTCTCCCTGGTGGGTGTTGGACTGCGAAACAAAAGTCTTTTTTCACCATCTAACAATAATCCTGGGATAGAGGCGTATGTTAAGATTGTGAAGAACAAAATTAGATTATTAAAGGAACAATCCAGTAGAAGAGTTTTGAATAGTTTTGATAACCTATCTAAGGATGATAAGCATGCCCTTGATTTACTCTCTAAAGATGAAAATGTTATAATTAAACCAGCTGATAAGAGTGGGGCAATTGTCATCCTAGAGAGTTAAATACTCTGCTGAAATTCTGCAACAGGTGGAGGATACTAATGTATACGAGCCCTTGACCAGTGATCCCACTGAGAAATATCTAACTGATGTTACATGTGCTGCTGGGATTTGTTGTACTATGTACTCCTAGCAGCACAGTCAGGTAGTTGAGGGTTAATTGAGCTAGCTGGGTGTGGTACTTCCTGCTAGCCAATCTCCTGGATCTGTGCTCACATATAAACGCAGCTCCTGGTTAGTCTGGCTGGGTTCCCAAGGTGAGCACTCATGTTACTTCTGTGTCCTGTAACTTGTTATCAGTCATGTTCAGCTTGTTCCCACTCTGATCTGTGTTTGCAAGTAGGTCTATTGTCTCTCTGCTTCCCCAAGATTGTTTGGGCACCTGTAGTCCTAGTCTGCAGTACATGCAGCCCCCTTTTCCTTCCCCCTGTACAGGTGCAGCCTCCAAAGGTCTTATTCTGGGTGTCAGTTGGTGTAACTGGACACTGTTCCCTATGTCAGCTTGTGTAGTTGACTGTTCTGGGTGTCAGTTGGTGTAACTGGACCCTGTTCCCTATGTCAGCTTGTGTAGTTGACTGTTTTTTCTGTGTGTCAGCTGGTGTAACTTGACACGGTTCCCTATGTGAGCTTGTGTAGTTCACTGTCTATTCCCCCTGGTATGAGGACACATAGACTTGCTGCGTGTTTCATCTGTGTGCATGTGATCTCTGAGTGGAGTCTGTCTGGCTGTGTGCCCTGTACACTGTCCTGTTCCTGATGCAGCTGGCTGTGTGTCCAGTGCTCTGTTCTGTCCTGTTGCAAGCTTTGCTGAGTGATTTCTGTCTTGCTGGTTCATGTCCGTTTGTTTGTTTAAATTCTGTCAGTTTCGTGTCAGTTTGCTGCGTGACCTGCTATCTGTGTCCTGTCCTGTTGCAGCTTTCTGTGTGAACTCTGTCCGGTTTTGCTGGACTCCTGGTTAGTGTAGGGACTAGCGGTATAACCAGGAGCCGTGAAGTGGCCCGCTAGCTTCCATGTTTTGTACAAAATGTCAACCAATACCTGGTATTTACATTCAGCTTATCATCTATTTCTAGTGGTTGCATTGTGGCTGCTGTATGCGGTGTATCCTGTTGTTCTGTCTCTGTCATGTAGCATGTGTATGTCTCCTGTTCTGTGGCGTGGTTCCTAGGATCAGCTAGGGCCCAGATCCGAAGACCGCTGGGCTGCCCTTATTGGGGCAATGTTCCCCGCTTTAGTAGGGCCATGCCATCCTCCCGCGTAGAACAGGGTCAGTTGCCTGAAATCTGTGTGAATCCCGTGTGACCCTGGTGCTACCTGTGTGCGTCCATCCCATCTATTCTATCCCTTTTAGGGTACAATCGTGTGGGCTCCCATGCTTAGGTTGCCCACACGATCGTAACAACTGAATTAAGGATCATGGTCAATGAGGCCCTTGTAGATGGCATTATTGATAGTGGTCTGGCCCAGTATCTGATCCTGGATTTTCCAAGGATACCCACAATATTTGTATTACCAAAGATACATAAAAATCTTGTGGACCCACCTGAAAGACCCATAGTCTCCGGGTGAGATTCCATCTTTTGCAGACCTGCGTTTTTTCTCCATAAAGTGCTCAGACAATTTGCCACCAATGCCACTTCATACATCAGAGACACGAGTCACTTTCTGACCATTCTCACTAGTCTTGAATTATCCCAATCAACTGTACTTGTCACATTAGACGTAGTGGCACTATACACTTCCATCAAGCATCAGCAGGGTCTCGATGCAGTCCAATTCTTTCTTGATGACTGACATTTTCCCAGCAGGAAGATCTTTTACCCTGTCGCTGCTTAGTTTCATACTCCACAAGAACTATTTTGTTTTTGATGGATGTTTTTATAGGCAGCAACAGGGTACAGCTATGGGGTCAAACATGGCGCCTCCATACGCCAATATAGTTATGAGACATTTTGAAGAGCAATATGTATATAAGTCTAATTATGCAGAGAAAATCAAATGTTAGACACGGTATATCGATGACATGTTTGTTGCTTGGGAGGGTAGTGAGTGCGAACTATATGCCTTTAGGGACTGGCTCAATCACGATGTCCCTGGTCTGCAATTTACACTTAACCACTCCACACGGAGTATTCAATTTCTCAACATCATGATCAAAAAACAGGGTGACAAGATCTGTACTGACCTATATACTAAACCCACGGACAGGAACAATTTATTGAGATTTGACAGTGATCACTCCAGACGCATGCTCGAATCCCTTCCACTGAGCCAGTTCTTGAGGGTTAGGACGAACACTGACGACACATTTGTTCATGATCGGATGGAGGAGATGTGCCGGAAATTTGTTGCAAAGGGGTATCCACCCTCCCTTGCATATGATCAGATGAACAAGGCTCTACTGAGACCAAGAAATGAACTGTTAAATCCACGCCCTAAGGTTGATAAACAAAGGAGGATTATTTTTGTATCAACGTACGGTATGGATAGTGGTCGAATCAGGAATGTGCTTTTTAAGCATTGGTCTATTTTGACAAACCTGTGGTGACATTCCCGAATTAGCTCAAGTTCCCATTATGGCTTATAGGAGAGCCCGCAATTTGCGTGACAAACTTGTAACGCCATTATTTACAACTAGAGTAACAACTGGACAGAGATTGTTGGGACCCCTTAAGGCAGGGAATTTTCCTTGCCTTAATTGTTCAAGTTGTAGTAACTTGATCAAAGGAGACACGTTGCAACATCCACATACTAGCCAGACGTTTAAGATTCAAGAGCACCTCACATGTAGGTCCAGGTTTGTAATTTATTTAATAACCTGCCTCTGTGGTAAAGCTTATGTGGTTGAGACTATACAAGAGGTGCGCTCGAGAATAAACAAACACAAAAGTACCATACGCACCGAAGCCAAAGATTTACCCATCGCAAAACCCTTCCTTGAATTCAGGCACTCTATCAGTCAACTGAGATACAAAATCATTGATTATGTTCCACCACTTGAGAGAGGAGGCAATAGGGAGCTGTTGCTGAAGAGAAAAGAACTAAAGTGGATCTATACCCTTGACACTTTACATCCTAGGGGCCTTAATATTGATTATCATGTAACACCCCATTTATGAGTTGTATTGATCGATATAAAGGGAATTATTCGGTCCATCAGTTTCTGATTCTGAAGTGAGTTAATTCAGTGTAGAGATATTTTAGGATATATGTAATATATGTATTATATGTGTTTAATTTTTGTGATAGGATTTGGTCTTGCTTTGTTCTACACATGTTTATTGTATTTTCTTTGTGTTTTGTAGGTTCACCCTAACTGTGGTTATTCCTGTGCTCTGTGGTGACTTCCACATCGGTTCCTTCTTTTTTCACTCCTTTTGTGGCTTTGCTTGGATATGCAATTTTTTTAAATATTGTGGATCCTCCTATTTAAGTGTGATAATAAAGATTATTTGGCATATGCACTATGGGTCTCTTGGCCTTGTTTTCCTATGTTAGGATAGCAATTTTGCTAAGTTTGGTGTCTGAGATAGATCATTGCCTTACCTGATTGGCCCTTAAAGGTGACCATTTTTGATGCTATATGCATTGCACTTTCTATTTATCCACATTATATTTATCTGCCAATGTTATTGAAGTACATTGCCACACAGTATAATTAATGATACTTACTATATGGAATGATTGAAGACTAAGTTATAATATGGGTATTTCCTGGTATGATATTACATACAACATATATTATGGATTAAGTGAGCTGCTCCAACCCACATGCTTGGATGGATTTGGCGTCCTCAATTACAGATATAGTCTAATAGTTCTTGTCTTTACTGATAGGATTATAAATGGCATCTTCAGGATACTTTTAGTGTACGTGAGCCGAAAAAATTAATTGGGTTTATTGCCGCTATCTGTTGTTGGAGGTGGGGTTTATTTGACATTATGGTCATGTGATACAATTTGCTGATTCATATGACTATATGGTCCGCTGTGGTGATGTACTAGTCATGGGGGTGGATCGTCATGACGTTGTTGATGATCGTGCCCTTTTAATGTTGCTGTTAACCACGCCCCTTGAGGGCACTTACTCTATGTGTGACTGATAGCCACGCCCCTTGAGGTCAGTTGACTATCCAACCACTTTGTGGCCATTTGATATCGGATGTGGGGTCTCCGACGTGATGTCGTCACAGACCGCGACGACGTTGCAGTCTAGACGCCACCGCCGTGAGGTCGTCATGATGCTGCTGTTACGCCCCTTGAGGTCATTTATTTGGTTTGTGGCCGTGCCCCTTGAGGTCAGTGTGTCATCCGGTGATCTGGTAGCCGCGGACGCCGGATGTGACGTCTCTGATGAGCTGCCTCTGATTGGCTGAGGGCTGTGACCAATCAGAGGCAGCCTATTCAGCAGGTGGGGATTTTAAATTCCCGCCTGCTGATTACTACAGAAAGCAGTTAAGGAGAAGAGCCATCTGGACGCGGCTGATCTCCGGCAGCTGCAAAAAGGTGAGTATAATTTTTTTTTTTTTACACTTTTTTGGACGGTTTTCAGGGAAGGGCTTATATTTGAAGCCCTTCCCCAAAAATTAATACAGCGCTTGCCGGCTGCCCATTGTTTTCAATGGAGCCAGCTGTATTGCCGGCTCCATTGAATTCAATGGGCAAATATCGTTCTCCTCTGCCATGGCTGTGGCAGAGGATAGCGGGCAGCGCCCCTGTGACCAAGCCGTTTGGGCTGATTAACGCTGCTAGCATAGTTTTTTTCAGCCGTGACGTTGGCTTCGGCCTTATTTACGTGATACCCCCGATTTACTCCTAAAGCCTAATGGTGTCTCGGTGGATGACAACATATTATTGGCATCCATCAATGTTGAGGTATTCTACAATAGTATCCCACATGGACTAGGGGTTGGGGTAATTAAATATTTTTTGCAGACCAGGGGAACGCAATATGCCCTGCACAATTAATTAATTGTTGAATTGTTGCAGTTAATCCTTTGTAATAATGTGTTCTTGTTTAGTACCACCCTCTTTTACCAGCTATGGGGCACTACGATGGAGGGGGAGCCACATATACCAACCTGTTGCTGGGCTGATTAGGAAATCTTCAAGAGAAGGAAAGTGGAATAGGCATATGCTTTGCAAATAGGCTTAATGGATTTGCAGGATGAAATAGACAGTGCCATTTGATTTAAATGAAACTCTCTTTTGTAATTCCTATTTAGATATTGGCTTATTGACTAGAGGGAAGTTTTCTGGATATTGTGCAGAAATGTGCCCTTCCTTACAACATTATATCTGGTCATATAGCTAGCTTATTTTGGGCATTGCTATAATTGCCCTTATGAGACATAGGCTAGCCGGACTGAATGTTTGTTATATTCCGATTTACAATTAAATTGACTATTTTATTTATTTATATTGTATATGATATCATTTGTTATTATGGGTCATACCACATTGGTTTTGCCCTAGTTGTATATCTTCTCTGGGCATACATGCTATGACTCCACCATACCCATATGTTTATATCTTTTAACCCTTTCCAATCCATTTATTTTTTTTCTCATCCATTCTCCCCAGCTCAAAATAAATTGGAGCTGGGGAGAATGAATGAGAAAACATAAATTCTCACTTCCCTCTCCCAATCTGACAGAGTTCAGGAGGGTGCCGGTGGTCACATCACCATCGGGGGAATGCGGAAGTAATACTTCCGCATTCTCCCTTCAGGCTCCCGGTTTGGTGATGACATGACAGCTAAGGTCAGGTGGCACCCGGTGGTCACATGATCGCCGGGCAGAATGCAGAAGTAATACTTCTGCATTCTCCCTTCAGCCTTCTGGCCCGGCGATCATGTGATAGCTGGGGTCAGGTGACACCTGGCAGTCACATGATCGCCGGGCGGAATCTCTGTGCATTACATAACGCTAATTCAGCGATATGCAATGTGTAAAGGAGAAGGCAGAAAGGGTTAAAAACCCTTTCTGCCTTCTCCTCGGGGGGTCCTCGATGAGGACCAGTGCAGGAGTGCATCTGCACCCGATATGTCTGACGATCGGGTGCAGATGCACTCCTGCACTGCAGTGTCGGGCCTGTCCCGACATCGGAGCTGTGGAGGAAAATGATGATGTCAAGGTAGGCCCGTCATTGGATTGGAAAGGGTTAATTGCTACATGAAGCCCTTTGATGCATGTGCACATGTTGATTTGCGAACACTATTATGTGTTAAGTCTAAGTGGATGTTGACATCTCTTCATGGATATGTTAAGACTGAAGCTCTGTTAAACTCCATTTTGTCTTGTCTCATACAACACTAACTATGAACTTTAGCCCAATTCTGTTTTTCAGTTTGAGATGACGATTCATCTTGGTGTACAGATATTCATTTGTTCTTTCAGAATCTCTCATGAAATATAGTTTGTTCAGTTATCAAAGAATGTTACAGTAGAAATGTTACAAGTTTTTGTAGATATGTACTGTGTTAGTTTCACATGAGAATGAAAACTTGCTTAAGTGAATAGTTTCACATGAAACCTTACGTGAAGCTTTGGCATAAAGCCATGTATATTCCTTCTTTCTTTTATTGATAAAAACTTTTTCTGTAGTAATAAACTTAGAATTCTCTGCATACAGAGCAACCTATGCGTGCCACTGAATTTCCCAGGCCTGAAAGAAATATATACTAATTCGGAACTCAGCAACATATCATTTGGGATCCCTGGAATATGCCTAACAAGCTTGCCGCCAACGGTGGGGCTTGAGGCGACAGATGGATGATCATTGTACCCCGACTCTCAGAACACGAATGGGAGGGAGTAGCCTGGAACCACAGACTGAAAAACAGCGCTGTACGGTAAGACATTATCTTGCCAACCTAGTCTGTGTTTCCTGGTTGATCTTTCTCCAGATCTGAGGGTAGGTGTGCATGCTTCCTTGTAAGTAAGACCTCAAGTCCATAAGAACCCAGATGGGCTGATATGTTGCTTTAGTGGGAAGGTATTTGCTTGGCTGCTGGTATTTGTTTATATGTACCATTACTAGTCTGGGTATTGTGGAAGGTAGCGCAGAGATACAGGCATTAATAAACTGTGGCGCCCTTTACTGACCTCTAAATAGGTACAACCTTTGGGTTGTGAGAAGCCTAGGTAGAACAGGACTAACTTTCAATAGTAGCTCCTGGGGAAATCTTCTTTTGTAAAACAAGGGAAAACAGAGGCAGAGAGTAAAAAGAGGGGATGGAAGTATAGTGCACCAAGGACAGACATGGGAAACGTACAGGGCAAGAGTACGCCTATATAGTAGGAGAAAGAGAAGGTAAACAAGCTGTGGGAAAAGGATGTAGTAAGCGGTTGAGAAAAGCAGGCATTTGGGGAGAATGGAGTCTTAGACCAGCAAATTTGGGAAAGATTCAGAGATAGTCACTGAGGTTGGATAAAAGTAGTAATGGATTAAGGCAAGTATAGCTACAGCAGTAATGGGTTATCAGGGAAAGGGAATCATTTTATAGTCTGTGTCCCCCTGTGGCATGAAGCAAGCTCATGCAGAATCTGTGGACAATTATGTGACAAATAACCACTACTGTCCGTCTTGATGTTATGCAATCTAATCTTCGTAGTACGTCTTAGTGTCTCTCATACAAGTGTAAGAAAGTTATACCCCACTCACATCCTGTGGGGGCTTTTTAAGAATATAAAAGGTTAAAAATGCCGAAAATGTTGCGCTGTCAGAAGCATATGTTTTTTCTTTACATGTTTAAACTATTCCCCGCAATTAAACTAAAACACCTTTCTTAAGTCTGTGTTTCATATTCTATTCATATTTCTACTTGGACATTCAGAGGAATAAATCTCTTTTAATTACTAATGGTTAATATTGTTTAAAGTTGTTTGAATGTTGTGGCTGCTTTCTAATATCTTTTGCCATTTTCGAAGCATGTAGCAGTGCTGAAATAGCTATTATTATGCTGTTTTACAAAGAGATAACAGTCAGAGTTATTTTGAAAAGGTGGGGGCTGTCATTCTCAGACTGTATTCAGGGTTATAGAGGGAGAAGGAAACCCAAGTGTGAATGGAATAAGAAACTTGTAAGGAATTAAGTGAATTATACTGTCTTAAAAAATAGAAAAGATATAGAAATTTTAAGGTATATTCTTGCTGTCCTTTGTGTAAATGTCAGTTCCATGATTGGTTGGACGTGTATAATTGCTAAATGAGTGTTTCCTATTATGGGAAAATATGAGCGATAAAGTGGTTGCTGTGTAAGCTGTTGTACATCTTTAGTATTAAAAACAGCTAAAGTTTGAATGTTGTTCTTTTTGCTTCTGTCCCTGATAACATGAAAATTAATGAAACCATTAAGAAGCATGCGAACAGCCATAATTAAAGGGGTGAAGCTAGATGATGTAAGAGTACATAATGGGTCATCCCTCTCTTGTCCATAAAGGAGGAAGGTAAGAATCCTGGGCAGTCAGAAAAAGTTTTTTTTCTCAAATTTGATGAGACATTGCAGGCAGGATCAGATTAATAATGAATTTGCTTAAAGGATATCCCAGTTCCAATGTGCACAGATGTTTGTCAATTATTCTGCTCTGTTGTAACTCATGCAGGCCTTACCTGCATCCATCAAATTCACACCGAATGGATCAGCATGGGTTAAGACCTCAGGTGCCAGTTCAGAAGAATTTTGCAAACTAACTGCTCTCTTGGTGGAGCCAGCTCATGCGTTTGTCCTGACAGCCGCTGAAGAAGGTACTGAATGTACCCCCCCCCCCTATGATGGTATATCTGAACCCAGGATACACACACCCAGGTCAAACAGCATCTCCTTAGTTTCCCACAAGAAAATACTTTTGGGGGAAACTTGGCTCAAATAGGGGTTTTGCGCAAGATACATTCACCAGCAAACACTCCTCTTTTTCCGGTCATGAAAAAGACACAAAAAGGGCAGCCAGACACCTACAGCGTGGTCCATGGCCCCCAAGAGGGGAACAAGGTTACGGTTCTGGACTACTTCCTAGTGGTCCTCACCCCTCATGACATCCAGACATCCAGAGCATACTCACGCAAGTACAACCCAAGCACTTATCTCTGGCCTGTCAGATCCGGCTACAATGTGCCCTCCTAATGCCTTCCAGCATCTCTTTTGAGTGGTCCACTACCTTAAACCATGCTACTCTTCTTCCAATCGAGTACCCTGGTCCAAATGAGGGAGGGGGAGGCATAGGTGATCTAGGTATTACATATCAGTTATTTTTAAGTTCTTTGCAGCAAGATTGTGATCTATTTGAAATAGAATATCAGCATGATTGTCTAGCATTGATGTAACAAGAAAATTCAGGTTTTAAAACAGTTACTGGAACCCCTGTTGACAATGCATATTTTGAGCTTTTTGCAGATGGTGCCAGGGTGAGGATTGACGACTCCACACCGAATATACAGTAGTCACACAACAAGATGTCTTAAAAGCAGAAGCTCTGTCTCCGCATGTCTCCGCACAAGAAGTGGAACTGAAGGCCCTCACTGAGGCGTGTAGAGTGGCAGAAGGTAAGATGTCAAACATTTACATTGATTCCCGGTATGGAGCCCTACTTCTACCTGACAAAGTGGCAGTCCTCAAGGTGAAAGCTCACACCAATTTCTACACTTGAGAAGCAAGAGGCGACGCCCTCACTGACAGCACAGAAAAGGCAGTGGCCCTCAAGCCATGGAAAAAGAAGAAAAGAAGATACTGACAGCACAAGTCAGAGACAAAAAAAACTTGGACACTGACAAAAACGTGGACATTGATAGACTAAGGACTTTACAGTTACAAGCCAGCAAGGAATTAACCAAAAAATAGGCACAATTGCTAAACAATGCAAAAACACTCTACTGTATTGCTATGAGAACACAAAAATGGATCCACACATAGAGCTTAGGATAATTTAAATAGATAAACTTTATTACAAAACATATATAGTGGTAGAAAATGAGTATCTGGATTGCAGGAACAGGACTTAAACAATAAAATAAAAATATTCATGATATAAATAGGATAGCAATAAATACAATAGTGGACCTACCAAGTCATATATAATACAAGCCAGACAAACAAAGCAATAAATTAAGACTCTCAGGTTACACAAAATATTAATGCAAAGCTGTTACCACATGCTGGGCAAGGCCTGTATCCTGAGCCCCGACGCACGTTTCGCATCTGCTTTCTCAAGGGGGTACGGTAACAATGACCTGTTCCTGGGGCTGTGGGAGAGAGGCATCGTTTTTGATGACCCTACACCTCTGTCAGAGAAAGTCCAAATGTGGACTCGATATATTGATGACATTTTGTTCATTTGGCAGGGGTCACTCAGTGACCTTGATGAATTCATGACTACTCTCAATGACAACGATCTAAATATTAAAATTGACATATAGATATGGAAGTAGATTCACTATTGTATTTATTACTATCCTATTTATATCATGCATATATTTTTATTCTATTGTTTAAGTCCTGTTCCTGCAATCCACATACTCATCTTCTACCACTATATATATATGTTTTTAACCACTATTTTGTTTTGTAATAAAGTTTATCTATTAAAATTATCCCAAGCTCTGTGTGTTGATCCATTTTTGTGTTCTTAAAGCCAGCAAGGAAGAAAAGGATAAATGGACTAAAAATGGGAGCAGCAGAACAGGATGACGTATGGCGAACAGTCAACAGAACTTGCCTACCATGGTCCCTGCACATTATGATGGCCCAGCTGATGCACGGAAAGGTGCACCTATCAAAAGCAGTAGTTATGACACTTGAACGAGGACGGGTGGCTTCTGGGCTCTCTGTAGCTGCTGCATCATTTGTCCAAACTTGCATGATCTGTGCCATAAGCAACCCAGGAAAGAAGGTAAGGGTGCCACAAAGACACTTGCCTAGGCCACTCTACTCATTTCAGAGATTGCAAATTGACTACATTCAGCTCCCACCTGTTAGGAAGTATGAATATGTGCTTGTTGTTGTTGATGATGTCTTTTCAGGTTGGATTGAGATCTACCCTGTTACCAAGGTAAACGAGCAGGTAACCACAAAGAAGCTCATGAATTAGGTAATCTGCAGATACGGGTACCGGAAGTGATTGAGTCAGACAGAGGTACACACTTCACAGGTGAAATAATGCAACACATGATGTCTGTTCTGGGTGTATCGCAGGCCTTTCACACACCCTACTATCCACATAGTAGTGGGAATACTTGGCCAGGAAGTATTAAATACTACTAATATGTGTATGGCAACTCTTAGGAGCATCGAGGACATACTGCGTACCTGTCTGTTTACAATACCCACCTCAACTTCAGTATTAAAAAGTGTATGCTCAATGATTCATAATGACACCGAGGTAGAGGACAGTGATATCCAGAATTCTGTAAATATCTATGACTACTGTCCAGGATGCCCACAAGTAGTACACACCCAGTGGGCAAATATGACCAAGTTTCAAGTCACACAGGTGGCGGGAGCAGAAGCCTGTTATATCTTCACCTGCAACAAGTCTGAAAAGGGAAATGTCTACAAATATCCCTCAACCAGGTGTCAGCAACATCTGATTCAATGATATTGTGTAGCCAAACAAAGCGCCAAAGTATGAGCAGCTATAAAACTCTGTAAAAGTTACCTACCGGTTGGATTTGTTCTTGAGGGAATATTACATATACCTACATTCCTGCAAATATTACAGGAGATACAGAGCACAGTGCAATTAATAAGACAAGATAAGGATCAGGGATGGTTCGATTGGTTGTTTGTATATTGTTATGTTGCTGCATACAATGTATACCTTCTTTAATGTCTCTATTAGAGATGAGCGAACGTACTCGTCCGAGCTTGATATTCGTGCGAATATTAGGGTGTTCGGGATGCTCGTTACTCGTAACGAGTACCACGCGGTGTTCCGGTTACTTTCAGTTTCCTCTCTGAGACATTAGCGCGCTTTTCTGGCCAATTGAAAGACAGGGAAGGCATTACAACTTCCCCCTGTGACGTTCAAGACCTATACCACCCCCCTGCTGTGAGTGGCTGGGGCGATCAGATGTCACCCGAGTATAAAAGTCGGCCCCTCCCGCGGCTCGCCACACATGCCTTGTGAGTTAGCTGAGGGACAGTGGTATCGTGCTGGAGCTGCTGTAGGGAGAGCGTTAGGAGTTAGTGTAGGCTTCAAGAACCCCAACGGTCCTTCTCAGGGCCACATCTAATAGTGTGCAGTACTGTGTTAGCACTGTATTTTTTTTTTTCAAAATTGGATCTGCAGAGCATTGCGCCCTGCAATAGGGACAGAAGTGGTGGTTAGGCAGGGAAAGTGTTAGCAGTGAGTGTAGGCTTCAAGAACCCCAACGGTCCTTTCTAGGGCCACATCTATCCGTGTGCAGTACTGTCCAGGCTGCTGTTAGCAGTGTTGCATTTTTTTTTTTTTTTTCTCAAAACCGGCTGTGCAGACCATTGCACCCGGAATTAATACTACAGGGATAGAATTGTGTAGGCAGGGCCATTAGACATACATTATTCATTGAATAGACGCAGTGTGGCTTGTCCTTTGAAAAACAAGGGAAAAAATTGTATTTCGCCTGCCTCTGACAGTCCTCAGGGCTCTGGGTACGTGTGTGCTGCGTGCAGAACGTTAAAAAAAATCAGACGCAGCCAGCTACGTTTTACTGCAGGCTTGCGCCAATTTTTTTCCTGCATGGGAAATCCCTGATCTGCTGGAGCCAATAACTTTGCATCACTGCAGTTCTCTGACACATTTGCAGGGCCACAACACAGTTATTAAACTTAGTAGTATTCATTGAATACACGCAGTGTGGCTTGTCCTTTGAAAAACAAGGGAAAAAATTGTATTTTGGCTGCAGGCTTGCGCCACTTTCTTTCCTGCCTGGGAAATCAAATCACTGGTAATACACCATGCTGAGGGGTATTGGTAGGCCTATAGGACGTGGACGCGGGCGAGGACGCGGAGGCCCAAGTCAGGGTGTGGGCACAGGCCGAACCAGTGTGGTGGCCAGGGGTAGAGGCAGGGCCAGACCGAATAATCCACCAACTGTTTCCCAAAGCGCCCCCTCGCGCCATGCCACCCTGCACAGGTCAAGGTGCTCTACGGTGTGGCAGTTTTTCACAGAGACGCCTGACGACCGACGGACAGTGGTGTGCAACCTTTGTCGCGCCAAGATCAGCTGGGGAGGCACCACCAACAGCATGCGCAGGCATATGATGGCCAAGCACCCCACAAGGTGGGACGATGCCCGTTCACCGCCTCCGGTTTGCACCACTGCCTCTCCCCCTGTGCCCCAACCTGCCACTGAGATCCAACCCCCCTCTGAGGACACAGGCACTACCGTCTCCTGGCCTGCACCCACACCCTCACCTCCGCTGTCCTCGGCCCCATCCAGCAATGTCTCTCAGCGTAGCGTCCAAACGTCGCTAGCGCCACAGTTTGAGCGCAAGCGCAAGTACGACGCCACGCACCCGCACGCTCAAGCGTTAAACGTGCACATTGCAAAATTGATCAGCCTAGAGATGCTGCCGTATAGGCTTGTGGAAACGGAGGCTTTCAAAAGCATGATGGCGGCGGCGGCCCCGCGCTACTGAGTTCCCAGTCGCCACTACTTTTCCCGATGTGCCGTCCCAGGCCTGCACGACCACGTCTCCCGCAACATTGTACGCGCCCTCACCAACGCGGTTAATGCCAAGGTCCACTTAACAACAGACACGTGGACAAGCACAGGCGGGCAGGGCCACTATATCTCCCTGACGGCATATTGGGTGAATTTAGTGGAGGCTGGGACAGAGTCAGAGCCTGGGACCGCTCACGTCCTACCCACCCCCAGAATTGCGGGCCACAGCTCGGTGGTGGTATCTGCGGCGGTGTATGCTTCCTCCACTAAAGCACCTTCCTCCTCCTCCTCCTCCAACGCAACCTCTGTCTCGCAATCAAGATGTGTCAGCAGCACGTCGCCAACAGTCGGTGTAACGCGGCGTGGCAGCACAGCGGTGGGCAAGCGTCAGCAGGCCGTGCTGAAACTACTCAGCTTAGGAGAGAAGAGGCACACGGCCCACGAACTGCTGCAGGGTCTGACAGAGCAGACCGACCGCTGGCTTGCGCCGCTGAGCCTCCAACCGGGCATGGTCGTGTGTGACAACGGCCGTAACCTGGTGGCGGCTCTGCAGCTCGGCAGCCTCACGCACGTGCCATGCCTGGCCCATGTCTTTAATTTGGTGGTTCAGCGCTTTCTGAAAAGCTACCCGCACATGTCATACCTGCTCAGAAAGGTGCGCCAGCTCTGCGCACATTTCCGCAAATCCCACACGCACGCTGCCACCCTGCGGACACTGCAACATCGGTTTAATCTGCCAGTGCACCGACTGCTGTGCGACGTGCCCACACAGTGGAACTCTACGCTCCACATGTTGGCCAGACTCTATGAGCAGCGTAGAGCTATAGTGGAATACCAACTCCAACTTGCGCGGCGCAGTGTGAGTCAGCCTCCTCAATTATTTACAGAAGAGTGGCCCTGGTTGGCAGCCATCTGCCAGGTCCTTGGAAAATTTGAGGAGTCTACCCAGGTGGTGAGCGGCGATGCTGCAATCATTAGCATCACCATTCCTCTGCTATGCATCTTGAGAAGTTCCCTGCAAAGCATAAAGGCAGACGCTTTGCGCTCGGAAACAGAGCCGGGGGAAGACAGTATGTCGCTGGATAGTCAGAGCACCCTCCTGTCTATATCTCAGCGCGTTCAGGAGGAGGAGCATGAGGAGGATGAGGAGGAGGGGGAAGAGACAGCTTGGCCCACTGCTGACGGTACCCATGCTGCTTGCCTGTCATCCTTTCAGCGTGTATGGGCTGAGGAGGAGGAAGAGGAGGAGGAGGAGGATCCTGAAAGTGATCTTCCTAGTGAAGACAGCCATGTGTTGCGTACAGGTACCCTGGCACACATGGCTGACTTCATGTTAGGATGCCTTTCTCGTGACCCTCGCGTTACACGCATTCTGGCCACTACGGATTACTGGGTGTACACACTGCTCGACCCACGGTATAAGGAGAGCCTTTGCACTCTCCTTCCCGAAGAGGAAAGGGGTTCGAGAATGATGCAATACCACAGGGCGCTGGTGGACAAACTGATGGTAAACTTCCCATCCGACAGCGCTAGTGGCAGAAGGCGCAGTTCCGAGGGCCAGGTAGCAGGGGAGGCGCAGAGATCATGCAGCATGTACAGCGCAGGCAGGGGAACATTCTTCAAGGCCTTTGCCAGCTTTATGGCTCCCCAGCAAGACTGTGTCACCGCTCCCCAGTCACGGCTGAGTCGGCGGGAGCACTGTAAAAGGATGGTGAGGGAGTACGTAGCCGATCGCACGACCGTCCTCCGTGACGCCTCTGCCCCCTACAACTACTGGGTGTCGAAGCTGGACACGTGGCCTGAACTCGCGCTGTATGCCCTGGAGGTGCTTGCTTGTCCTGCGGCTAGCGTCTTGTCAGAGAGTGTGTTTAGTGTGGCTGGGGGAATCATCACGGATAAGCGTACCCACCTGTCAACCGACAGTGCCGACAGGCTTACACTCATCAAGATGAACAAAGCCTGGATTTCCCCAGACTTCTCTTCTGCACCAGCGGACAGCAGCGATACCTAAGCAATACGTATTATGCACCCGCGGATGGAAGCATCGTTCTCTCTCACCATCCAAAACGGGGACATTTCTGCTTCATCAATCTGTGTATAATATTCCTCCTCCTCCTCCTCCTGCTCCTCCTCCTGAAACCTCACGTAATCACGCCGAACGGGCAATTTTTCTTAGGGCCACAAGGCTCACTCATATAATTTTTCTAAACAATTTTTATACGTTTCAATGCTCTTAAAAGCGTTGAAACTTTAACTTGAACCAATTTTTCGTTAAACTGGGCTGCCTCCAGGCCTAGTTACCACTTAAGCCACATTAACCAAAGCGATTAATAGGTTTCACCTGCCCTCTTGGTTGGCCATGGGCAATTTTTCTGAGGTACATTAGTACTGTTGGTACACCAATTTTTGTGGGCCCTCGCCTACAGTGTAATCCAATTAATTTTTTGCCCACCTGCATTACAGCTGACGTTACATCAGCTGTGTTGGGCACTGCAATGGGATATATGTATGTACCGCCGGTGGGTTCCAGGGAGCCACCCATGCCGTGGGTCCACACTGAGTTGTAACTACATGTGTCCACTTCTAAAGAGCCCCAGTCTGACTGGGGCATGCAGTGTGGGCCGAAGCCCACTTGCATTAAACATGACATTACCTCAGCTGTGATGGGCAATGCAATGGGATATATTTATGTACCGGCGGTGGCTTCCTGGCACCCACCCATGCTGTGGGTCCACACGGAGTTGTAACTGCATGTGTCCACTTCTAAAGAACCCCAGTCTGACTGGGGCATGCAGTGTGGGCCGAAGCCCACCTGCATTAAGCACGACATTACTACCTCAGCTGTGTTGGGCAATGCAATGGGATATTTTTGTGTATCGCCGGTGGGTTCCAGGGAGCCACCCATGCTGTAGGTGCACACGGAGTTTAACCTACATGTGTCCACTTGTAAAGAACCCCAGTCTGACTGGGGCGTGCAGTGTGGGCCGAAGCCCACCTGCATTAAGCACGACATTACTACCTCAGCTGTGTTGGGCAATGCAATGGGATATTTCTATGTACCGCCGGTGGCTTCCTGGCACCCACCCATGCTGTGGGTCCACAGGGATTTATAAATGCATCTGTTTCCACTTGTAAAGAACCCCAGTCTGACTGGGGCATGCAGTGTGGGCCGAAGCCCACCTGCATTAAGCACGACATTACTACCTCAGCTGTGTTGGGCAATGCAATGGGATATTTTTGTGTATCGCCGGTGGGTTCCAGGGAGCTACCCATGCTGTCGGTCGACAGGGACTTCACAATAGGGAGTTGTACCTGCCTGTGTCTATGAATTAAAAAGCCCGGTCTGACTGGGGCATGCAGAGACACCTTGACAGAATGAATAGTGTGTGGCACATAGGTTCCCCATTGCTATGCCCACGTGTGCAGCTCCTGATGGCGGTGGCACAGGATTATATTTCTCATTGCTTCTGTACAGCATTGTGGGCTATTGCCCCGCCCCTTTTAAAGAGGGTCGCTGCCTAGCCGTGCCAACCCTCTGCAGTGTGTGCCTGCGGTTCCTCCTCATGGCAGACGCACTTCTAAATAGACATGAGGGTGGTGTGGCATGAGGGCAGCTGAAGGCTGCGCAGGGACACTTTGGTGTGCGCTGTGGGGGGGAGGGGGGGCGGTTGGGCAGCATGTAACCCAGGAGAAGTGGCAGTGGAGTGTCATGCAGGCAGTGATTGTGCTTTGTTGGAGGTAGTGTGGTGCTTAGCAAAGGTATGCCATGCTAATGAGGGCTTTTCAGAAGTAAAAGTTGTTGGGGGGGGGGGGCACTCTTGCCGCTATTGTGGCTTAATAGTGGGACCTGTGAACTTGAGATGCCTCACAACATGTAGCCCCTCGCCTGCCCTATCCGTTGCTGTGTCGTTCCCATCACTTTCTTGAATTGCCCAGATTTTCACACAAGGAAACCTTAGCGAGCATCGGCGAAATACAAAAATGCTGGGGTCGCCCATTGACTTCAATGAGGTTCGTTACTCGAAACGAACCCTCGAGCATCGCGAAAAGTTCGTCCCGAGTAACGAGCACCCGAGCATTTTGGTGCTCGCTCATCTCTAGTCTCTATGTATGGGATGTTTTTGGCACACCAGAAACTATCCTGATAAAACCCTTAGCCTAACCACGAGTTAAACAGAAGTAATAATAATGCAATCTGTTATTGTACCCTATGGTAGTTTTGTTTAGTTTTTTTCTTTGTCATGTTATGTTTGATAAACATTTTGGTTCTGCTGAGTACAGAGACAAGCAAGGAGACTTCAGAACATTTACATGTAAATAAAACAGCTACAGATGAGCGAGCATACTCGTCCGAGCTTGATGCTCGTTCGAGTATTAGTGTGCTCGAGATGCTCGTTACTCGATACGAGCAGCACGCGGTACTCGTCTCGATTAAATGAGCACTGACCATTGAATTCAATGGAGCCGGCAATACAGCCGGCTCCATTGAAAGCTGAGAGCTGCCCCTGATTGGTCCCTGTGCTGAGCCAATCAGAGGCAGCACTCACTCACCCATTCATGAATTCATGAATGGGTGAGTGAGAGCTGCCTCTGATTGGTGAGGCTGTGACCAATCAGAGGCAGCTCATTTAGCAGGTGGGGATTTTAAATCCCCGGCTGCTGAATACTACTCACAGCAGTTCAGGAGAACTGCCGGCCGGCCGCGGCTGAACTCCGTCTGCCGGGACAAGGAGAGTATATATTTTTTTTTAATTTTTACACAGTTTTGGATGATTTTCAGGGAAGGGCTTATATTTTTAAGCCCTTCCTGAAAATTCATCCCGCGCTCGTCGGCAGCCCATGGCGTTTAAAGGAGCCGGCTGTATTGCCGGCTCCATTGAATTCAATGGGCTAACATCGTTCTTCTCTGCCACAGCTGTTACAGCTGTGGAAGAGGAGAACGATCTTTATGCTGACAGTGCGGTGGGGGGGGGGGGTCTCACTCTTGCCACTATTGTGGCTTATTAGTGAGACCTCAGAGCTCGAAATGCGCCCTGCATGTTGCTCCTCCCTGCCCTATCCATTTCTGTGTTTTTTACATGACTTTGGTGATTTGCTAGGATTTTCACAAATGAAAACCTTAGCGGAGCACCAGTCATATACAAAAATGCTCGAGTCGCCCATTGACTTCAATGGGGTTCGTTACTCGAGATGACGATTCATCTGGGTGTACAGATATTCATTTGTTCTTTCAGAATCTCTCATGAAATATAGTTTGTTCAGTTATGAAAGAATGTTACTAGAGATGAGCGAGCACCAAAATGCTCGGGTGCTCGTTACTCGGGACGAAATTATCGCGATGCTCGAGGGTTCGTTTCGAGTAAAGAACCCCATTGAAGTCCATGGGCGACCCGAGCATTTTTGTATATCGCCGATGCTCGCTAAGGTTTTCATTTGTGAAAATCTGGGCAATTCAAGAAATTGATGGGAACGACACAGCAACGGATAGGGCAGGCGAGGGGCTACATGTTGGGCTGCATCTTAAGTTCCCAGGTCCCACTATTAAGCCACAACAGCGGCAAGAGTGCCCCCCCCTCCCAACAACTTTTACTTCTGAAAAGCCCTCATTAGAAATGCATACCTTAGCTAAGCACCACACTACCTCCAACAAAGCACAACCACTGCCTGCATGACACTCCACTGCCACTTCTCCTGGGTTACATGCTGCCCAACCCCCCCCCCCCCCCCCCCGCGCGCATGACGCAGTGTCCACAGCGCACACCAAAGTGTCCCTGCGCAGCCTTTAGCTGCACTCATGCCACACCACCCTCATGTCTATTTATAAGTGCGTCTGCCATGAGGAGGAACCGCAGGCACACACTGCAGAGGGTTGGCATGGCTAGGCAGCGACACTCTTTAAAAGGGGCGGGGCGATAGCCCACAATGCTGTACAGAGGCAATGAGAAATATAATCCTGTGCCACCGCCATCAGGAGCTGTACACGTGGGCATAGCAATGGGGAACCTATGTGCCACACACTATTCATTCTGTCAAGGTGTCTGCATGCCCCAGTCAGACCGCGTTTTTTTATAAATAGTCACAGGCAGGTACAACTCCGCAATGGGAATTCCGTGTGCACCCACAGCATGGGTGGCTCCCTGGAACCCACCGGCTGTACATAAATGTATCCCATTGCAGTGCCCATCACAGCTGAGGTAGCGTCCGATTACATGCAGGTGGTCTTCGGCCCACACTGCATGCCCCAGTCAGACTGGGGTTCTTTAGAAATGTACACATGGAGTTACAACTCCGTGTGGACCGACAGCATGGGTGGGTGCCAGGAACCCACCGGCGGTACATAAATATATCCCATTGCATTGCCCATCACAGCTGAGGTAATGTCATGTTTAATGCAGGTGGGCTTCGGCCCACACTGCATGCCCCAGTCAGACTGGGGTTTTTTAGAAGTAGACACATGCAGTTACAACTCCCTGTGGACCCACAGCATGGGTGGGTGCCAGGAAGCCACCGGCGATACATAAATATATCCCATTGCATTGCCCATCACAGCTGATGTAACGTCAGCTTTAATGCAGGTGGGCAAAAAATTAATTGGATTACACTGTAGGCGAGGGCCCCAAAAAATTGGTGTACCAACAGTACTAATGTACGTCAGAAAAATTGCCCATGCCCAACCAAGAGGGCAGGTGAAACCCATTAATCGCTTTGGTTAATGTGGCTTAATTGGTAACTAGGCCTGGAGGCAGCCCAGTTAAAATAAAAATTGGTTCAGGTGCAAGTTTCAACGCTTTAATGAGCATTGAAACGTATAAAAATTGTTTACAAAAATTATATGACTGAGCTTTGTGGGCCTAAGAAAAATTGCCCGTTCGGCGTGATTACGTGAGGTTTCAGGAGGAGGAGCAGGAGGAGGAGGATGAATGGAATACACAGATTGATGAAGCAAAAATGTCCCCGTTTTTGATGGTGATAGAGAACAATGCTTCCATCCGCGGGTGCAGCCTACGTATTGCTTAGGTATCGCTGCTGTCCGCTGGTGGAGAAGAGAAGTCTGGGGAAATCCAGGCTTTGTTCATCTTGATGAGTGTAAGCCTGTCGGCACTGTCGGTTGACAGGCGGGTACGCTTATCCGTGATGATTCCCCCAGCCGCACTAAACACCGTCTCTGACAAGACGCTAGCCGCAGGACAAGCAAGCACCTCCAGCGCATACAGCACGAGTTCAGGCCACGTGTCCAGCTTTGACACCCAGTAGTTGTAGGGGGCAGAGGCGTCACCGAGGACGGTCGTGCGATCGGCTACGTACTCCCTCATCATCCTTTTACAGTGCTCCCGCCAACTCAGCCTTGACTGGGGAGCGGTGACACAGTCTTGCTGGGGAGCCAGAAAGCTGGCAAAGGCCTTGTCCTGTGGTATAGCATCACTCTCGAACCCCTTTCCTCTTCGGGTATGAGAGTGGAAAGGTTCTCCTTATACCGTGGGTCGAGCAATGTGTACACCCAGTAATCCGTAGTGGCCAGAATGCGTGTAACGCGAGGGTCTCGAGAAAGGCATCCTAACATGAAGTCAGCCATGTGTGCCAGGGTACCTGTACGCAACACATGGCTGTCCTCACTAGGAAGATCACTTTCAGGATCCTCCTCCTCCTCCACCGGCCATACACGCTGAAAGGATGACAGGCAAGCAGCATAGGTACCCTCAGCAGTGGGCCAAGCTGTCTCTTCCCCCTCCTCCTCAACGCGCTGAGATATAGACATGAGGGTGCTCTGACTATCCAGCGACATACTGTCTTCCCCCGGCTCCGTTTCCAAGCGCAAAGCGTCTGCCTTTATGCTTTGCAGGGAACTTCTCAAGAGGCATAGCAGAGGAATGGTGACGCTAATGATTGCAGCATCCCCGCTCACCATCTGGGTAGACTCCTCAAAGTTTCCAAGGACCTGGCAGATGGCTGCCAACCAGGCCCACTCTTCTGTAAAGAATTGAGGAGGCTGACTCCCACTACGCTGCCCATGTTGGAGTTGGTATTCCACTATAGCTCTACGCTGCTCATAGAGTCTGGCCAACATGTGGAGCGTAGAGTTCCACCATGTGGGCACGTCGCACAGCAGTCGGTGCACTGGCAGATTAAACTGATGTTGCAGGGTCCGCAGGGTGGCAGCGTCCGTCTTGGACTTGCGGAAATGTGCGCTGACCTGGCGCACCTTTCCGAGCAGGTATGACAAATGTGGGTAGCTTTTCAGAAAGCGCTGAACCACCAAATTAAAGACATGGGCCAGGCATGGCACGTGCGTGAGGCTGCCGAGCTGCAGAGCCGCCACCAGGTTACGGCCACTGTCACACACGACCATGCCCGTTTGGAGGCTCAGCGGCGAAAGCCAGCGGTCGGTCTGCTCTGTCAGACCCTGCAGCAGTTCGTGGGCCGTGTGCCTCTTCTCTCCTAAGCTGAGTAGTTTCAGCACGGCCTGCTGACTCTTGCCCACCACTGTGCTGCCACGCCGCGCGACACCGACTGCTGGCGACGTGCTGCTGCTGCTGACACATCTTGATTGCGAGACAGAGGTTGCGTTGGAGGAGGAGGGTGGTTTAGTGGAGGAAGCATACACCGCCGCAGATACCAGCACCGAGCTGGGGCCCACAATTCTGGGGGTGGGTAGGACGTGAGCGGTCCCAGGCCCTGACTCTGTCCCAGCCTCCACTAAATTCATCCAATGTGCCGTCAGGGAGATATAGTGGCCCTGCCCGCCTATGCTTGTCCACGTGTCCGTTGTTAAGTGGACCTTGGCAGTAACCGCGTTGGTGAGGGCGCGTACAATGTTGCGGGAGACGTGGTCGTGTAGGGCTGGGACGGCACATCGGGAAAAGTAGTGGCGACTGGGAACCGAGTAGCGCGGGGCCGCTGCCGCCATCATGCTTTTGAAAGCCTCCGTTTCCACAAGCCTATATGGCAGCATCTCCAGGCTGATCAATTTGGCTATGTGCACGTTTAACGCTTGAGCGTGCGGGTGCGTGGCGGCGTACTTGCGCTTGCGCTCAAACAGTTGCGCTAGCGACATCTGGACACTGCGCTGAGACATTGCTGGATGGGGCCGAGGACAGCGGAGGTGAGGGTGTGGGTGCAGGCCGGTAGGCACTCATGCCTGTGTCCTCAGAGGGGGGTTGGATCTCAGTGGCAGGTTGGGGCACAGGGGGAGAGGCAGTGGTGCAAACCGGAGGCGGTGAACGGCCTTCGTCCCACCTTGTGGGGTGCTTGGCCATCATATGCCTGCGCATGCTGGTGGTGGTGGCTCCCCAGCTGATCTTGGCGCGACAAAGGTTGCACACCACTGTTCGTCGGTCGTCAGGCGTCTCTGTGAAAAACTGCCACACCTTAGAGCACCTTGGCCTCTGCAGGGTGGCATGGCGCGAGGGGGCGCTTTGGGAACCAGTTGGTGGATTATTCGGTCTGGCCCTGCCTCTACCCCTGGCCACCGCACTGGCTCGGCCTGTGCCCACACCCTGACTTGGGCCTCCGCGTCCTCGCCCGCGTCCACGTCCTCTAGGCCTACCCCTACCCCTCAGCATGCTGTATTACCAGTAGTGCAGAAACAGAACGCTGTAATTAAATGTGCCGCTTATTGGCCTGTGGTTGGAGGCTGACTTCGCTTACGGAACGCACAGCAGAGGCAGGAAAGAATTTTGCGCAAGCCTGCTGTAACACTTAGCTGGCTGCGTATGAATTAGGACAACTACCCCAGCAGAGACCCAGTACACTTGTGGACAGGAATACAGCGGTGATGTAAGAGGCAACACAGAGGCAGGAAAGAATTTTGCGCAAGCCTGCTGTAACACTTAGCTGGCTGCGTATGAATTAGGACAACTACCCCCAGCAGACAAACAAAAGCAAAGAGACAACATGGAGTCCTTGTAGGCCATCTTTTAAGGCCTGCAGCCTTTACACAGGAAAATCTTAATGTTGGATGAGATCTGACATGAGATTGGAAAGGGTTAACGCCTAGACCTAAAGAATGAGGTAGCCTTGCCTCCACAGATGAACTCACATACTTTGAACAAATTGTGTCCCAAGAACCTCACATTTATGTGGTTAGTAAATATAACAGGAATGTGATTTAAATTCAGATACTAAATGTTTATATAACTGCTGTAGTCACTTGGGTTTGCAAATATAGAAGAAAGAAATGAAAACGATGTTATCTTTGTATTTTATTCATATCAGGACTATTTTCTATTACATAAAAAAGATTAGCAAAAACAAGCACCTACAAAGCGATGGCACAATTTGATCCTCTTATGAGAAAGTCACTTGTATTATCTGATATATATAGTAAAATGATAAACCTTGACAAGTACAAAGATTCAACAACAACCAATGGAGAATGAACAAATCAAACTGCTTGATAAAAAATGTAATCATTTTTATAATTCTAAAATGATGTATACATGTAGCAGTTTAACTTATCTGGCATAGTGCACTACGCCATTAACTTAGCGCACCTACACTATTTGCATTTTGAGCTGCTCATTTACAATGCATTCAAGTGGCTATGCTTGACAGATAGTGTCAAGAAAAAAAAACAACTACATTCATTAGGGGCCTGGTACATATGTTTATACACCCTTCAGTACCTATTCTTCTCTTTGAGGGAAGTAGTTTATAATAATCATCTTTATTTATAAAATGTATGCATACTATGCAGCACTCTACATCACCTGATATTGGATTCTGTCCCCATTGAGGCTCACGATCTGTATTCACATACCTGCATGTTTTTTGTTGGTTTTTTGAGTGTGGGAGGAAACCAGAGTACCCAGAGGAAAACCACACAAATATGGGGAAAACATATAAACTTCATGTAGATGTTGCTCTTTATGGTATATCATTGTCTCATGAAAACTATCTCAGTCCATATATCCTATTAGGGTATATGGACATCAAACAGTAAGAGCCCCCCCCATTCGGGACCCTCTTCCTCTATAAACCAAAATCGAGAGACGATCTGTACAAGCAGCTCCGGGTCTAGTAACTTGAGCCATCCTTGTTACATGGATGGCCATTTATCTGATTGCTTTGCCACATTTTTAAAAGGGGTTGCTGTCCTCACTGTTCTTTTTAAGGGAATTCTCTGGAAATTATACAATTAAAGATACAAATTGGCCAGAGAGGTGCTGCTCCTATTGGGCTCATTAACTCAGAATGTTATTTTAACCCACTCCTTTTCAGTATGCTAGGCTTAGAGGATGGGAGGATTCTGGATTTGGACAGCAAATATCCACCTGCTTTCCCATTCGAAGCTTGTCCAACCTGCATTTGGCTTTCTATGAACCATTTTGACCAGTTTTAGGTGGCAGATGTGACACCTCTCTCTAAGGGCCATTTCAGACGACCGTATATCGGCTCGGTCGGTTTTCACGCCGAGCTGATATACGGTGTTCTTGTCTGCAGGGGGAGGAGGATGGAAGAGCCAGGAGCAGGAATTGAGCTCCTGCCCCCTCTCCACTATTTGCAATAGGAGGGGGCGAGACGGGGGGTGGAGCTAAGTACAGGCGCTTAGCTCCGCCCTCATCCTGTCCCTTCCATTGCAAATAGTGGGAAGGAGCAGGAGCTCAGTTCCTGCTCCTGGCTCTTCCATCCTCCCCCCCTGCAGACAAGGACACTGTATATCGGCTCGGCGTGAAAACCAAGCCAATATACAGTCGTCTAAATAAGCCCTAAGGTTGAGAGCACTCCCCATAGAGCTCTTTCCTGTAATAATACATCTTGGCCTTTGTATAGGACTTAGAAGATAAGACCACCCTAACTTTGTGGGTATCAAATATATGCACATCACATATGGTTGTCACAGGGGTCATCTCTTTACATATTATTTGAAATATATCATGTAACGCAAACACTTTAGTGCTAATTTTTTAAAACAGTGTTCAATTAAAATTGGGTGAAAAGGAATAAGAATGTTTAAGAATTCATACTGTTTAACCCCTTCCCGCTCCTGGACGTACCTGGTACGTCATGGCAGCCTGGTACTTCCCGCAACATGACGTACCTGGTACGTCCTGGAGATAGCACGGGATCACATGTGATCCCGCGCTATCCCGCAGCGGGAGCCGGCTGTCAGTCACAGCCGGCGTCCCGCTCCAACAGCGGGGGGGCATCGGAGATGCGCCCGCCGCTGTTAACCCCTTCCCTGCCGCGATCTAAGTAGATCGCGGCAGGGAAAGAGTTCACAGAGGGATCGCGATCCCTGTGTGTCTCCGGCCGGAACTCGCGATGTTATCGCGAGAGCCCGGCCTGTCACCATGGCAACAGGACGCCAGACACTGGCGTCCTGTATTGCCTGTGCCTATTATCGCTGTACAAGCGATAAGGCATGGCAGAGCAGTAGCTCTGCCATGCCTTATGACAGCGATCATAGGCACAGTGATGTAAGTCCCTCAGAGGGACTCAAATAGTATTAAAAAAAAGAAAAGAAAAGTGTAAAAAAAATAAAAATGTAAAAAAAAAAATGTAAAAAACCCCTTTTTTATGCTTTTTCTAATATTAGCATAAAAAAAGGGAAAAAAAACTAAAACCCCACATATTGGGTATTGACGCGTCCGTAACGACGTGTACAAAAAGTTGAACACGCTTTTTATTTTGTACGACAAAAAGCGTAAAAAAAAACGCTAAAAAACAGAGGCAAAATGCTAATATTTAGCATTTTGCCTCACAAAAAATGCAATAAAAGTGATCAAAAAAGCCGTACATTTCCCAAAATGGTACTAATAAAAACTACAGCTCGTCTCGCAAAAAATAAGCCCTCATAGAGCTCCGTACATAGAAAAATAAAAAAGTTACAGGACTTTGAATGCAGCTATAGAGAAAAAAAAAAGATTTCCAAAAAAAGGGGGTTTTATTGCAAAAAAGTGTAAAAACCTAAAAAAAATATAACAATTTTGGTATCGTTGTTACCGTACCGACCCGCAGAAAAATTTTAGTGTGTCATTTATGCTGCATGATTAACGCTGTAAAAAAAAAAAAAATCTATGGCAGAATTGATGCGTTTTCTCTCCCTGTTATCATTAAAAAAAAAAAAAAAAAAATTTACGATATTGTCTATATACCCAAAAGTGGCACCGATAAAAACTACAGATCGCCACGCAAAAAACAAGCCCTTACACGGCCGCGTCCACGGAAAAATAAAAAAGTTATGGCTTTTGAAAAATGGAGATGGAAAAATACCAAAAAATCGCTTGGTCCTCAACGCCAAAATAGGCCATGTCATTAAGGGGTTAACCAATCATTAAAAAATAATTAGCTAGTTTCATAAATACCTTAACTTAAAAAAAACCCAAAAAACGGCATTACACTACAAATAACTTAAGATGTGTTTACACGTCAGTTAAGCTGTCAGTTACAATTCCGACGCTCTCGGTTTCATTTTTGGAGCAGAGAAACAAAATAAAAACTAAAATAAATTGATCTGTTTTTTCCCCAATGATTTCAATTGTTTTTTTTGGAAAAAAACAGAAAGCTTTTAGTTTGTTTCTGTTTTATTTGTTTCCGTTTTTTAATTGAATAAATAGCACAGTCTGCAGTATTATTTGTTCAGTCAAAAAAAGGAACTAATGGAATCTATTCAGATCAATGGGGAAAACACAGATCCGTTTATTTCAGTTTTAATTCTGTTTAATTCCAAAAACAGAAGAGAGATGGAATTTTAATTGACAGCCTAACGGAAGTGTGAATGCAGCCTAAGCAGTTCATGACATAAACTCTCCCAAATGGTGCTACTACATTGTTTATTCTGTTTTCTGACAACCAATGCAAAATTCAGTTGAATATGTGCTCACTTCAAAAAGTGTTGCTTGCATTTGAGTTATTGCAAGTATCTAGAAATACTGCAGCTAAACAAAAATGGATTTAGAATTCCAAATTAAAAAAAAAAAAATTATTCTGAAAATGTATATATAGTACTCCAAGGGAACCAAGCTAATATGCATGGCACTCCATTGTTTTTTCTACATCCAGTCAATACATTTCAGTTTTACAGTCATTAGCCACAACCAATTTCCCTGATAGTAAGACCTACCCGAATAATAAGACCTACCCCAATTTTCAGGGGAGGCTTGAAATATAAGCGCTTCCCCAAAACTAAGCCCTAGCTAGGCTACATGTTAGAAAATACACAACATTCACCTACCGCTGGTATTCCGGTCCTTGCACTGGCCTCCGTTACTGCTGCAGGCTGCCGTGTCCTCCTTGACGCCGACAGAGCAGTTCTTCCTGGAAGAAGGGCTTGAATACTCCGCCTCCAGGAAGCTAATGCTCTGATTGGTAAATCCAGCACCGCGTCAGCCAATGAGAGCCAGAACTCGATTAACTAATCACAGCCATTCAATGACATCATTGGCGGGGTATTCAAGCGCCGCTTCGAGGAAGAACTGCTCAGTCAGCTTGAAGGAGGGCACGGCAGCCTAAAGCAGCGACAGGGTCCAATGCAAGGACTGGAACGCCGGCGGCAGGTGAATGTTGTTAGGCACCCCCTGAAAATAAGACACTGTGCCTCTTTGTGGCAAAAATTAACATAAGACAGTGTCTTATTTTTGGGGAAACACTGTAGCTGCACTTCAACCAGCAGTTGCTGGTCTGGTCTGTGTGTTTAGTATTAGATTTTCTTCCCTCATTACCTGTTCCCCTCTGTTAGATCATCTGCGGTTTCAGATTGGTAAGGGCTAATTCTGCTCCTTGCTTTCAGATACTCAGCTGCATACAATTTACTAATGTATGTGGCTACACAGCTTTGCTGTTCCAGACCTCTGGTGCGAGTTACTGTTGCAGCTATTCAGTGTGCTGTAGTGCAATTTATTCTGCTTGTCTACCCGTGCTTAGGTTCTGGCTTGCTTTAGACTCCGATTTGGGGTTTCTGCCTGATGTGCTGTGTCTTGTTGTCTCTGTTTTTACCTTGCTTAGTACCTCTGGTTGCCCGTTATAAATCCTTCAGGCCTAATGCACGCAAATGAAAATTCCACAGCGAGCGTGGAATTTCTGCCGATGCATGCTGCCATAGGATTGCATGCGTGCACGCAATCCTATGCAGACAGCTGCGATTTTGATTGCAGAAAATCCACGCAGTAACAAAATCTCAACATGTCCTATTTCGCAGAGGCTTACACAGAAACGTCACCGCTGATGCACCGGCTCTGCGCATGTGCGGCTGTACACCAGCCGGCACATCGCAGAGAGAGTAGACGCTGGCCAGGTAAGTGAGAGGTCACTGCAGAGGCACGGGTTACATCCTGCTGAGAGAATCTCGCAGTTATAATCCGACCAGCCGTGTGCATGAGCTCTAAGCGTTGCTTGGTACCAACACTTGTTCTTTGGAATACTCTAGTCCATGCTTTTCCTGTCTACTCTGTGGTCAGTAGTTGCTCTGCAGACGCAACCAAGGTGGCTCCTTGCAGCCAAATCTAATTCCCTCTGAGAGGGGCAATAGAGAAGACCAGGACCAATGGTGGATATTAATGTAGTGTGAATAAAGGCTTAAATGTGTTGTCCAGTGGTCATCATCTTTTCCTACAGGCTGGCATAGGAGGAAAATAGATATGAATGCAAGAGAAATCCACGGCAATTCGAACGGACGTGTATGCTGAACACTTTGGTCATGCAGGACCTTGCTCAGTGATATGTCTGTTCAGTTGCTGGAGAGAGAGAGACTAAGGGCTTAGTCAGACGGGTGTTTTTTGCCGCGATTTGCGGATCGCATGACGGATGCGCATCCGCAAATCGCGTGACCGGTGCGCGCAAGTCGCCCGCAAATCGCCCGAAAATCTGCTCCTAGCCGCGTTTCATTAGAAACGGGCCGGAGCTGTCCAGCGCATTGCATTCAATGGAGACGGCAATACAGCCGTCTCCATTGAAAGCAATGCGCTGCGGGCGAACCCGGGATGAATTGTCGGGAAGGGCTTAAATATATAAGCCCTTACCTGCAATCCATCCTAAAATGTGTTAAAATAAAAAAAAATTGCATTCTCACCTTCTGCCTGCAGCTCCGGGCAGCCGTCCTGCAGTGGGTGTGAAGGGGGTGTGAGTCAGACCTGCCCCTTGATTGGCTCAGCGCTGAGCCAATCAGAGGCATGCCTCACTCACACCCATTCATGAATTCATGAATGGATGTGAGTCAGACCTGCCCCTGATTGGCTCAGCGCTGAGAGGCAGCAGTCACTCACCCATTCATGAATTCATGAATGGGTGTGTGAGTGAAACCGGCCTCTGATTGGTCAGGCTGTGACCAATCAGAGCAGATCATTCAGCAGGCGGGGATTTTAAAGCCCCGCCGGCTGAATAGTGCCGAGAAGCAGTTCAGGAGAACTGACAGCGGCCGCGGCTGGACTCCGGCTGCAGCGGAAAGGTGAGTATACAATTTTTTTTTTATTTTAACACATTTTAGCATGAATTGCAGGGAAGGGTTTATATATTTAACCCCTTCCCGACAATTAACCCCGCGCACGCCGGCAGCCCATTGCTTTCAATGGAGCGGCTGTATTGCCGCTCCATTGAATTCAATGGGCAAACATCGTTCTTCTCTGCCACAGCTGTTACAGCTGTGGCAGAGAAGAATGATTTGTCTTCTATATGTTCTCAATGGGGTCGGCGCTGCTGCCGCCGGCCCCATTGAGCGCATATACAGAAGCGAACAGGAATCGCAGATCGCAGATAGGTGCGATCTGCGATTTTTTGTTCTATAATTTTTCGGACGAGCGCATAAAAAGCGCTCATGTGTCCGATACCATTGCGAAGCAATGGTTTTAAAAAATCGCCGGACGCATGCGCATGCGCAAATCGCGGCAAAAAACGCCCGTCTGACTAAGCCCTAAGTGTGAATCAGGAACACTGGACAGACATATCTCTGAGAAAGGTCCTGTATAACCAAAACATTCTATATGTAAGTTAATTCCACATTTCTATTAATTAACGCTAAGTCTGGATGTATATATTGGTGAATTAATAAATCATTGCATAATTTGCATCAGCAAGGAGAATGCTGTGGATTTCTTTTGGATTTATTAGAAACACTCCATGTGTACCCCCTCTGAATGAGATGCACAAATATGAACAAAATACGCACGAGCGATGTGCTGCAGGAAACAAATCACTGCATGTTCTATCTGGCTGCGGGCTCTCGCATCACAGCACCCATTTTTCTCAAAGGAGCTAGCGGCAGCAGCACCAGCCCAATTGGAAGCAATGGGGGAAACTCTGCAATCCTCTTTGCTTCTTCCCCAAAGTGATGAAATGGTGGGGAGCGCAACACGGGGTGGGATTTACAGCCTCATATCGTGCTCGCCCGTGTGAAGTCAGCCTAACAATAGAGCTAAGGAATTATGTATACTGAAGCATTTTCTGGAAAAAGTTCATTTGTGAGGAGGGTAGGTGACAGACAACAAAAAGGGAATCAACCCCTTGAGTCTATAATCTGCCTTTTTAACCCTAATGACACTGCTTTTTTTTTTTTCAATTTTTCGTTTTTTCCTCCCCCCTTTAAAAAATCCTTTATTTATTCATCGACGTAGCTGTATGAGGGCTTGTTTTTTGTGGGACAAGTTACATTTTTCAATGGGACTATTTACTGTACCATATAATGTACTGAAAAACTTTTGTGGAGTAAAATGAAAAAAAAAACAAAAAAACAACATTCCGTGATCTTTCGTTGCGTCTTGTTTCTACGGCACACAAACTATAGCAAAAATGATATAATAACTTTATTCTATGGGTCAGTATGATTACTACGATACAAAACTTATATCGTTTTTTCTTGCTGTGCTACTTTTATTTATTTTTTTTAAAGACATTTAATTTTTTTAATTAATTTCTGCCGCCATCTTCTGCGCACAATAACTTTATTTTTCCGTCGACGCAGTTGTACGAGGGCTCATTTTTTGCAAGATGTCCTGTAGTTTACATTGGTACCATTTTGGAATACATACGACTTTTTGATCACTTTTTTATTGCATTTTTTCTGGGTGTCTGAAAAAGTGCATTTCAGGGTTTTTTTTTCTTTTTTCGGACGCCGTTTACGTTGCGGGGTGAATAATGTGCTACTTTGATAGATCGGACTTTTATGGACGCGGCGATACCAAATATGTATTTTTGTTTTAGGATTTAGATTTTATTATAGATATGGCAAAAGGTGGGTGATTTAAAATTTTAATACTTTGTTTTTTACAATTAAAACTTTATTGATCTGATTTTTACTTTAGCCCACCCCTGGGGACCACAACTAGCGATGCTTTGATCGCTCTGCTAAGGTAGCCTTGGGGCATTTCAGAGGGCCCTCGGCTGCCATGACATCCTCACAGCTCTCTGAGATCTCATGTGGGGATGTGGAGGGTGAGGGGCGTATGGGACCCCCGAACAATGGGGATTTAAGGCAGCGCGGTAGATTGTAGTTATTGCCCGCGGGTAATAAACAGCTGACGCCTGCGCTGTATGAAGAGAGGTGGCCCTGCTATCTTTCTTCATACATACCCTGACGTTGCATGTAAATGTACATCATATAGCGGGAAGGGGTTAAAGGGGTTATCTTCAGAATAAGAGCCACTGTACTAATTACCCCCATAAAATTCTCCTGTTATTATTAAAAATATTTGACATACAACTCATACATTATGCAACATAGCAATAGAAATGTAAAAATATCTAATGTTGAAATCAAAATTAGTCAACCCCCCATTGCAAATTACATTTTTTTTGCAAATATGCAAATATTTAGCCACTTACAAAAAAATACAATCAAAAATAAAAATTTAAATAGCCCCTATACAACTAATATAGCAAGTGGATTCTCGAAATACAACACAAAATGCAACTTTTAATAACTACTGCAGTCTCAGAATTATTCATTTTATGTGGGGAACTCAGAAACAAGTTTTTAACATTTTGACAGTGCATCCCACATACAGCGTTTTACAAATACTGAAGAAGTGACATACTGTCTGACATACTGTGAATCACACCTGAGGAAGGAATTTATCCTGCAAACTTTCTTGCCACCGCTGGACTGGAAGATACAGTAGACTTTTTAGAAGCATATTTGCTACTCCCACATCTGAAAAATCTTTTTTTATACCAACCAAATTATATTTGTATTGGGATTATGCAGCATATTAGGACATAAAATATCTTGAAAGATCTTTATCCTTTTTTGTAATAGGTTTGCAAGCATTATTCAAAATATTTCCTAATTTTTTATCTTGATAAAGATCTGGCAAATACGGAACAAGAATTTGATCTTATAGACATTGTTACTATAAGCTGTAGAAAAGACTAGTCTCAATGTGGTTCCTTTTCCCACAATCAAACAATAAAGATTCTGCGGCTCTTACAACCATTTTTCTTTTTTTTGTAAATCAGATTTTATTAAGATTTTTTAACAATACAAGGTTATGTCCCCTGACAGGGGGTAGATTTTCATTAGACAATAAACATAATATAATGCACATATTTGCGGATCTCCGATCGTCGGAAAGATGGACTGTTTTAGCAAGGAGATCTTCCCTTATGTCTAATCCTTATATATTAACTGTTGAATTAAACCTTTTGAAAAAGAGAAAAAGAGGGGGGGGGGGGTATGTCCGAGGGGAAGGGAAGGAAAAGGAGGGGGAGGGGAGGAGGATATAGAAGCCGACGACATCTGCTCACCCCACTGATGTCCACCACAGAAGGCCCGTCGGAGTCGGGTTGACGTTACCAGGAGCGATCCAGCCAGTCCCAATGTCCGAGGTCTCAACCAGCCTTGGTCCCCATTCCACCCCATAGGGCGGGAGGGGGATGCGTCTACCGTCTTAGTTTCCTCCATGGGTCCCATGTGATAATAAAGTCCTCTTGTGTGCCTCTATTCCAGCTAGAGAGTTCCTCCAGGTTGCAGATTGAGTCCACCTTCATTTGCCACTGTTTTAGTGTAGGGGGTTCTCTTTGGAGCCATTTAGTGGGTATTAATGCTTTTGCTGCGTCAAGTAGAAAAGCGATTAATTTATCTTTTCTGGGATGAAAATCCCGGGATGGCTTCCAGAGGAAAATCATTTCCGCTGAGATTGTCAAATCTGTTTTGAGGGACCGTAGTACTTTTTCAATGTCTTTCCAAAAGGGGGCTATCCTGGTGCATTCCCACCATATGTGCTTAAATGAGCCTTCCTCAGTGTTGCATCTCCAACACCTGTTGTGTGGAGCAAGCTTATAAGCGAAGAGCCATTGAGGGGTCTTGTACCAACGTACAAGGAGCTTGTAATGGCTTTCCTGTAAGAGTATGCATTGAGATAGGCCGAGTGATGTTTGTAGGATCACTTTTATGTCTGTTGGGGATAGGGATATATTTAATTCTTTTTCCCACGAATTTAGGAAGTTTGGTTTGTATTCTACTGGTGTCGAGATAAAGTTTCTCCTTATGAAGGAGATTGTCTTGTTCCTCGGGGAGTTCCCCGTTACTGATTTCTCGAAGGGAGTAGCGGGTCTAGTAGATCTGTATTTCTCCTTGAAACCATCCAGGACCTTGACGATATGAATTCTTTGTAGGAAGGATAGGGATGTTTGTGGAATTAATTCCTGTATAATTTCGGGCGTTTTTTTGTGTGCTAAAGCTTGTAGGTCTGATATTCGCAGGTCCCTGAATTTTGCCCACAGGCTCCTAGTTGCTGAATCTGTGGGTATGTTAAGCAATTTTTGGGCCAATCTCAGTGGAGTAATGGGAGAGGGTTCGGGGGCCAAAGATGTTTTCAGTTTATCCCACGTTTCGCAGGGCCCTCTAATAAGTGGATTAAAACTTTTGGACCTGTACGAGAGTCTGCGGGGGAACCATAATTCCTCTAGGAGAGAGCTACCATGTGAGAATGTTGCTAAAGAGAATAACATTTTGTCTTTTGTTGGATGAGTCAGGTCCATCCAGTATTGAATTTGGGTGGCCTGGTAAAAGTCGTGGACGCACGGCAACCCGATCCCCCCCTCTTCACGTCTTTTAATCATAAGGCTGTATGCCAGGCGGGGTCTTTTTTGCTTCCATACAAAGTTGGAAAAAGTCGCTCTTAATGCTTTGAAAAAGGTTTGAGGTAATGCAATTGGGAGCATTCGGATTTTATATAGTATTATAGGCAAAATGTAGGATTTTATAATATTTTTTCTTCCGAACCATGAAAGAAATGGTATATCGTACTTTTGTAGCAGGTTTCTTATATGCGTCAGGAGCGGTTGGAAATTAGCATTATATAAGTCTTCTGTTCTCCTTGTAACCTTAACCCCAAGGTATTCTATGTAGGAATCTGACCATTTGAAGGGTGAGCTGGCTTTCAGGGAGTCGCAACTTGTTGGGGGAACTGAGATATTGAGCATAGTTGACTTAGAGAAATTAATTTTGAAATTAGATAGTTCTCCAAAGAGATTCAAGACTGAAACCAGGTTGGGTATTCCTTTTTCTGGGTCCGAGATGATGAACATAATGTCATCTGCGAATGCAGCAGTTGTTAGAGTGTCGGATCCAGCTTTGAGGCCGTTTATATCTGGGTTCAGTCTTACCTCCTGCAGAAGTGGTTCCAGGGCCAATACAAAGAGGGTGGGTGATAACGGGCATCCCTGGCGTGTTCCATTGCGAATATTGAAGGGTGGGGATAGAATATTATTAATTTTTAGTCTTGCATGGGGGTCTTGATACAGTGAAAAGATTGCCGAGATAAACTTGGGAGGGAAGTTAAATTGGGCTAGGACCCTCTCCATGTAAAGCCAGCTCACCCTGTCAAAAGCCTTTTCGGCGTCAGTCCCAATCAGGGTGACAGGAATGCCGTGGGCTTGGGCGCCTCTGATTGCGTGTAATATTCTGAGGCAATTGTCCCTCCCCTCTCTCCCTTTTATAAAGCCTGCTTGTTCTCTGTTTATTAAGAGAGGGACTAGGCTTTCCATTCTGTTGGCTAGGAGTTTTGCCCAGAACTTTACATCCACATTGATAAGAGATATGGGTCTGTAATTGCCACACATCTCCGGATCCTTTCCCTCTTTGTGCAGTAGAGTAATGTGGGCCTCTTGAGCCTGTTTGGGTAGTGTGTCGCCCATAAGGAGAGCATTGAATAGGTCTTTTAATTTTGGGGCTAGAATTGACTTAAAGATTTTGTAATAGTCGATCGATAGACCATCCGGGCCTGGACTTTTTCCCGTGGGGCTGTTTGCTATAATATCCTCCACTTCCTGTGTAGTTATTGGTTCTAATAGTAAGAGCCTCGCATCTTCATCCAATTTTGGTAGTTTGGTATTATTTAAGAATGCGTCTATTTTTTCTCTTTTGTTACTATGTGGTGACTGGGAATGTTGATCTTTCAAATTGTAAAGGTCCGTGTAAAATTGTTGAAAGACCTCCGCTATCCCCTGGGACGATGTGAGCTTTTTGCCGGCTTGGTCTCTGATAGCTACGATAGCGTTTTTGGCGCGTGATTTTTTGAGGATCGCCGACATGAACCTACTGCCCTTGTTGCCATGGGCATAGGCTATATGTTTCAGGTGGAGGAGTTTTTTGTTGTATCTTAATTCCAACAAATTTTTTAATGAGCGTCTTAGTTCTGTCAGTTCATCTAGTTTGTTTGTTATATGAGAGAGCTTTGTCTCTCGTTCTATTCTAGCTATCTGTGACAGAAGCTTGTCCACCTCGGCTTGTTGCTTTTTTTTACTTCTCGAGCCCAGGGAAATCAGAAGTCCCCGTACATAGGCCTTATGTGCCTCCCATGCCACCGGTAACTTTGTAGATCCGTCGTTATTAATCTGAAAATATTCTTCTATCATATCAGAGAGGTTGCACCTCTCAATTTCGGAGTCTAAAAGGAAAGGATTGAGCCGCCACCTCCATTCTCTGGGACCGTCTCCTCTAATTAGGATATTAATGTGAATGGGGGCGTGGTCCGATACCGTAATTGGGTCTATCTTAGCTTTTAGAACTTTAGTTAGTAAATCGCCAGAAACAAAAATAAAATCAATTCTTTGGAATGAAGAATGCACTTGGGAGTAGTGTGAGTAGTCTCTTGTTGAGGGGTTCAGGGAGCGCCATGCGTCCACGACTCCCATTTCATGTAGGGCATTATTCAATCTCCTTATCTGTTTCTGTGGGATTCTGGATCTGTTTGAGGAGGAATCTAATTTGGGATTCAATGTAATGTTCCAGTCCCCTCCCAGAATGACCTGGCCCTCCGCAAACTCTCTCAAGATCTCTAATTGGGTAATCAACCAATTCACTTGGTTTGTGTTTGGGGCATACAGATTTGCTATTGTTAAGGTGGAATTGTTAATAGAGCCTTTTAAGAATAGGACTCTCCCCATTTCGTCTGAGTACTTGGCCTTGAGTGAGAATTGGATGGATTTATGTATGAAGGTGGACACACCTTTTGAAGCAGAGGTGGGATGTGAATTGTGAAAATTTGATGTAAAGTGTTTCCCCGGGAGGGGCCAACACTTGTCTCCTTTGTAATGTGTTTCTTGTAATAAAACAATTTTGGAATTATACCTTTTCAGGAGTTGTAGGACAGACGATCTCTTCTGTGGTAGGTTGAGACCCCGGACATTGAACGAGGTGACACGTATTGCCTCCATTGTCGACACTCGCCCCGGTCGTTCACCCGCTAAGGTGCCTAGATGTATAGATGATACGGTACAGATATAAATTAATCTCAATATATGGAAAAGGACACAATGGGAGCTGGCTTGCAGGCGAGCTGTTATTTGTTCTCGTCAGATAAGGTATCTAGAGATATAGGGTGGGGGAAGGGTAAATTAGAGAGGAAAGGGGAAGGAAAAAGAACAGAAACAGAGGTAAATGATGTAACAACAAAATAGAAATAAATGCGGTTAAGTAGATAGGTGCAGAGTAGGTTACCAGAAGATAACTTCAATCAAGCAATACACTCTTATCTACAGGTGTATACGACTGGGCTCTCGTAACAGTCAGAGCTCAAACGTATAATGGAGGCGGCGTATGTGCCAAAAAACTGTTATTAATGAAGTTTCGCCTAACTAGAGGGGCACAATACAGGCACTTTCTTAAGGAAGAAAGAAACATGAGAAACATGAAAAACATTCAAGATTTGAGGAAATAAGTCCTGGAACTGTGTGAGGGTCCATTAGGGTAGTATCGACCCTAGGGGCTAAATATTTCAGCGACACTCAACGCCAAATGTATCTTCTGATACAGAGTGGAGGTTTTATAGAGTCCATACTTAAGTGTTCAGGTGTCTCTTGTTGATTCCTCTTCTCTATTTTTCTTTTTTTGCTTGCTTTTCGGGGATTTGGCGTGACTCACTGTGCGCCAATTTTCTGGTGTCGGAAGATGAGGCAGTGACGGGAGATCCGGCAGAGGGAGCCAATTGGGTAACTCGATAGGGTCCAGACCTAAGTGGGGCCAGCATTCTCTTAAGTCCTCTGGTGATCGTATATTAATTCTCTTGCCTTTATAATTAATGCCCAAACCAAAAGGATAGAGCCAGGCGTATTTGATGTTTTTTGCTCTCAGTTCATCCAGAAGCGGTTTCAAAAGCCTGCGCTTGGCCAGAGTTGCTGGTGCAAGGTCCTGAAAAATCTGTATGGGCGAGCTCTCATACTGTAGATTTTTGCGATTGCGGGCAGCTTCTAAAATGGCCGCTGTATCCGAGAATGCAAGCAGTTTACATACTATGTCTCTGGGAGGTTCTGCAGCAGCTGGTTGTGGCCTCAGGGCCCTGTGTGCTCTTTCAATATTGATAGCACCAGCTTTTTCAGATCCGACCAGATCTGCAAATATTTCTAACAGCACTTTCTTGAGAACATCAGGTGCCCACGACTCTGGTAAACCCTTAATGCGCAAATTGTTCCGCCGATTGCGGTTTTCCAAGTCCTCTTGCATAAGAAGCATTTTATTTATTTGCAGGTGCTGCTCCTTTAAGATGTCGGCCATACTCAGAGCATGTGATGTGACTATGGCTGATGCTCCCTCTAGCTCCTCTACCCTCCTCCCCATATGCCTCACCTCTTCTTTTATTTCAGCAAGTTCTGCCAGGACTGGGCTCATCGTTTTGGTAAGTAGAGACTTCATAAAGCTCCTGGATAGAGGTCCCTCTTCTTCTCCCTCTGAGTCAGAGTCATCTTCCCGCGCTGTGCACAGTGCAGCTGCAGCTGCTGGCCCCATCTTACTTGTAGCATGGGGGGACCTGGTTGTCTTTTCCTTCAGATATTTCTGGAGATCGGATTGTCCCCGGGCCAGGCGCGGTGTCAGGGAATGTTCCCCTCCTCTTTCCTTGCTGTGTCTTCCTATTTTGGACATGTTGGCTGCTGATAAGTGCCTGTAATCAGTGCCGTAGTGAGGGAGCACACTCTCTATGCAGCCATCACTCTCGGTAGCTAGGCTCCGCCTCTCTTACAACCATTTTTCTACCTGCTTTTCCTTCTAGTGTGAATGTCTTGAAATTTTGCCTATAAAGCCATACTGCCTGCCATACATGCAAAAATGGTATTATCTGCCTGAAGCTTCCTATACAGTTAAGAGTTACTCTTAGTATTTTGTTCACTAACAAATTCAAAAAGCCAACTGTACATCTCATAGTATTATTAATATATCGTGTAACCCCTTCCTGCCATAGTGTGTAACTGTACGTCCTGGCAGGAAGGTACTTGTCCCAACAGGGTGTGCAGTTACGCCCTGAGAATAGCGCAAGATCAGAAGAGACTAGAGATGAGCGAGCGTACTCGGATAAGCACTACTCGCTCGAGTAATTGGCTTTATCCGAGTATCGCTGTGCTCTAGGCTAAAGATTCGGGTGCCGCTGCGGCTGACAGGTGAGTCGCAGCGGGGAGCAGGGGAGAGCGGGCGGGAGAGAAGGAGAGAAAGATCTTACCTCCGTTCCTCCCCGCTCTCCCCTGCAGCTCCCCGCTCCGTGCCGGCACCCGAATCTTTAGCCCCGAGCACAGCGGTACTCAGATAAAGACAATTACTCGAGCGAGTAGTGCTTATCCGAGTACGCTCTCTCATCTCTAGAAGAGACCCCTCAATATCCGGCAGCTGGAGCCGGCTGTCACCAGTAGCCGAGCTTCCCCTGCAACAAGTAGGCATGCATCAGAGCAGCGACCCGCTGCTATCCCCTTCCCTGCAGCAATCCATGTAGATCACGGCATGTGAAGGGTTCACAGAGAGAGCGTGCTCCCTCACTAATGTCATCAGACCCTCACGATATAATTGCGGAGAACCCAACGGGTTACCATGGCCATAGGACGCCAGTTACTGGCATCCTGAATTTCCAGTGCCCGTGATCGCTAATTCAAGCGATAAGGCATTGCAGGATAAAAGTCCTGTAATGCCTTATCATAGCTTTCATAGGTGCTATGGTGCAAGTCCCCTATAGGGACATAAAATGTGTAAAAAAAGATAAAAGTAATGTAAAAAAAGAAAAATGTAAAAAACCCTTTTTTGTGCTTTTTCTCATATTAGCATAAAAAATTTTCAAATCCCATATATTTAGTATCGTCGTATCCATAACAACGTGTACAACAGGTTGAACATGCTTTTTATCCTGCATTGCAAAAAGCGTAAAAAAAAGTAAATAAATAAAAAACAGGCAAAATTCTAACTTTTAGCATTTTGCCTCTCAAAAAAGCCGTATGTACCCCAAAATGGTACCAATAAAAAATACAGCTCGTCTGGCAAAAAATAAGCCATCAGAGAGCTCTGTTTATGGAAAAATAAAAAAGTTCTAGGACTTTGAATGCAGCGATTCTCAAAAAAAAATAATATAGAGAAAAAAGGTTTCTATTGCGGAAAAGTGGAACCCCCCCCCCCCCCAAAAAAAAATATATATAAGAATTTTGGTATTGATGTCATTTATGCTACATGATTAATGCTGTAAAAAAAAAAAATATATATATATATATATATATATATATATATCTATGGCAGAATTGATGCGTTTTCTCTCCCTGCTATTATTAAAAAAAATAATAAGTTTTACAATATAGTCTATGTACCCAAAAATGGCACCAATAAAAACTACAGTTTACCCGTCAAAAAACAAGCCCTTATATGGCCGCATTGACGGAAAAATAAAAAAGTTATGGCTTTTGAAAAATGGAGATAAAAGCCCGCCAAAAATCGTTGCATCCTTAAGCTCAAAATAGGCCATGTCCTTAAGGGGTTAAATGCCACTATGGATGCCACATTATGACCCAACACAATCAGGAAGTAGTCTATGTAACATCCATGTGATATAGTTGAGAAAATATAGCTTTCTTTCCACCACAAGTGCATTAAGAGGCTGACTCATGACAGGAAAACCTCTATGCCCGAAGTTGAAGTGATCAGGTCGTTAAAAACATAAAATGATTCCTAGATGGCTTTGAAATCAACAAAATACTCAACTATTTACTCACCTGAATTCTGGATGGAAATGAATTTAACCCCTTTGGCAAGAGGGTGTATATGTACCCCCTCTGGGATATAGGAAGTGTGTTCAGCATGCAAAGCTGCACTATACCTGGCACGTATTCTACAACCCCTCCCCTTCTATTTATCTTCACACTATTCTCATATTTTCCCCCAGTTCTAAACATTCCCCTTCCCCCATTCCAGCTGTGACACCGATGCCAGTTTGCAGCATCCTTCTCTAGCACACTGCCCTAAGCGTTATCTTAAGCTTTGATATATTTTAAAGAGTAATCGGTAGCTTTCAAAACATAGATTTTGCTTGAAGGCATTTTATGCCTCATTGCCCCCTTGTAGAGCTCTTGAGCGGCCCAAATCATAGAGAACCCCACAAATGACCTCATTTTGAAAACTAGACCCTTAACAAATTCCTTTACGGGTGTACAGTGTATTTTAACCCTTCAATTTTTGAATAAATCTAAGGAAAGCCATAGGAAAAAATTGCGATTTTAATTTTTTGGGCAATTGAGTCAATTTAAAAACAGTTTTCTTTGTACAGCACACATTTGAATGAAGACTTCTACCCCAAAATGGATATCCCTGTTTGTTCTATGTTCAGAAACATACCCATTATGGCCCTAATCTACTTGCAGGACACATTGCAAGGGCTATAATGGAAGGAGTACCAGTTGGATTTCAGGGTACAACTGAATAAATTCCAGGACCCATTGCCCACTTATAGAGCCATTGAGCAGCCAAAACTATAAGGAACCCCCTCAAATGACCCCATTTTGAAAACTAGACCCCTTAACGAATTCATCTAGGGGTGTACTGCTTATTTTAGCCCCACAGTATTTGAATGAATCTAAGCAAAGCAAAAAGGAAAAAATTACGATTTTAATTTTTTTGGCAATTTTGTCAATTTAAAAACAGGTTTTTTTTGTACATAGGTGCCGGCGTACATAGGTATGAAGACGTTCACCCTAAAATGGATACCCCCGTTTGTCCCGTGTTCAGAAACATACCCATTGTGGCCCTAATTTACTTACAGGACCCATGGGAAGGTCTATAATGGAGGGAATACCCGTTGGATTTCAGGGCACAACTGAATAAATTCCAGGGCCCATTTGCTCACTTGTACGGAATAAAAATTGACTCCCTAAAAATATCCCCCCCCCCCCCCCCCTTTGCATCCTTTTCGGTGTTCCCCAAATCTTAGATAAAAGTAGTAATGTGAACTGTGTGGTATTTCCAAAGACAGGGGTAATTACGGGGGCCTGGTTGGGATGGGTACATGGGGCAATAAAACCGGTATTCCCCCTCCTCTCATGCTTTTTGGGGGGGTTTTTGAGCTCATCGGCAGGCATGGGGTGTAAAAAGTGGCGCTCTGTTAGGCTTCGTAAGCTTGATGAGGTGTGGCGGTCTCACACAGAAGGTGCTCAACAAGCTGCTCCTGGAACTGCAGGAAGGCCAGCGTTCCCGGGGCTTCTTGTAAATTACGTACTACAGCCACGTAATGTACTGCGCATAACTGCTTACTTACACGGGCAGTCATGCGCAGTACACCTTTTTTGTTTTCTATTTCCCACACCGTCACTTAGCGATGACATGGATACCTGCAGGTGGTACACAATGTAGTTGCGTATGGGCTGTGGGTATATCCACGACCATAGAGCACAATGGGCTCTATGTTGCGGGTATCCGCAGTAAAATAGAACCTGCTGCGTTCTCTTTTCTGCGAGTGGATTATGCAATTCCGACCCACTAATGTAAGCGGAATTGTGTAATCCAATGCGATTGATCTGCGTATTACTGCAGATCAGACGCATGCGAAATCCGTAATTCCTATTCAGTCATGTGAGACCGGCCTAATGTAGATCGCTACCTCTTTATCACGTGATCGGGAATCGCTCAACGAGGTCATTGCTCCAGGCTTTTGCCGAACGTTGGTCGCTGGGAGCAAGAGGATTTTAAGTTTCCTGGGCTCCCCGACTCCTTCGCATGTGTCCGGCATTTTGCCGATGGTCGCATGTGCAGAATCTGGTAAGGTTCACGGAGGAGGAACGCGTCGGGATTCAAATTCTGAGGCCTGCAGTAAAAAGTTTCATCTCCTCTTACCAATCGCATCGAGGGGAGATAAAACTTCAATTTTTTTTAACTTTTACATGAATGCCATTATCCATTGGATAACGGCGCACACATGACCAGGAACCGCTCACCGCGGCCCCCGTGAAATCTTCAGGCTCTTGGCTCAATTTTGTAGCCAGGAGCAGGGAGAATTTAAATTATCTTGGCAATCCACGGCTTTTGCGCACGCGTCCTCATTTTTGGCGATGGGCGTGTGCGCAGAAGCTGGGGTAAGGTCCGCGGATAAATCCGGGGGCTTTAGGTACGTACTTTCATCCTCCCTCACAGATATGATCCATGAGGGTTGATGAAACGTACACTTTTTAAGCTTTTTTTTAAAACTTTTTTTACACTTTGATTTTACTTTAAATAATCATGTCCTCAGTGACATCTCTCTGCTCCTGGCTACACATGGTAGCCAGGAGCAGAGGGATTTTGAATTTCCTGGGGCCTAAGCCCCTCTGTGCACAAGCCCGATCTGATCCATGAGGGGAGGTGAAACTTGCACTTTTTTTTCACTTTTTGAAACTTTTTCGTTATCGCGGCGATCACGGGCTCGGGGACGGCTCACCGCGGTCCCCAGTGACATCTCCTGGTTCTCGGCTACCTTCACGAGCCGGGAGGCAGGAGATTTTAAATTTGCCAGGACTCCCGGGTTTCTACGCATGTGCGTCACGTCATCTGTCTGGCGTGCAGGCGCAGAAGTGTGGCGGCGGGTCTGGGAGGACCAGATCAACGGAGGACAACACGGAGGACGTGGATGAGTAAATTTCAGCTGCCCACATGGATCCGATTGCATTGCCTGCAGCCCAGGATACCTGCGCGCACCGACAGCATGGAGCTGTCACTTCCATAGCCCACGTGGGTTTAATCCCTGCAGGACACAGGTTTTTACATCCTCAGGGAATAAAGCCCACTTGGTCAGGACATAAAAACACTTTGGGCTGGTCACTAAGGGGTTAAGATACCACTTGACCCATTCTGTGATGACTCCAGGCTGGGTCGAGCGAAGCACTAGTGTTCTATCGGTTGAGAGCAAACTTCCCTCAAGTGGGGACGAGTTGGAAGATGACTGGCAATTGGTTGTTATTTGTCTAGGCTATTCAGTTACACGTGCAACAGTGTGGTAAGCAGTTTTGTGCTGCTCCATATAGTCAATTACCAATTTTTTTTTAATTACACACTTATTTCCTTTCCTGCAGATCATGTCTGCCTCTGCTAGTTCTCGTCGTAAGTGCCTAAACAGCCCAGATTCTTTTTGTTATATCTGTGGCAGTTTCACCATTCTCAGTCAATGGCGAACATAAGAATATTTGGCAAGCAAGCCTATTTTGCATATCTCAAAGTTAAACTTGATCAAGATAAGTCTTGGGCCCCTCACAAGGTGTGCAAGCCTTGTGTCTACAGTTTATGGATGTGGATGAAGAGAACACATGATAAGTTGCCATTTGGTATACCTATGGTTTGGCGAGAGACAAGAGATCATTCCAGTGACTGTTCCTTTTGTATAGTGAAAACGTCATGATATAACAAAAAAAATAAATGTAAAATAGAGTATCCTAGTCTACCATCTGCTATATATTCAGTATCTCATTCAGCTGAAATCCTAGTGCCAGTTTTCGTTGGAACTACACTCTCTGCAAAAACATGATTATGGTGAAGAACTAAGTGACAGCAATGATGAAGATTTTGAAATTGAAGATGACTTAGTCCGTAAGGGATTTGATCAGCATGAGCTGAATGATTTGGCAAGAGATTTGGGACTATCAAAAAGGCTTCAGAACCCTTAGCATCAAGGTTGCATGAGAAAAACTTGTTTAACCCCTTGAGTGGCACGCCCGGAAAATTTCCATGACGAGCTCCACTGCTCATAGCAACATAGCCCGGAAGATTTCCGGGCTATGTATCACTATGGGAGCTGCAGAGCACAATGCCACAAGCTGTGACAGTGTGCTCTGCCTGCACAGTCCCACAGAGAACAAAGCAAGAGCTTTGAAAAACCAGCAGAAGATATTGCCGATATGTTGGCAATCTCCTGCTTTGTTTACAGGTTGCCATAGAGACCATCGGCTTGTCAGAAGCAAGCTGATGGTCTCTGTAGTAGGGAGAGCTGGCTGGTTGTTAGCTGTCAGAGGACAGCTAGGTACCAGCTCCTACAGCAGAGATCAGAGAAAACCTCCGATCTCTGCTGTGTTAACCCCTTACATGCTGCAGTCTATGTGACTGCAGCATGTAAAGGGCTGTCACTGCAGCATGTAAAGGGCTGTCACCATCGAACCCCCGGAATGTGATCAGGGGTCCTGATGGGTCCCTGTGGAAGTCCCCTAAAGGGACAAAAAAAATAATGATAAAAATAAAAAAAAGTTAAAAAATTATAAAAAAAATTATAAAAACACTTGTCTCCCTTTACTTTGTAAAAAAATCAAAAATACAATCACACATGTGGTATCCATGCGTCGTAATGACACAGAGAAGGAAGTTAATGCATTATTTAACCCCTTAATGGCATGACCTCTTTTTTTCTTTTTTCCCCTTTTTTTGTTTTTCCTCCCTCCGGTTTAAAAAATCACAACTTGTCCCGTAAAAAACAAGCCCTTATATGGCTGTGTCAATGGAAAAATGAAAAAGTTATGGCTCTTGAGACGTAACTGCAAAATTAGTTGAAATTCAATGATTAGACCATTTTAAAAAACCTGCCCTGGTGGGCACGACAGGGTGGTAGGAAACCCGCCACTCAAGGGGTTAAAAAAAGGAGCCAAGGTATCCTACTTTTGATCTTGAGAAATTGCATTTCTGCAATATTTTACAAGTGATATTGGCTTTGTGTATTGCCATAACATACATGGGTCATTGGAGGAGCTGGGAAGTCCAATCTATAACAACGTAAGGGCGACTGTTCATCAATAGCCCAAAGTGGAGCTTAAAGTGTGTCCTCCTCCACAATGGCAACTTATTTGGTGCAGTCTCAATTGGCCATTTAGTTTCCCTTTTTAAAGAATATGGAGACATGAAGAGAGTCATTGAGTTGTTGCAATATCACAAATACAATTGGATCATCTGTGTTGACCTTAAAATGGTATGCTTCCTTCTTGGTCTGCAATGCGGATATACCAAGTATCCCTGTTAGATGTGCATGTGGGACAGCAGAACCAGTGAGAAACATTAAGTAAAAAAGAATTGGCCTCCAAGATCTAACCTCAAACTTGGTGATCCAAACATTTCACATGAGGCACTTGTTGACAGAAAGAACATTATATTCCCACCTCTGCACATGAAACTGGGTCTCATGAAACAATTTGTTAACCCCTTAGTGACGGCCCCATCGGGAAACTACGTCCTGCCTGAGTGGGCTTTAATCCTAGAGGACGTAGAATTATGCGTCCTCTTAGGATTAATGCCCCATAGGCTCTGGACGTGACAGCTCCATGCTGTCGGTGCCCGCAGGTAGCCGACAGCAGGGAGCTGCCATCCCAGGCTGCGGGCAGTCCCCCCCGGCATTGCGATCAATAAAGTTTGAAAAAAAGTTAAAAAACTTAAAGATTCAGCTGCCCTGATGGATGGGATCCATCAGGGCTGCTGAAAGTACTCACCCGGCTTCCTCGATGTCTGCTGCGGTGAAAGGGCCCCCTGGGACCAGGCGCGGCTCTTCTGCGCATGCGTGCCAGACGAATGACGTCACACACATGCGCAGAAGACTGGAAACCAGGTCCTGGCTCCCGGCTCCTGAAGGTAGCCGGGAGCCAGGAGATGTCCACGGGGACCGCGGCGAGCAGTCTCCGGGCCTGCGATCTCCGATCATGAAAAAGTTTTTAAAAAAGTAAAAATAAAGTTAATTTCACCTCCCCTCATAGATTGGATCCATGAGGGGAGGTGAAAATACTCACCCCCGGCCCTCAGCGGTGTCCCGGTCTTCCGGGACCTGAGTCCACTTCTGCGCATGCGCGCCCAATGTCAATCATCGGGCGCGTGCACAGTGGGGCTCAGGACTCGGGAAATTTAAAATCCCTCTGCTTCTGGCTGCCATGTGTGGCCAGGAGCAGAGGGATGTTACTGGGGACATGATCACTGTTATCCAATGGATAACAGTGATCATTTAAAGTGTAAAAAAGTTTTTAAAAAAGTGTAAAAAAGTTTTTTAAAAAAGTGTAAAAAAGTAAAAAAAAAAAAGTTTGAAAAAGTAAAAAAAGAAAGTTTACACTTACATTTCATCTCCCCTGACGGATCATATCTGTGAGGGAGGATGAAATTACGTACCTAAGGCCCCCGGATTTATCCACGGACCTTATCACAGCTTCTGCGCACGCCGCCGTAGCCAAAGCGACAGACGCATGCGCAAAAGCCGTGGATTGCCAGGATAATTTAAAATCTCCCTGCTCTTGACTACAAAACTTAGCCGAGAGCCTGGAGATTTCACGAGGGGCCACGGTGAGCGGTTTCTGATCACGTGTTTGCCGTTATTAATTAGCGATCTAATTTAGGCAAGTAGTAGGCAATTCCGGATAGGAATTACGGATTTCGCATGCGTCTGATCCGCGGTAATACGCAGATCAATCGCATTGGATTACACAATTCCGCTCACATTAACGGGTTGGAATTGCGTAATCCACTCGCAGAAAAGAGAACGCAGCAGGTTCTATTTTAATGCGGATATCTGCAGCATAGAGCCTATTGTGCTCCATGGTCGTGGATATACCGGCAGCCCATACGCAACTACATTGTGTACGGGCTGCGGGTACTCGCGTCATCGCTAAGCGACTGTGCGGGAAATACAAACAAAAAAAAGTGTACTGCACATGACCGCCTGCGTGAGTAGGCAGTTATGGGCAGTACATTACGTGTCCGTATGCAGCTCCATGGCAGGGCTGACAGCTGGGATCCGCTGCGGGCCTCCACAAGCAGAGTCCACTTACAGCCATGTGTACCCGGCATTATTCAGATCGCTACCTGTAATCCATAATTTACAAGAAGCCCGGGAACGCTCGCCTTCTTGCAGTTCCAGGAGCAGCTTGTTGAGCGCCTTCTGTGTGAGACCGCCGCACCTCCGCAAGAGAGACTCAGCACCACTTTTTAGGCTGGGCAGATTTCGGGCGGAAATCTCGCGGTTTGGCCCAAGCGTAGAACCGCAAGATTTCTGCCGGGAATCCACTGCTTCAAAACGTGCGGCACTTAGCCGTGGGTTTTGAAGCGGCCTGGACTCTTGCTTCTCCGCTGCGGCTGGTGCTTCCATAGAGGAGAGCCCGGCCACAGCGGAAGAAGCGGGCCGGTTTTGCCGTCCCCTGTGGACGAGATTTCTGAGAAATCTTATCCACATGGCTGGCTAAGCTCAGGATTAGCGTCCGCAGGAAGATTTGCCACAGCGAAACTCTGGACAGAATTTCCGCGGCAAATCCGCCCGGTGTGAACCCAGCCTTACACCCCATCCTTGGCACTGAGGTCAGAAGTACCCCACAAAAAGCATGAGAGGAGGGGGGATACCTGGTTTTAGTAAGTAGATTAGGGCCACAATGGGTATGTTTCTGAACATGGGAGAAACAGGGGTATCCAAGGCTTCATTCATGTGTGTGCTGAAGAAAAAAAGCTATTTTTAAAATGACAGAATTGCCGAAAAACAAAAATCACAATTTTTTTCCTTCTGCTTTGCTTGAATTCATTCAAAAACTGTGGAATCAAAATGGGCAGTACACCCCTAGATAAATTCGTTAAGGGGTCTAGTCTTCAAAATGGGGTAATTTGTGGGGGTTTTCTATGGTTTTGGCCGCTCAAGAACTCTACAAGTGTGCTATGGGGCCTAAAAGGCCTTCAAGGAAAATTTCTGCTCTAAAAGCCACCGACTACTCCTTTCATTTAGGGCCCCGTTGTGCATACAAGCATAATATTAGGGCCACAATGGGTATATTTCTAAAAACAGGACAAACAGGGGTATCCATTTTGGGGTGTCACTCCTTATTCTCATGTGCACTATAGAAAAAAAAAATATGTCTTTAAAATGACATATTTGCAAAATGTAAATTTTTATTTTTTCTCTTCTAAATTGCATTGACTCCTGAAAAAAAACTGTGGGTTCAAAATACTCATAACCCCCCTCAGTGAATACATTAAGGGGTGTCATTTTTAAATTGGGGTCATTTGTGGGGGTATCTATCTTTCTGACACCTATGAGCCTTTGCAATCTTGGCTTGGTGCAGGAAAACAAAGTGTTCCTCAAAATGCTGAAAAGTAATGTTAAATTTATACATCTCCTAAATAGTTAAAAAAAAAAAACACAAAAGTTTTTCAAACGTGCGTCCAGAATAAAGTAAACTAATGGAAATATATACCTTAGAAAAAATTTATACAGTATGTTTGTAAATATTTGCGTAATTACAGTTGAAAATGTGAAAAAAATGACAATTTTTTCAAAATGTTCCCAATATTGGAACTTTTAATAAATATTCATAAATTCTATATCAGTATATTTTTTCCACCTATATCAAGTACAATATGTGGCGAAAAAACAATGTCAGAATCACTTGGGTATGTAAAGCCTTTATGGAGTTATGCTATGTTAAGTGACACGTCAGATTTTCAAAATTTGGCTCCGTCACTAAGGCGCAAACAGGCATCGTCACTAAGGGGTTAAAGCTTTGCCAACTGAAGGAAACTGTTTTAAGTACCTCATTTTGACTTTTTTTAGCCAGGCATTTGAAAAAATAAAAGCAGGTGTGTTTGATGGTCCATAAATACGGGTCACTCATCAAAGATGAACATTTCATCAGGACAATGTCAGAACTCAAAAAAAATGCTTGGTTATCATTTAAAGATATTGTCAAGGATTTTCTTGGAAATAAGCGAGTAAACAATTAGACTGAAATTGTCCAGAAATTCTTGTAGAGCTACAAAATCCTTGGTTGCAACAAGAGCATCAAGGTTAATTTTCTGCATAGCCATCTTGATAACTTACCGGAAAACCTTGGTGCGGTCAGTTATAAGCCAGGTGAACAATTCCACCAAGATTTGAAAGTCATTGAGGGACGGTATCAGGGCACATGGGATGTACATATGATAGCTGACTATTGTTGGAGCATCAGGTGAGGTTGTCCACAGATCGAACACTCCAGGAAAAGCTCTAAACGTAGTTTTTACCTTAACTGCTATTACTTGCACATAATTTAACATTAGAGATAAGCGAGCACCAAAATGCTCGGGTGCTCGTTACTCGAGACGAACTTTTCACGATGCTCGAGGGTTCGTTTCGAGTAACGAACCCCATTGAAGTCAATGGGCGACCCGAGCATTTTTGTATATCGCCGATGCTCGCTAAAGTTTTCATTTGTGAAAATCTAGGCAATTCAAGAAAGTGATGGAACGACACAGCAACGGATAGGGCAGGCGAGGGGCTACATGTTGGGCTGCATCTCAAGTTCCCAGGTCCCACTATTAAGCCACAATAGCGGCAAGAGTGCCCCCCCCCCCTCACAACAACTTTTACTTCTGAAAAGCCCTCATTAGCAATGCATACCTTATCTAAGCACCACACTACCTCCAACAAAGCACAATCACTGCCTGCATGACACTCCGCTGCCACTTCTCCTGGGTTACATGCTGCCCAACCCCCCCCCCCGACCCAGTGTCCACAGCGCACACCAAACTGTCCCTGCCCAGCCTTCAGCTGCCCTCATGCCACACCACCCTCATGTCTATTTATAAGTGCGTTTGCCATGAGGAGGAACCGCAGGCACACACTGCAGAGGGTTGGTACGGCTAGGCAGCGACCCTCTTTAAAAGGGGCGGGGCGATAGTCCACAATGCTGTACAGAAGCAATGAGAAATCCAATCCTGTGCCACCTCCATCTGGAGCTGCACACGTGGGCATAGCAATGGGGAACCTATGTGCCACACACTATTCATTCTGTCAAGGTGTCTGCATGCCCCAGTCAGACCGCGTTTTTTTATAAATAGTCACAGGCAGGTACAACTCCGCAATGGGAATTCCGTGTGCACCCACAGCATAGGTGGCTCCCTGGAACCCACCGGCTGTACATAAATATATCCCATTGCATTGCCCATCACAGCTGAGGTAATGTCATGTTAAATGCAGGTGGGCTTTGGCCCACACTGCATGCCCCAGTCAGACTGGGGTTCTTTAGAAGTGGACACATGCAGTTACAACTCCCTGTGGACCCACAGCATGGGTGGGTGCCAGGAAGCCACCGGCGGTACATAAATATATCCCATTGCATTGCCCATCACAGCTGAGGTAATGTCATGTTTAATGCAGGTGGGCTTCGGCCCACACTGCATGCCCCAGTCAGACTGGGGTTCTTTAGAAGTGGACACATGCAGTTACAACTCCCTGTGGACCCACAGCATGGGTGGGTGCCAGGAAGCCACCGGCGGTACATAAATATATCCCATTGCAGTTCCCAACACAGCTGATGTAACGTCAGCTGTAATGCAGGTGGGCTAAAAATTAATTTGATTACACTGTAGGCGAGGGCCCCCAAAAATTGGTGTACCAACAGTACTAATGTACGTCAGAAAAATTGCCCATGCCCAACCAAGAGGGCAGGTGAAACCCATTAATCGCTTTGGTTAATGTGGCTTAATTGGTAACTAGGCCTGGAGGCAGCCCAGTTAAAATAAAAATTGGTTCAGGTGCAAGTTTCAACGCTTTAATGAGCATTGAAACGTATAAAAATTGTTTACAAAAATTATATGACTGAGCCTTGTGGGCCTAAGAAAAATTACCCGTTCGGCGTGATTATGTGAGGTTTCAGGAGGAGGAGCAGGAGGAGGAGCAGGAGGAGGAGGAGGAATATTATACACAGATTGATGAAGCAAAAAGGTCCCCGTTTTTGATGGGGATAGAGAACGATGCTTCCATCCGCGGGTGCAGCCTACGTATTGCTTAGGTATCTCTGCTGTCCGCTGGTGGAGAAGAGAAGTCTGGGGAAATCCAGGCTTTGTTCATCTTGATGAGTGTAAGCCTGTCGGCACTGTCGGTTGACAGGCGGGTACGCTTATCTGTGATGATTCCCCCAGACGCACTAAACACCCTCTCTGACAAGACGCTAGCCGCAGGACAAGCAAGCACCTCCAGGGCATACAGCGCGAGTTCAGGCCACGTGTCCAGCTTCGACACCCAGTAGTTGTAGGGGGCAGAGGCATCACGGAGGACGGTCGTGCAATCGGCTACGTACTCCCTCACCATCCTTTTACAGTGCTCCCGCCGACTCAGCCTTGACTGGGGAGTGGTGACACAGTCTTGCTGGGGAGCCATAAAGCTGTCAAGGGCCTTAGAGAGTGTTCCCCTGCCTGTGCTGTACATGCTGCCTGATCTCCGCGCCTCCCCTGCTACCTGGCCCTCGGAACTGCGCCTTCGGCCACTAGCGCTGTCGGATGGGAATTTTACCATCAGTTTGTCCGCCAGAGTCCTGTGGTATAGCATCACTCTCGACCCCCTTTCCTCTTCGGGTATGAGAGTGGAAAGGTTCTCCTTATACCATGGGTTAATCAGTGTGTACACCCAGTAATCCGTAGTGGCCAGAATGCGTATAACGCGAGGGTCACGAGAAAGGCATCCTAACATGAAGTCAGCCATGTGTGCCAGGGTACCTGTACGCAACACATGGCTGTCCTCACTAGGAAGATCACTTTCAGGATCCTCCTCCTTCTCCTCCTCCTCAGGCCATACACGCTGAAAGGATGACAGGCAAGCAGCATGTGTACCCTCAGCAGTGGGCCAAGCTGTCTCTTCCCCCTCCTCCTCATCCCCCTCCCCCTCCTCCTCCTCACCGGGCTGAGATATAGACAGGAGGGTGCTCTGCCTATCCAGCGACATACTATCTTCCCCCGGCTCTGTTTCCGAGCGCAAAGCGTCTGCCTTTATGCTTTGCAGGGAACTTCTCAAGAGGCATAGCAGGGAATGGTGATGCTAATGATTGCAGCATCGCCGCTCACCGCCTGGGTAGACTCCTCAAACTTTCCAAGGACCTGGCAGATGTCTGCCAACCAGGCCCACTCTTCTGAAAAGAATTGCGGAGGCTGACTCCCACTGGGCCGCCCATGTTGGAGTTGGTATTCCACTATAGCTCTACGCTGCTCATAGAGCCTGGCCAACATGTGGAGCGTAGAGTTCCACCGTGTGGGCACGTCGCACAGCAGTCGGTGCACTGGCAGATTAAACCGATGTTGCAGGGTGCGCAGGGTGGCAGCGTCCGTGTGGGACTTGCGGAAATGTGCGCAGAGCCGGCGCACCTTTACGAGCAGGTCTGACAAGCGTGGGTAGCTTTTCAGAAAGCGCTGAACCACCAAATTAAAGACGTGGGCCAGGCATGGCACGTGCGTGAGGCTGCCGAGCTGCAGAGCCGCCACCAGGTTACGGCCGTTGTCACACACGACCATGCCCGGTTGGAGGCTCAGCGGCGCAAGCCAGCGGTCGGTCTGCTCTGTCAGACCCTGCAGCAGTTCGTGGGCCGCGTGCCTCTTATCTCCTAAGCTGAGCAGTTTCAGCACGGCCTGCTGACGCTTGCCCACCGCTGTGCTGCCACGCCGCGCGACACCGACTGCTGGCGACGTGCTGCTGCTGCTGACACATCTTGATTGCGAGACAGAGGTTGCGTTGAAGTAGGAGGAGGAGGAGGAGGGTGCTTTAGTGGAGGAAGCATACACCGCCGCAGATACCACCTCCGAGCTGGGGCCCGCAATTCTGGGGGTGGGTAGGACGTGAGCGGTCCCAGGCTCTGACTCCGTCCCAGCCTCCACTAAATTCACCCAATGTGCCGTCAGGGAGATATAGTGGCCCTGCCCGCCTATGCTTGTCCACGTGTCCATTGTTAAGTGGACCTTGCCAGTAACCGCGTTGGTGAGGGCGCGTACAATGTTGCGGGAGACGTGGTCGTGCAGGGCTGGGACAGCACATCGGGAAAAGTAGTGGCGACTGGGAACTGAGTAGCGCGGGGCCGCCGCCATCATACTTTTGAAAGACTCTGTTTCCACAACCCTATACGGCAGCATCTCCAGGCTGATAAATTTGGCTATGTGCACGTTTAACGCTTGAGCGTGCGGGTGCGTGGCGGCGTACTTGCGCTTGCGCTCAAACACTTGCGCTAGCGACGGCTGGACGGTGCGCTGACAGACATTGCTGGATGGGGCCGAGGACAGCGGAGGTGAGGGTGTGGGTGCAGGCCAGGAGATGGTAGTGCCTCTGCCCTGAGAGGGGGGTTGGATCTCAGTGGCAGGTTGGGGCACAGGGGGAGAGGCAGCGGTGCAAACCGGAGGCGGTGAACGGCCTTCGTCTCACCTTGTGGGGTGCTTGGCCATCATATGTCTGCGCATGCTGGTGGTGGTGAGGCTGGTGGTGGTGGCTCCCCGGCTGATCTTGGCACGACAAAGGTTGCACACCACTGTTCGTCGGTCGTCTGCACTCTCAGTGAAAAACTGCCAGACCTTTGAGCACCTCGGCCTCTGCAGGGTGGCATGGCGCGAGGGGGCGCTTTGGGAAACAGTTGGTGGATTATTCGGTCTGGCCCTGCCTCTACCCCTGGACACCGCACTGCCTCTTGCAACCTGCCTGCTGCTGCCCTTGCCTCCCCCTCTGAAGACCTGTCCTCAATAGGCATAGCAAACCAGGTGGGGTCAGTCACCTCATTGTCCTGCTGCTCTTCCTCCGAATCCTCTGTGCGCTCCTCCCTCGGACTTACTGCCCTTACTACTACCTCACTGATAAACAACTGTGTCTCAACGTCATCGTCCCCCTCACCCACTGAAAGGTCTTGAGACAGTTGCCGGAAGTCCCCAGCCTCATCCCCCGGACCCCGGGAACTTTCCAGTGGTTGGGCATCAGTCACGATACACTCCTCTGGTGGGAGAGGAACCACTGCTGCCCAATCTGAGCAGGGGTCCGAGAACAGTTCCTGGGAGTCTGCCCGCTCCTCAGAATGTCTCATTATAATGGAGTGAGGAGGCTGGGAGGAAGGAGGAGCAGCAGCCAGAGGATTCTGAGTTGCAGCAGTGGACGGCGCAGAACTGTGGGTGGACGATACATTGCTGGATGCACTTTCTGCCATCCACGACAGGACCTGCTCACACTGCTCATTTTCTAATAAAGGTGTACCGCGTGGACCCATTAATTGTGCGATGAATGTGGGGACGCCAGAAACGTGCCTCTCTCCTAATCCCGCAGCAGTCGGCTGCGATACACCTGGATCAGGAGCTCGGCCTGTGCCCACACCCTGACTTGGGCCTCCGCGTCCTCGGCCGCGTCCACGTCCTCTAGGCCTACCCCTACCCCTCAGCATGCTGTATTACCAGTAATGCAGAAACAGAACGCTGTAATTAAATGTGCCGCTTATTGGCCTGTGGTTGGAGGCTGACTTCGCTTACGAAACGCCAGGAAATAATTTTGCGCAAGCCTGCTGTAACACTTAGCTGGCTGCACATGAATTTGGAGAACTACTACACCCAGCAGAGACCCAGAACACTGAGGACAGTCACAGGCAGCCCAAATAGATTTTTTTCCCCAAATTTTTTTGCAAAGGCCCACTAGCTATATTCAATCAATATGTCTTCTGTCCCTGCCAAAGCGCTTCTGGCCCTGGAGTATGTCAAAGAACTGCAGGGTGTTGCACTGTGAACTGCAATACAGCGGTGATTTCACAGCCCAGACAGAGCCAGGAAATAATTTTGCGCAAGCCTGCTGTAACACTTAGCTGGCTGCGTATGAATTTGGAGAACTACTACACCCAGCAGAGACCCAGAACACTGAGGACAGTCACAGGCAGCCCAAATAGATTTTTTTCCCCAAATTTTTTTGCAAAGGCCCACTGCCTATATTCAATCAATATGTCTTCTGTCCCTGCCTAAGCGCTTCTGGCCCTGGAGTATTACTGCAGGGCGCAGTGCTCTGCACGGCCGATATACCAAAAAAACAATGTGCAACACTGCAAAAAGCAGCCTCCACAGTACTGCACACGGTTAGATGTGGCCCTAAGAAGGACCAATGGGGTTCTTGAAGCCTAAAATACTCCTAACACTCTCCCTATAGCAGCTCCACCAAGATACCACTTTCCCTCCTCTATGTCAGAACGCATCTGTGGCGAGCCGCGGGAGGGGCCGATTTTTATACTCGGGTGACACCTGATCTCACCAGCCACTCACTGCAGGGGGGTGGTATAGGGCTTGAATGTCGCAGGGGGAAGTTGTAATGCCTTCCCTGTCTTTCTATTGGTCAGAAAAGCGCGCTAACGTCTCAGAGATGAAAGTGAAAGTAACCCGAACATCGCGTGGTACTCGTCACGAGTAACGAGCATCTCGAACACGCTAATACTCGAACGAGTATCAAGCTCGGACGAGTACGTTCGCTCATCTCTATTTAACATACAAAAACAATATATCTTTTGCAGACGGAGTTCAGCCGCCGCAGCCGGCAGTGGGTGTGAAGGGGGTGTGAGTCAGACTCAGCGCTGAGCCAATCAGGGGGCAGGTTTGACTCACACCCCCTTCACACCCACTGTAGGCCGGCCGCGCTGAACTCCGTCTGCCGGGACAAGGTAAGTATATACCGGCGTATAAGGCGACGGGGCGTATAAGACGACCCCCCAACTGTCACCTTATACGCCGGGAATACAGCGGAGCAAAAAATAAAAATCATTACTCACTTCCCCCGGCGTTCTGCGGCACTGCTGCAGGCTGTCGCTCCCTCCTGGTCCCTGGCAGAGCATTGCTTTCTGGACGCAGGGCTTGAAATCCCCGCCTCCAGAAAGCTACTGTGATTAGCTAACACACGCCATCAGCCAATCACAGCCATTCAATGACATCATTGTCATTGGCTGTGATTGGCTGAAGGCACGTGTGTTTTCTGGAGGCGGGGATTTCAAGCCCTGCGTCCAGAAAGCAATGCTCTGCCGGGGACCAGGAGGGAGCGACATCCTGCAGCAGCGCCGCAGAACGCCGGGGGAAGTGAGTGATGATTTTTATTTTTTGCTCCGCTGTATTCCCGGCGTGTAAGGTGACAGTTGGGGGGTCGTCTTATACGCCCCGTCGCCTTATACGCCGGTATATACGGTATATTTTTTTTATTTTTACACATTTCTGGATGAATTGCAGGGAAGGGCTTCTATATTTAAGCCCTTCCCGACAATCCATCCCGCGCACGCCGGCAGCCCATTGCTTTCAGTGGAACCTGCTGTATTGCCGGCTCCATTGAATTCAATGGGCTAACATCGTTCTTCTCTGCCACAGCTGTTACTGCTGTGGCAGAGGAGAACGATCTTTATGCTGACAGTGGGGGGGGGGGGGGGCACTCTTGCCGCTATTGTGGCTTAATACTGGGACCTGGGAACTTGAGATGCAGCCCAACATGTAGCCCCTCACCTGCCCTATCCGTTGCTGTGTCGTTCCCATCACTTTCTTGAATTGCCCCGATTTTCACAAATGAAAACCTTAGCGAGCACCAGCGATATACAAAAATGCTCGGGTCGCCCATTGACTTCAATGGGGTTCGTTACTCGAAACGAACCCTCGAGCATCGCGATAATTTCGTCCCGAGTAACGAGCACCCGAGCATTTTGGTGCTCGCTCATCTCTATTTAAAATGTTTTGCTGTTATTTAAATTAAGCATGTTTCTCTGTAAAAATATATACATATATTGATCTGTTACTCAGGAAACCTTTCAATAAAGAAAAAAAACTCTGAGAAAAACAGGCATTTGCATACAAAAGAGACCTAATTTATCAGGTGGCGAAAAACATTCTAAAAGATCTTCATAATGAATATCGAAGAAAAGGCAATGTGTAAAGTAAATCAATGGCTCATACTAATTAGTAATAACAAATTGATTATAGTAAAATGGCAAAACGGCAGCTTTAATACAGTGTAGAATATTCAATATTTTTATTTTGAAGCTGCAGTTGGAATCTGTGCATTTCCATTGATTCCACTGGTACCAAGTGAGGCAGTAAAATAGTCATAAAGTTCAAATTGCATAACATAACTCAATATCAATACATAAGGTAACCTAACACTGGGTAGTGGCTCAATAAATCACAAAGTGCGGAAAAAACACATACCTATACAATGTGTGCCCCAACTGGGAAGTCACCAGCCCAATGCATGTTTTGACAAAGCCTTTTGTCTTCCTACCTTTATCATCAAGTTTAACTAAAGTCAGGATGTATCAAGCAATGTGATTTAACTACCCCAAATAATAAACCTTCCAACTGCGTGGTATAGCAAAAATACAGATTTTACAAATAAAGTCTGCAAGGCCTATACCATACATTGAAGACTAAATGATTTTCTTGATAAGCCATATTAAACAACACATATATAGGGGCAGTGCCTGCATGGCATTTTTCTTTGCACACCATGCATTATTCACCCCACATGGTGAACGTTCAAAAATAAAAACTAAGAACGCCAAAAATGCACTTTTTTGGTCATTCTGTCTAATGCAGTAAAAAGCGATCAAAAGGTCGTATGTATTCCAAAATGGTACTAACACAAACACGACATCCCACAAGAAATGAGCCCTTGCACAACTATGTGGACGGAAAAATAAAAAAAAATATTGCGCGCAGAAGTTTGCGGCAGAAATGAATAAAATAAAATAAATGTCAAATACACCAAAAAAAAAAAAAACTACATAAATTTAGTATAATAGCAATCGTACTGACCCATAGAATAAAGTTATCATGTCATTTTTGTTGCAATTTGTGGGCCGTAGAAACAAGATGCACTGAAAGATGGCGGAAGTTTTTTTCATTTCACTCCACTTGGAACTTTTTAAAAGTTTTTCACTACATTATATGGTACATTAAATAGTACCATTAAAAAATACAACTCATCTCACAAAAAACAAGCCCTCATACAGCGACGCCGATGGATAAATAAAGGATCTACGATTTTTTAAAACGCAAAAAATGCTCTGTCACTAAGGGGTTAAATAACTTGAAAATGAAACCTGCTGCTATTATTCAGTTTTACCAGTGGAATCAGCATGTTTTAATTTTACAGAAACACATCAATTACTTTCTGTTACGAAAATTGTTAAAAAATTCTGTTGCACAGTGTAATAGTCCATGTAATCATCGCAAACGATTTTTAAAAATTGTCTCAATGGCAAATTTTCAAATAGATACTGCTTCTACTCAGACCTATACATCTCACCCAAGGTATTATCACTCCCCATAATATAATTTCTCGTGCATCATCCATCCAGTATCATCTAATTTACTCAAAATAATCTACCTTCCCAGTGACATACCTCCAAATTTTGGGGGCTGCCAAAGCGGGGCACTTATGGTTCCTTGTGTGATAGATCAATTTTTCCATCCGTATGAGCACCCTTGAATGCTTTTAATTTAAATATTAGCAGAAAATCATCAGAATATAGAATTATGTTATTATTAGAGATGAGCGAGCACCAAAATGCTCGGGTGCTCGTTACTCGAGTCGAACTTTCAGTGATGCTCGAGAGTTCGTTTCGAGTAACGAACCCCATTGAAGTCAATGGGTGACTCGAGCATTTTTGTATATCGCCGATGCTCGCTAAGGTTTTCATTTGTGAAACTCTGCAAAACACAAGAAAGTGATGGAAACGACACAGAAACGAATAGGGCAGGCAAGGAGCTACATTTTGGGCTGCATCTCACGTTCCCAGGTCCCACTATTAAGCCACAATAGCGGCAAGAGTGAGACCCCGTACGCGGGATGAATTGTCGGGAAGGGCTTAAATATATAAGCCCTTCCCTACAATTCATCCAGAAATGTGTAAAAATAAAAAATATATATATACTTACCTGGTCCCGGCAGAACGATGTTAGCCCATTGAATTCAATGAAGCCGTCAATACAGCCGACTCCATTGAAAGCAATGGGCTGCCGGCGATCGCGGGATGAATTGTCGGGAAGGGGTTAAATATATAAGCCCTTCCCTGCAATTCATCCAGAAATGTGTAAAAGTAAAAAATATATATATACTTACCTGGTCCCGGCAGACGGAGTTCAGCGCGACAGGCTGCAGTTCTCCTGAACTGCTCTGAACAGCTGTGAGTAGTATTCAGCAGCCGGGGATTTAAAATCCACCCCTGCTGAATGAGAGGCCTCTGATTGGTCACAGCCTGACCAATCAGAGGCATCCCTCACTAACACCCATTCATGAATTCATGAATGGGTGAGTGAGGGATGCCTCTGATTGGCTCAGCGCAGGGACAGCTGTGAGCTGCCCATGAGCCAATCAGAGGCAGCAGAAGACGGACGCTGCCACCCTGCAACATCGGTTTCATCTGCCAGTGCACCGATTGCTGTGCGACGTGCTCACACAGTGGAACTCTACGCTCCACATGTTGGCCAGGCTCTATGAGCAGCGTACAGCTCTTGCGGAATACCAACTCCAACATGGGCGGCGTAGTGGGAGTCAGCCTCCTCAATTATTTACAGAAGAGTGGGCCTGGTTGGCAGCCATCTGCCAGGTCCTTGGAAACTTTGAGGAGTCTACCCAGATGCTGAGCGGGGATGCTGCAATCATTAGCGTCACCATTCCTCTGCTATGCCTCTTGAGAAGTTCCCTGCAAAGCATAAAGGCAGACGCTTTGCACTCGGAAACGGAGGCGGGGGAAGATAGTATGTCGCTGGATAGTCAGAGCACCCTCATGTCTATATGTCAGCGCGTTGAGGAGGAGGAGGAGGGGGAGGAGCATGAGGAGGAGGGGGAAGAGACAGCTTGGCCCACTGCTGAGGGTACAGATGCTGCTTGCCTGTTATCCTTTCAGCGTGTATGGCCAAAGCAGGAAGAGGAGGAGGGGGAGGAGCATGAGGAGGAGGGGGAAGAGACAGCTTGGCCCACTGCTGAGGGTACACATGCTGCTTGCCTGTCATCCTTTCAGCGTGTATGGCCAGAGGAGGAGGAGGAGGATCCTGAAAGTGATCTTCCGAGTGAGGACAGCCATGTGTTGCGTACAGGTACCCTGGCACACATGGCTGACTTCATGTTAGGATGCCTTTCTTGTGACCCTCGCGTTACACGCATTCTGGCCACTATGGATTACTGGGTGTACACACTGCTCGACCCACGGCATAAGGAGAGCCTTTCCACTCTCATTCCTGAAAAGGAAAGGGGTTCGAGAATGATGCTATACCACAGGGCGCTGGTGGACAAACTGATGGTAAACTTCCCATCCGACAGCGCTAGTGGCCGAAGGTGCATTTCCACGACCCAGGTAGCAGGGGAGGCGCAGAGATCAGGCAGCATGTACAGCGCAGGCAGGGGACCATTATCCAAGACCTTTGCAAGCTTTCTGGCTCCCCAGCAAAACTGTGTCACCGGTCCCCAGTCAAGGCTGAGTTGGCGGGAGCACTGTAAAAGGATGGTGAGGGAGTACGTAGCCGATCGCACGACCGTCCTCGGTGACGCCTCTGCCCCCTACAACTACTGGTTGTCGAAGCTGGACACGTGGCCTGAACTCGCGCTGTATGCCCTGGAGGTGCTTGCTTGTCCTGCGGCTAGCGTCTTGTCAGAGAGGGTGTTTAGTGCGGCTGGGGGAATCATCACGGATAAGCGTACCCGCCTGACTTCTCTTCTCCACCAGCGGACAGCAGCGATACCTAAACAATACGTAGGCTGCACCCGCGGATGGAAGCATCGTTCTCTATCACCATCCGAAATGGGGACCTTTTTGCTTCATCAATCTGTGTATAATATTCCTCCTCCTCCTCCTGCTCCTCCTCCTGAAACCTCACATAATCACGCCGAACGGGCAATTTTTCTTAGGCCCACAAGGCTCAGTCATATAATTTTTCTAAACAATTTTTATACATTTCAATGCTCATTAAAGCGTTGAAACTTTCACCTCAACCAATTTTTATTTTAACTGGGCTGCCTCCAGGCCTAGTTACCAATTAAGCCACATTAACCAAAGCGATTAATGGGTTTCACCTGCCCTCTTGGTTGGGCATAGGCAATTTTTCTCAGGTACATTAGTACTGTTGGTACACCAATTTTTGGGGGCCCTCGCCTACAGTGTAATCAAATTAATTTTTAGCCCACCTGCATTACAGCTGACGTTACATCAGCTCTGTTGGGCACTGCAATGGGATATATTTATGTACCGCCGGTGGGTTCCAGGGAGCCACCCATGCTGTGGGTCCACAGGGAGTTGTAACTGCATGTGTCCACTTCTAAAGAACCCCAGTCTGACTGGGGCCTGCAGTGTGGGCCGAAGCCCACCTGCATTAAACATGACATTACCTCAGCTGTGATGGGCAATGCAATGGGATATATTTATGTACCGCCGGTGGCTTCCTGGCACCCACCCATGCTGTGGGTCCACAGGGAGTTGTAACTGCATGTGTCCACTTCTAAAGAACCCCAGTCTGACTGGGGCATGCAGTGTGGGCCGAAGCCCACCTGCATTAAACATGACATTACCTCAGCTGTGATGGGCAATGCAATGGGATATATTTATGTACCGCCGGTGGGTTCCAGGGAGCCACCCATGCTGTGGGTCCACAGGGAGTTGTAACTGCATGTGTCCACTTCTAAAGAACCCCAGTCTGACTGGGGCATGCAGTGTGGGTCGAAGCCCACCTGCATTAAACATGACATTACCTAGGCTGTGATGGGCAATGCAATGGGATATATTTATGTACCGCCGGTGGCTTCTTGGCACCCACCCATGCTGTGGGTCCACAGGGAGTTGTAACTGCATGTGTCCACTTCTAAAGAACCCCAGTCTGACTGGGGCATGCAGTGTGGGCCGAAGCCCACCTGCATTAAACATGACATTACCTCAGCTGTGATGCAATGCAATGGGATATATTTATGTACCGCCGGTGGGTTCCAGGGAGCCACCCATGCTGTCGGTCCACAGGGACTTCACAATAGGGAGTTGTACCTGCCTGTGTCTATGAATTAAAAACCCCGGTCAGGTTGGGGCATGAAGTGTGGGCCGAATCCGACCTGCATTTAATCTGACGTTAGCTCTGCTGTCCAGGGCACTGCAATGGGATACATTTATGTACAGCCGGTGGGTTCCAGGGAGCCACCCATGCTGTGGGTGCAAACGGAATTCCTATTGCGGAGTTGTACCTGCCTGTGACTAATTATAAAAAACCGCGGTCTGACTGGGGCATGCAGACACCTTGACAGAATGAATAGTGTGTGGCACATAGGTTCCCCATTGCTATGCCCACGTGTGCAGCTCCAGATGGAGGTGGCACAGGATTGGATTTCTCATTGCTTCTGGACAGCATTGTGGACTATCGCCCCGCCCCTTTTAAAGAGGGTCGCTGCCTAGCCGTGCCAACCCTCTGCAGTGTGTGCCTGCGGTTCCTCTGGTAGACGCACTTATAAATAGACATGAGGGTGGCGTGGCATGAGGGCAGCTGAAGGCTGGGCAGGGACAGTTTGGTGTGCGCTGTGGACACTGGGTCGTGGAGGGAGGGTTGGGCAGCATGTAACCCAGGAGAAGTGGCAGTGGAGTGTCATGCAGGCAGTGATTGTGCTTTGTTGGAGGTAGTGTGGTGCTTAGCTAAGGTATGCATTGCTAATGAGGGCTTTACAGAAGTAAAAGTTGTTGGGAGGGGGGGGGCCCACTCTTGCCGCTATTGTGGCTTAATAGTGGGACCTGGGAACTTGAGATGCAGCCCAACATGTAGCCCCTCGCCTGCCCTATCTGTTGCTGTGTCGTTCCCATCACTTTCTTGAATTGCCCAGATTTTCACAAACGAAAACCTTAGCGAGCATCGGCGATATACAAAAATGCTCGGGTCGCCCATTGACTTCAATGGGGTTCGTTATTCGAAACGAACCCTCGAGCATCGCGAAAAGTTCGTCTCGAGTAACGAGCACCCGAGCATTTTGGTGCTCGCTCATCTCTACTGTTAACCCTTTCCAATCCAATTATTTTTTCTCATTCATTCTCCCCAGCTCCAAATAAATTGGAGCTGGTGAGAATGGATGAGAAAAAATACATTTCCCTGCACCCTCCTGAACTGACAGAATTCAGGAGGGTGCAGGTGCTCACTGCACCGTGGAGGGGGGCCTGCTTACCTGTCCAGCATCTTCCGCATTCTCCCTCTGCCTCCCGGCTCGACGATCATGTGACCGCTGGGGTCAGGTGGCACCCAGCGGTCATATAATCGCCGAGCCGGGAGACAGAAGGGAGAATGCGGAAGACGCCGGACAGGTAAGCAGCCCCCCCCCCCCCCCAAGGTGCAGGCTCCCGGCTCGACGTTCATGTGACCGCTGGGGGTCAGGTGACACCGGCGGTCACATGATCGCCGGCCGGAATCTCCGTGCATTACATATCGCTAATTGAGTGCTGTGTAAAGGAGAAGGCAGAAAGGGTTAAAAACCCTTTCTGCCTTCTCCTCGGGGGTCCTCGATGAGGACCAGTGCAGAAGTGTATCTGCACCCGATGTGTCTGATGATTGGGTGCAGATGCACTTCTGCACTGCACTGTCGGGCCTGCCCCGACATCGGAGCTGTGGAAGGAAATTATGATGTCGGGGCAGGCCCGACATTGGATTGGAAAGGGTTAATAAATGTAACAAAACAGAACAAAACACCACATTGAGGACACAGGGAGAAGAATATAAGAGCTGCTTCTCCACAGGCCCTGACAGACATGATGAGGCTGCAGGTAGTAATACAGCGTGAGTTCTATCGATCAGAAAGCTACTGTGTGAGTTGGAGTCACTTGACATGTTTAGTGGGTCACATGACTAACAGCTATTACTATGGACAGTCCAGTCCATGGACTGTGCAGATAAGGGCTACTACACTGATATAACGAAGGCATATGACCAGAATTTTAAATACGTGTCTATTAGAAAACTGTAAGCTTTCCTATTCTATAACTAAATAAATAAAAAGCAGTAGAAAGCGGACAACCCCTTTAAAGACCATGGGCATCACACTTTGAAATTATTAAGTGCACATTAAATGCCTGTCACACGCGGAGCTTTATTATACTTCTAGAACAATGCTGTTTTAATAGCATACGAAGCTTCAAATTAGTAACTAAACACATTTTAGTTTAGCTATCATATTAGATTGCTGTTTTAAAGTTCATATTTTGAAACAAGATAATTTTCAACAAGAGACCTATGAAACTACTCAATATTGCGCTATTTCAAGAACAATAAGGAACAAAGTAACAAAGGAAAAAGATTGCAAAATAAAAAAGGAAATAGAGTATTATACAATTATATTAAAAAGGAGACGGTCAGCAATTCTGACCATGGAAAACGGACAGCGCTAGATAGGAGGTGTGGAGAGGTAGATACCCTCAATGGGTACCCAATCACTGGGAATATTACCTTTTATTCCTGCGTGTACAGCTCTGACAAGGGCCGACCCCTCACCATGAAGGCACTCACCTGCTCCTCAGCGCCTCCCCTTTGTTCTGGGTGACTGCTGTAATGGTCTGCTATCAACAGTTTTGCATTTCCTCCTTTTAAACAAGCACTGCACAGCCTTTTAAATTACATTGTCAGTAGAGATGAGCGAGCATACTCGATAAGGCAAACTACTCGAGCGAGTAGTGCCTTATTCGAGTACCTGCCCGCTCGTCTCTAAAGATTCGGCTGTCGAATTGTCAGGATCCTGCAGCCCTGTCTCCTGCTAAAATTTGAAATCTGCAGTGGCAAATAAAGCTTCAAACAAAGTGGACAACACCTGAAGTCTTTTTTTTATACTGTGCTCACAAATTGCAGCTTCGAATGGGTGAACCCAGCCTCACTGTTGCCTAAGGCAAACTATAGAATCATCCTTCCACAACCCCCTCCCTCCATCTAGAGGCACATCTGCCATGAGGTGAGCTGAGCCACAGAAAACAATGGCACAATTACATTTTTTTTTTCGTTTTCAGCTAACTTAAAATTTTTGTAATAGTATAGTGGCCTGAAGTCTATATATCTGGCCCCTCCATAATTGCCATACATGTCATGTCTTTTATGTGGATGCACTGTGCTAAGAGTCTTGTCTGCTATTATGTGTATTGCACAGCTGCAGTATGTATAAGGTTAATGTCTGAAAGTGGCTGGGATATGTCTGGAAAAAGTAACACGTTTGCCTAGTTACGTGATGTCGTATGGATAGAACTATGAGTGATTGAGAGTTAGGTGGAGTCTTCGATCTTCGTCAACGGTTGAGTGTGGAGGGAGAGTGCTGGCCACATCGGGGGGTACCTTCAGCCCTCGTGGTAAAGTGATGGAAGCAGAAGATAGATATGCCGATGTTCCAAATCCCAGGAACTGCTTGTGAGGAGAGTTAGAGAGAAAAAAGTAAAGGAGTCCGCCGCGCAGTGTCTATTTCAAGAATGATGAGTGAGTGTCAGCAGTGTTGTGTCCCCCTCCGGAGTTATTCAGAGTCATGGAGTGTGTGTGTGTCCAGGAGCGGAGCACTATAGTTAACTTAGACTGTAGGCCCAGTTTCATCCCGTGTTCTCCTCCCTGACTGTCTACTGAAAAGCAGTCTTTACTGCACATGTGAGAGTCAGCTGTATTGTCTTCAAGTATACAGTAAAGTTCACCGGTCATTGCCCGTTCCCAGTGATTGAGTTTTCAAGTTCAATTTGTGTGTGGACTCTCTTTATTCTACCGCCGAAGAATCAATGGTGTGAAGGAACAGTGGCGTCACAACTCATCTAGTCCACTACACATATTCAGGTAACAGCCACCTGGAAGTGGCCTAGCGGTGCCTTAGTCGAGATTCTATGCTTCCCTCCGGGGAGAAGTCTGGTAGAGCCACTGTGACAATTGACACATCTACCCCTGCCAGCTCCTCAGCATGGACCTCATGGGGCACCACAATAGTATTTTATTGTACATTAAAAAGCAAGCGCTCATATAGCTATGTCAAGGAAAAAATAAAATAAAAATAATAGATCTTGAAAGGCAGGAATGAAAAAAGAAAAAATAAACTAAAAATGCCAGGTCTTCGAGGGGTTAAGGAAGCACTTTTTTATGTAGCAGCTCCTCTTGCACAATAGCTGCTAGCCACTTTTAGCTGTAATGCTGCTCATCTTTGAAGCTGCAGCATGCCATCTGAGGCCGAAGGGCTTAACTTGCCTCATGGTAGACACGTGTCGGCTGCTGCCTGATGGCCGAGGTGAACGTTTGTGCAGTCGACTAAATTCAGTTTGATTGCAAATGACCTTGTGGTATTGCAGTTAATACTTGCTTGGACTGATGTTGAGCCAATGCAACGTAGCCTTGGACTTCTCTGGAATCTAAAGTCAGACACTTTCACCTTCCAAAAAACCCTTCACGCGTAGAGGTGTTCTGTCTACCATCGACAGCTTGTGTGATCTCTTAAGATTTGTATCTCCTGTAACTATTCAAGGTAAAGCTGAGCTCAGAGACTTAACCCATGAAACTGGCTGCACCTCTACAACCTGATAAAAAGATTCTGTGGGAACAAAGGAGAAAATATCTAATAGCTTTATCTACGTGGCAAGACTATACGCCACTGTACCTTCTACAGAAATCCAGAGCCAAAAGGTTTTACACATTTTCATCTGCTTCTGTCAAAGAAATTGTTGCTGTTACCTACATTAAAGCCAAATAGATTTGTCATGGGAAAAAAAAAAAAAGTACCCCGTACCTGGAGTACAATGCCTCGTGAGCAAGAAAAAACAAAAAACAGTACCAAAAGGACAGTGTGTTGTAAAAGCTTGATCCATTTATTAACAGTGGGTTGTTGAATGTAGGAGACCATCTGTAAGAAAAGTAGATTTATATGGATACTTGCAGCCACCATTTTTCTACTGATTCAGCCATGTATGCTCGCTTATTGAATTTTGTAATCTACACAACTTGCTTTTGTAGACTTAGTAATACCTTGCAAATTTCTGGGCGCACCACCACCATGGTCTGGGAAGAGGTCTTATTCCTCTGTCCCACATGTATTTGGGAGTTGGCCACTCCAGATTATGTGTGTTTCAGACTGATAACATATCAGCACTGACCTTCACAGTGAGCATGTGCTGTTTATATAACACATGGTTACATAAAAGGTTTTTTACTGAGTATAAAAAGTTGGAAAGCCCCAACTGAGCTAGAAGCTTCTTGCACTTGTGACCGGAGATGTCCGACAGAGTGTTGGGATCTCGGTCTTCGTTGGCACTTCCCCAACAGATGATGTTTGCATGGCCCCTTGGTAATGTAAGTACTTAACCTAAAGTGTATGCAATATCATTTTATCCTACTGTATTACAGCTCATTCTATTAATAAAATTGCGTTCGATTTAACTCCTCGTCCTTCTTTAAAAGCGTATCAGAAGCTCAAACATAAAAACTTGGCAATACACCATCTTAAGAAAGCCAAGTTGAAGTACAGAAAAAAATATCAGAGCAGAGCAGGGCATCTGCTGAAGAGAGAAGCAGGATGTGCCACCAGAAAAGGTAAGCCAGCGGTAACAGCTGTGATGTGTAACAATCACAGCTGCCAGCAACTACACAGACCCTTTATTACAATCATGCAGGGTGCAACTACGATGCCCTACAGGAACATCACCAACATGTCAAACCATGACACGGTAATTTCCATAATGGTCCAACATATAGCATCACAAAAACAAGGGAAACACTAAAACACAAGAATGGGAATGCTATCTCTAACTAACATTGGCTAGGTGGACTTTGCCTAAAAGCAGGGTGATCGTTCCGATAGGGACAGCCACACATCTCATACCTTGCGGACGTAGCCTGTCTCTACATGAAGAATAAAGATGTACAGCAGATGGAAATGCCAACAGGGCTAGGAAATGGCACAAAACAGACAGGAGTCCACAAGAACACCAAACAACAAACGGCATAGTTCAGTTATCCGCACACCAACGGAGGGGAATCACGCGTCTGCACACAACACTCCTATTTTCAGTAGCAGTCTGCTGCATTTCTAGATTGCATCCACCAGACTGACTCCTACATGTTCATTCATGTTAGTTAACATATTAGGTTTCAGTCATTTTGTCAAATATACTGCAATATTTGCCTCTATAGCTTTGTGTGTTAATTTAGGTTTTTCTATTGCTTTCTAGGAGGTAGTTGAGCCAACTGGATGGGCAAGCTGATGTTGTATCTCCAGCAACAGCTTGCAAATTTAGGTGGGAGATGCCGCCACTAGATCCCGATGGTGCCATATCAACCTTCACATATATTAAACTACCATTCCTTGTGACTACAGATTTATCATTAAAAAAAATTCCAACTGCATTTAAGTATGTTTTGATCTATCATAACAGTGAGATTACAAGGTTTCTTTGAAGTAAATTCATCAACTATAGCCCTCCCTTCAAGGGCATCATAAAAGTCACAGAGCTGACTCTATATGCATACGATAAAGATTTTCAAGCGTTTTACACTGGTCTTCGCACTTCTAATCATACAGTTATAGATGAAGCAAAAACCTGCCGCTCCCACAGGAACCAGTAGACTCTCGCAGCTTTATTAAATTACACAGCAGATAAAAACATCTTCAAACATATTGCGCTTGTGTGCTTCAGACTTTCATTAACCATTGCTGACCATCCAAAGACTATAAACATCCAGTGGGCCCACATATAACTGTTCCCAGCTCTATCACGTCTTTTATAGGTACCAAAAGATGCCTTTAACAATTCAAGACAGAACTGAGATCATCCTAATGGTCAGACGTTCACGTGAGATGGCCAAAGCTTTCAATCAAGAACACCCAGGAGGATAGCCAATGAGCGCACAAACTAGAAAGCCAACTCACAAGTATAGGAAAACTGATAGTGTCCAAGACAAACCTGAAGACTGGTTTGATCAGTTTCCTGAGTTTGTGCACTTACTTGCTGTCCTCCAGGGCATGGATACGTGATAAAATTAATTCTCGTACAACCCCTTTAATATGTAGTGGAAATCTCAATAAACAGCTACTATAAAATGCAGATGCACTTACAATTAGTAAAAATATAGTATTGCGAAGCTATTTAAAGGGGTTATCGATTTATTTGAATTTCATAGTGGAACGAGCGGAGTTGCACCCGCCACTTCCAACTGTTTTTAAGTGGTCACGTGATATCACAGCCTCCATTGTCGGTGAGAGCGATGGGCTGTTGACTCATTAAAATATACAAGACAAAACCCTCTTTCTATCACAACCAATGCATCCAATGTTTACTGCGTTCTCTTAAACTTCCTGTGCAAGCCATGACCCCAGTCCACCCTACGTGCATCACATCAGACGTCATTGAGAGATGTCGCACAGAGGAAGTCAGAAGAAGAGGATGACCAAGGCCATGAAACCACCAGACATACTGCTAGCTGCACGAACCAGGGGGGGAGAAAGGCCCACAAACCTCCAATAAAGCCCAGCCCTGATGGTAAAAACAAAAGTCCCGTGTCCAGTGTAGGGGCAGGTAGACACTGGAAAGCAGAGCCGGAGCAAGCGCCCGGCAAACCTGAGCATGTGCCAGGGAACACTATGTCTAAGGGCCAACTAAAGTTAAATAATAATTGGGGCGGTAAGACCCAGTGCTGTCCAAACTGCCCCTATGCTAATCCGCTGCTACAATAACAAAAAAAAAACTATACTCACATGTGTCAATTCTCCCCCTCCTAGCCTTTGAAGTCTGTGCCATGGCACTGGTCCCTATTTCGCTTCTGGGTAGGCCCGATCACATGACAAACACGTGATTGGTATGACAGGTCCACAGCTTCTTTAATGCTGAGGCCAGGGACTGGACGGAGCATTCACCTTACCTGAAAGTCAGAAGGGGACCAGAGGCACAGACTGCAGAGGACTGGAGTAGAAGGACTGATGTACATAAGGTGTGTATAGTATTTTATTTAAAAAGGGCCACGAGGGCCATTAATAAATGCAGCCACATGGGGCATTATTACTAAACCAGGCCATGTGGGGTGTGGGGCATTATTACTAAACCGGGCCCTGTAGAGCATTATTATTAAGCCGGGACATGTGGGGCAATATTAATAAATGGAGCAGTGTGCGGCATTATTATTGAAGCAGACCATGTGGGGCATCATTAATAGACGAGGCCATGTAGGGAGTTATTATTAAACCAGGCCATGAGGGGCATTATTACTAAACGGGACCATGTGGGTAATAATTACTAGATGGGGCCATGTAGGGCATTATTACTAAATGGGATGATGAGGGGCAATTGAACATAATTATTAAACAGGACATTACTAGTAAACGGAGCCATGAGGGGCATTATCGCTTGACTAAAGGCACAAAACGCAGTATATGGGTCCATGAGGGGCATTATTACTGAGTGATGAGAATAAATAAATCATTATTACTGATTATGAGCACTTTTACTGTGTGGTAGCACAGAAAAGTACTTCTGTTTGGGGAACCATGGGCGGCCTTGTTACTTCCTCAGGCACAATGGTTGGGGAGAAGTGTAGAAGTTTGAAAATGAAAGGCATGTGGTTGGATCTGCTGGGATCAACATCAACATGTAGTACTGTGTTTATGCTAGGAGCTTGGTTTTGGAGCTGGATTTGTGATACGAGATTCATTCTGCTGCTGTACAATTTACAAGTAGCGCTTTGGTATACTAAGAATATCATAGCAACAGTGTGTAGGGCTGAAAAAAAAGTCAAATTTAGTATATTACCCAACAATGTTGATCCTGAGAAAGACAAAAAAAACCATGAGGTAGAAACTAGAGATGAGCGAGCACACTCGGTAAAGGCAGATACTCGAGAGAGCATCGCTTTTCTCGAGTAACTGCATACTCGTCCAAGCAAATGCAAGGGGGCGGCGGGGTAGGGTAGCGGGGGGGGGAGAGTGAGAGAGATCTCTCTCTCTCTTCCCCCTGTTCCCCCTCGCTGACGAGTATGTAGTTACTCGAGAAGAGCGATGCTTGCTCGAGTATCTGCCTTTACTGAGTGTGCTCGCTCATCTCTAGTAGAAACCAATTTTCCTCATTTTAGGGAAAAAAAATCCCAGCTCCAATCTGGCAAGCAGAATAAATCCCTGGATCAACAACCCTTCTGTAGTAATCAGTGACTATAATATGTAATAGGCCTCATGTCCACGACGGTTCAGATTCCGTGCAGGGAATGCCAGTAATCCATGCTTATTTCCCCCGCAGCGGCATCCATGTGGATCTCTCCACTTCCGGGTTTACTGTACTGCGGATGGTCCCCAAGGCTCGCTGTCGGACATGCGCAGTATAGGTTTGTCTTTTGTAATCTCCTGATTTTCCACAGGATCAGTTGCACGTCCACGTCAGCTGCAGACGTGCCATGAATCGGACAGCTTCCATTAACTTCAATGGAATCCGTCAGTGCGGAATCCGCGCAAAAATGGAGCATGCTGCGATTTGTTTTCTAACAGATAGGCTGCCCGCAGAGAATTTCAGTAATTCGCAGCATGCTATGGAAAGCGTGCATTGCGTTCTCCGCGGCTAGATTATCGCCGCAGGGAACGCAATTCAAAAGCGCCCGTGGACAGGCAGCCTAATTCTTATTCTTTTCCATTCCCTAAAAAAATTATAAAAGTTATACCATACTTATACATACTCCAAAATTATGCCATTAAAAAATAGTTTGACCCGCAAAACACAGGACCTCAAATGGCTAAGTTGACGCAAAAGTAAAAAGTTATTGCTATAGTAATGTGACAATGAAAAAAAAACTGCAGAATTAGTTGGTCAATTATACGCAATCAGGCTTCGGTAGAAAGAGGTTAAAAGGATTTTCCTAGAACAACTGACATTGGTGGCAGAAGGGGGATACAGTGGGTGTAAAATAAAACAAGGAGTTAAAGTCACCTCCTACTGCACACTGCTCCCCTGTTCACATCAGGCTGCAACGGTCAAGTGAGTTTTTTACCCATGTGATCGCTGTAGCCAATAGGAGGCCAGCATCAGTGACATCCCCCGAACCTGCCTCTGGGCTTCTACATTAGGTTTACAGGATGTCACCCGGCCTGCAGACCAGATGACGTTACATGTCAGATGCCATGGTGCTGGATGGCAAGAGCTGCGGCCCGGCAACAGGATGTAAATATTGATTTTATATAATTTTGGGCACATGGAGCACAAAATTATCCAAAATCAATTATTCGGAAAATCCCTTTAAGGAAAAAGTGGATTTCAACAATACTCATACAAACAGACAAGGTTTACAATATTAAATACTACCAGAGTGAGGGCTCTTTCCCACGAGCCTATATGGGTCCCTGTTTTCGCGGCCAGCTGATATACTCTACGCTCTGATGCTATGGTCCCAATGCATTAGATCACATGAGCGTATTCCTGCAGTGTAAAAACGCCTGGCCGGGCTCTTTTACACTGGGCCGGAATGATAGCCCTGGAGTTATCTTTCCGACCAGAATAAGTCAGCCACTGCATGGGCTCCTATGGGAGCCAATGACAGCGGCCAGAGAAGGGAAGTGGGAGGAAGCTTAGCAGTGTGACTGCTAAACTCCCTCCCCCTTCTCACCTCCCCTTTGGCTGTTTGCAATGGGAGAGGGCGGGGTGGGAGCGGAGCTAAACTCCGCCCCGTTCCATCGCTGCCTGCGGACAAGGGGCGGGGAGGGGGCAGGAGCTTAGCTCCGCCCCAGCCCCCTTCCCTTGCAAACTGACGGAGGGGAGGAGAGAGGAGGTGAGCCGGCGAGGAAGAGAGAACGGGGAGACAGTTAAGCTGGGGTGTGCTGTCTGAACAGGCACAGAAACGTTAGATTAGTGAGTCCGTTCACGCGTTTTTACGGCGCCGGCAGGTGCATGTAAAAACACCTATGGCCGTGTGACAAAGCCCTAAAGATGTGTTTAGATGGAATGATTATAGTTAAAAAAAAAATCATTGAAAGGAGCGAAAGTTAACGATAATCGTTCGGTCTAAATGTGAGCCAACAACTGAATGACGAACGATAACACAGGTCTGCAAAAAAAAAAAATTTTAAGAGCTGTTTTGGTTATTCCACGTAATCTTTATATTTTTCGATACGCTGAATACCAAATTACCAAATCATTCATCTCCTCCTGGGAAAAAAATTTTGGTCTTCTATCATCTTCAAAGGCAGAATTTGATTCGTCATCTGGTTCATGTATGACTCCACCTTCATCGGAGCTAAGTATCTCTTCCAAGGTAGCAGGGGGCTTGGGTACTTGTATATTTGTGCCATGGGGGATGGGACGAATTGCTAAGTGAAGATTAGTTAAAAACCCTAAGATAAAAAAATACCAAAAATTGAAAAAAAAATTGCTAAATTTGAAGAGAATTTTGCTTTTTCTGGTAAATCCTGACGTCTAGGATTTTTTTCAAAATTTTTTCGTTTCAGCGCACCAAAATACATGGAAATTAGTTGAAAATAATCAAACAGCTTTTTAGTCGCAGATCTGTGTAATCGTTTACTTTTCATTCACTGTTCATTTTTTGCAGGCATAAAAATAATCAAACCAATGATTAGAGATGAGCGAACGTACTCGTCCGAGCTTGATACTCGTTCGAGTATTAGCGTGTTCGAGATGCTCGTTACTCGTAACGAGTACCACGCGATGTTCGAGTTACTTTCAGTTTCCTCTCTGAGACGTTAGCACGCTTTTCTGGCCAATTGAAAGACAGGGAAGGCATTACAAATTCCCCCTGCGTCGTTCAAGCCCTATACCACCCCCCTGCAGTGAGTGGCTGGGGAGATCAGGTGTCACCCGAGTATAAAAATCGGCCCCTCCCGCGGCTCGCCTCAGATGCGTTGTGAGATAGCTGAGGGACAGTGCTATAGTGTTGGAGCTGCTGTAGGGAGAGTGTTAGGAGTTAGTGTAGGCTTCAAGAACCCCAACGGTCCTTCTTAGGGCCACATCTAACAGTGTGCAGTAGTGTGGAGGCTGCTTTTAGCAGTGTTGCACTTTTTTTTTTTTTGCTATATCGGCCGTGCAGAGCATTGCGCCCTGCAGTAATACTACAGGGACAGAATTGTGTAGGCAGGGCCAGAAGACATATATTATAGATTGAATATACGCAGTGGTCCTTTTGCAAAAAAATCTTTGAAAAACAAATATTTGGCCTGCCTGTCACTCTGCTCAGTGTTCTGGGTCTGTGTCTGCTGCGGGTTGTAGTTCTCCAAATAAATACGCAGCCAGCTAAGTGTTACAGCAGGCTTGCGCAAAATTATTTCCTGCCTCTGAAATCACCGCTGTGTTGCACTTAATAACAGACAGTGCAACACTGCAGTTCCGTCACACACATCAGGGACAGAATTGTGTAGGCAGGGCCAGAAGACATCTTATAGATTGAATATACGCAGTGGTCCTTGTGCAAAAAAAGATTAGAAAAAAATCTATTTGGCCTGCCTGTCACTCTGCTCAGTGTTGTGGGTCCGTGTGTGCTGGGGGTAAAATTTCTCCAAATAAATACGCAGCCAGCTAAGTGTTACAGCAGGCTTGCGCCAAATTATTTCCTGGCTGTGAAATCACCGCTCTGTTGCACTTAATAACAGACAGTGCAACACTGCAGTTCCGTCACACACATCAGGGACAGAATTGTGTAGGCAGGGCCAGAAGACATATATAGATTGAATATACGCAGTGGTCCTTGTGCAAAAAAAGATTAGAAAAAAATCTATTTGGCCTGCCTGTCACTCTGCTCAGTGTTGTGGGTCCGTGTGTGCTGGGGGTAAAATTTCTCCAAATAAATACGCAGCCAGCTAAGTGTTACAGCAGGGTTGCGCAAAATTATTTCCTGCCTCTGAAATCACCGCTGTGTTGCACTTAATAACAGACAGTGCAACACTGCAGTTCCGTCACACACATCAGGGACAGAATTGTGTAGGCAGGGCCAGAAGACATCTTATAGATTGAATATACTCAGTGGTCCTTGTGCAAAAAAAGATTAGAAAAAAAATCTATTTGGCCTGCCTGTCACTCTGCTCAGTGTTGTGGGTCCGTGTGTGCTGGGGGTAAAATTTCTCCAAATAAATACGCAGCCAGCTAAGTGTTACAGCAGGCTTGCGCAAAATTATTTCCTGGCGTTCCCTAAGCGAACTCAGCCTCAAACCACAGGCCAATAAGCGGCACATTTAATTACAGTGTTGTGTTTCTGCATTCCTGGTAATACAGCATGCTGAGGGGTAGGGGTAGGCCTAGAGGACGTGGGCGCGGCCGAGGACGCGGAGGCCCTAGTCCGGGTGTGGGCACAGGCCGAGCTCCTGATCCTGGTGTAGCGCAGCCGACTGCTGCGGGATTAGGAGAGAGGCACGCTTCTGGTGTCCCCACATTCATAGCACATTTAATGGGTCCACGCGGTAGACCCTTATTGGAAAATGAGCAGTGTGAGCAGGTCCTGTCGTGGATGGCAGAAAGTGCTTCGAGCAACCTATCGTCCACCCAGAGTTCTGCGCCGTACACTGCTGCAACTCAGAATCCTCTGGCTGCTGCTCCTCCTTCCTCCCAGCCTCCTCACTCCATGAAAATGAGACATTCTGAGGAGCGGGCAGACTCCCAGGAACTGTTCTCGGGCCCCTGCTCAGATTGGGCAGCAGTGGTTCCTCTCCCACCAGAGGAGTTTATCGTCACTGATGCCCAACCATTGCAAGGTTCCCGGGGTCCGGGGGATGAGGCTGGGGACTTCCGGCAACTGTCTCAAGACCTTTCAGTGGGTGAGGAGGCCGATGACGATGAGACACAGTTGTCTATCAGTGAGGTAGTAGTAAGGGCATTAAGTCCGAGGGAGGAGCGCACCGAGGATTCTGAGGAAGAGCAGCAGGACGATGAGGTGACTGACCCCACCTGGTTTGCTACGCCTACTGAGGACAGGTCTTCAGAGGAGGAGGCAAGGGCAGCAGCAGGGCAGGTTGCAAGAGGCAGTGCGGTGGCCAGGGGTAGAGGCAGGGCCAGACCGAATAATCCACCAACTGTTTCCCAAAGCGGCCCCTCGCGCCATGCCACCCTGCAGAGGCCGAGGTGCTCAAAGGTCTGGCAGTTTTTCACTGAGAGTGCAGACGACCGACGAACAGTGGTGTGCAACCTTTGTCGCGCCAAGATCAGCCGGGGAGCCACCACCACCTGCATGCGCAGACATATGATGGCCAAGCACCCCACAAGGTGGGACGAAGGCCGTTCAACGCCTCCGGTTTGCACCGCTGCCTCTCCCCCTGTGCCCCAACCTGCCACTGAGATCCAACCCCGCTCTGAGGACACAGGCACTACCGTCTCCTGGCCTGCACCCACACCCTCACCTCCGCTGTCCTCGGCCCCATCCACCAATGTCTCTCAGCGCACCGTCCAGCCGTCGCTAGCACAAGTGTTTGAGCGCAAGCGCAAGTACGCCGCCACGCACCCGCACGCTCAAGCGTTAAACGTGCACATAGCAAAATTTATCAGCCTGGAGATGCTGCCGTATAGGGTTGTGGAAACGGAGTCCTTCAAAAGTATGATGGCGGCGGCGGCCCCGCGCTACTCAGTTCCCAGTCGCCACTACTTTTCCCGATGTGCCGTCCCAGCCCTGCACGACCACGTCTCCCGCAACATTGTACGCGCCCTCACCAACGCGGTTACTGCCAAGGTCCACTTAACAACGGACACGTGGACAAGCACAGGCGGGCAGGGCCACTATATCTCCCTGACGGCACATTGGGTGAATTTAGTGGAGGCTGGGACAGAGTCAGAGCCTGGGACCGCTCACGTCCTACCCACCCCCAGAATTGCGGGCCACAGCTCGGTGGTGGTATCTGCGGCGGTGTATGCTTCCTCCACTAAACCACCCTCCTCCTCCGCAACCTCTGTCTCGCAATCAAGATGTGTCAGCAGCAGCACGTCGCCAGCAGTTGGTGTCGCGCGGCGTGGCAGCACAGCGGTGGGCAAGCGTCAGCAGGCCGTGCTGAAACTACTCAGCTTAGGAGAGAAGAGCCACACGGCCCACGAACTGCTGCAGGGTCTGACAGAGCAGACCGACCGCTGGCTTGCGCCGCTGAGCCTCCAATCGGGCATGGTCGTGTGTGACAACGGCCGTAACCTGGTGGCGGCTCTGCAGCTCGGCTGCCTCACGCACATGCCATGCCTGGCCCACGTCTTTAATTTGGTGGTTCAGCGCTTTCTGAAAAGCTACCCTCGCTTGTCAGACCTGCTCGGAAAGCGGAAACATTTCCGCAAGTCCAACACGGACGCTGCCACCCTGCGCACCCTGCAACATCGGTTTAATCTGCCAGTGCACCGACTGCTGTGCGACGTGCCCACGCGGTGGAACTCTACGCTCCACATGTTGGCCAGGCTCTATGAGCAGCGTAGAGCTATAGTGGAATACCAACTCCAACATGGGCGGCGCAGTGGGAGTCAGCCTCTTCGATTCTTTTCAGAAGAGTGGGCCTGGTTGGCAGACATCTGCCAGGTCCTTGGAAACTTTGAGGAGTCTACCCAGGTGGTGAGTGGCGATGCTGCAATCATTAGCGTCACCATTCCTCTGCTATGCCTCTTGAGAAGTTCCCTGCAAAGCATAAAGGCAGATGCTTTGCACTCGGAAACAGAGCCGGGGGAAGACAGTATGTCGCTGGATAGTCAGAGCACCCTCCTGTCTATATCTCAGCGCGGTGAGGAGGAGGAGGAGGAGGAAGATGAGGAGGAGGGGGAAGACACAGCTTGGCCCACTGGTGAGGGTAGACATGCTGGTGGCCTGTCATCCTTTCAGCGTGTATGGCCTGAGGAGGAGGAGGAGGATCCTGAAAGTGATCTTCCTAGTGAGGACAGCCATGTGTTGCGTACAGGTACCCTGGCACACATGGCTGACTTCATGTTAGGATGCCTTTCTCGTGACCCTCGCGTTACACGCATTCTGGCCACTACGGATTACTGGGTGTACACACTGCTCGACCCACGGTATAAGGAGAACCTTTCCACTCTCATACCCAAAGAGGAAAGGGGTTCGAGAGTGTTGCTATACCACAGGACCCTGGCGGACAAACTGATGGTAAAATTCCCATACGACAGTGGTAGTGGCCGAAGGCGCAGTTCCGAGGGCCAGGTAGCAGGGGAGGCGTGGAGATCAGGCAGGATGTACAGCACAGGCAGGCCAACACTCTTTAAGGCCCTTGACAGCTTTATGGCTCCCCAGCAAGACTGTGTCACTGCTCCCCAGTCACGGCTGAGTCGGTGGGAGCACTGTAAAAGGATGGTGAGGCAGTACGTAGCCGATCGCACGACCGTCCTCCGTGACGCCTCTGCCTCCTACAACTACTGGGTGTCGAAGCTGGACACGTGGCCTGAACTCGCGCTGTATGCCCTGGAGGTGCTTGCTTGTCCTGCGGCTAGCGTCTTGTCAGAGAGGGTGTTTAGTGCGGCTGGGGGAATCATCACAGATAAGCGTACCCGCCTGTCAACCGACAGTGCCGACAGGCTAACACTCATCAAGATGAACAAAGCCTGGATTTCCCCAGACTTCTCTTCTCCACCAGCGGACAGCAGCGATACCTAAGCAATAAGAAAGGCTGCACCCGCGGATGGAAGCATCGTTCTGTATCCCCATCAAAAACGGGGACCTTTTCGCTTCATCAATCTGTGTATAATATTCCTCCTCCTCCTCCTGAAACCTCACATAATCACGCCGAACGGGCAATTTTTCTTAGGCCCACAAGGCTCAGTCATATAATTTTTCTAAACAATTTTTATACGTTTCAATGCTCATTAAAGCGTTGAAACTTTCACCTCCAACAATTTTTATTTTAACTGGGCTGCCTCCTGGCCTAGTTACCAATTAAGCCACATTAACCAAAGCGATTAATGGGTTTCACCTGCCCTCTTGGTTGGCCATAGCCAATTTTTCTGATGTACATTAGTACTGTTGATACAGCAATTTTTGTGGGCCCTCGCCTACAGTGTAATGAAATTAATTTTTAGCCCACCTGCATTACAGCAGACGTTACATCCGCTGTGTTGGGCAATGCAATGGGATATTTTTATGTACCCCGGTGGCTTCCTGGCACCCACCCATGCTGTCGGTCCAAAGGGAGTTGTAAATGCGTCTGTTTCCACTTCTAAAGAACCCCAGTCTGACTGGGGCATGCAGTGTGGGCCGAAGCCCACCTGCATTAAGCACAACATTACTACCTCAGCTGTGTTGGGCAATGCAATGGGATATTTTTATGTACCGCCGGTGGGTTCCAGGGAGCCACCCATGCTGTGGGTCCACAGGGAGTTGTAAATGCATCTGTGTCCACTTCTAAAGAACCCCAGTCTGACTGGGGCATGCAGTGTGGGCCGAAGCCCACCTGCATTAAGCACGACATTACTACCTCAGCTGTGTTGGGCAATGCAATGGGATATTTTTATGTACCGCCGGTGGCTTCCTGGCACCCACCCATGCTGTCGGTCCACAGGGAGTTGTAAATGCATCTGTTTCCACTTCTAAAGAACCCCAGTCTGACTGGGGCATGCAGTGTGGGCCGAAGCCCACCTGCATTAAACACGACATTACTACCTCAGCTGTGTTGGGCAATGCAATGGGATATTTTTATGTACCGCCGGTGTGTTCCAGGGAGCCACCCATGCTGTGGGTGCACACGGAATTCCCATTGCGGAGTTGTACCTGCCTGTGACTATTTATAAAAAACCGCGGTCTGACTTGGGCGTGCAGACACCTTGACAGAATGAATAGTGTGTGGCACTTAGGTTCCCCATTGCTATGCCCACGTGTGCAGCTCCAGATGGAGGTGGCACAGGATTGTATTTCTCATTGCTTCTGTACAGCATTGTGGGCTATCGCCCCGCCCCTTTTAAAGAGGGTCGCTGCCTAGCCGTGCCAACCCTCTGCAGTGTGTGCCTGCAGTTCCTCTGGCAGACGCACTTATAAATAGACATGAGGGTGGCGTGCCATGAGGGCAGCTGAAGGCTGGGCAGGGACAGTTTGGTGTGCGCTGTGGACACTGGGTCGTGGGGGGGGGGGGTTGGGCAGCATGTTACCCAGGAGAAGTGGCAGCGGAGTGTCATGCAGGCAGTGACTGTGCTTTGTTGGAGGTAGTGTGGTGGTTAGCTAAGGTATCCATTGCTAATGAGGGCTTTTCAGAAGTAAAAGTTGTTGGGAGGGGGGGGGCACTCTTGCCGCTATTGTGGCTTAATAGTGGGACCTGGGAACTTGAGATGCAGCCCAACATGTAGCCCCTCGCCTGCCCTATCCGTTGCTGTGTCGTTCCCATCACTTTGTAGAATTGCCCAAATTTTCACAAATGAAAACCTTAGCGAGCATCGGCGATATACAAAAATGCTCGGGTCGCCCATTGACTTCAATGGGGTTCGTTACTCGAAACGAACCCTCGAGCATCGCGAAAAATTCGTCTTGAGTAACGAGCACCCGAGCATTTTGGTGCTCGCTCATCTCTACCAATGATGTAATGACCTGCCTAAACAGGCTGCATGAGAGCGGATTAGCTAGCGATGACATCACTTGCTCGTTCAAATTATAATCAGCTCGTCTAAAAGGACCCTAAGCTACAAAGCATTCGAGTCGTCTTAATTCAAGTCATCTAGATAGCCTAGTAAGCATCAGGAATAGTGCCAGCAATGCTTTCTTGCTCATTTATCAAGCACTAGGAATAACACATTTGTGATTGTCAGGGAATTATTTTCAGAGACATAAATAATAATTTTGTTAAGGGTAATCTGACATTGTTCTTGCCTTGAGAGCAACAACAGTGACAACTCTACAAATCAGAACCAAGAACATATGTAGTCCAGTTGTAGAAAAAAGTTGACTTTTTAAAAATGTGCAGCTGCATAGGCTTGGAATTATATACTCATTGTTAAAACAAATCATCCCCTAGAAGGAGTTGTCAGAACTTAATAAAACTTTCTATGAAGGATTGTAACGTTCATATAAGTGAGAGGTTACATTATTAGAGCAAAAAGATCATTTGTTGAGGAAAACTGAACAGTTGAGGCTCTAGTACCCTGTTGTCCCACCTCTAGCTTGGATGTAAGATATGATACGGGCGGCATGGAGGCTCTAGTACCCTGTTGTACCACCTCTAGCTTGGATGTAAGATGTAATACGGGCAGGCATGGAGGCTCTAGTACCCTGTTGTACCGCCTCTAGCTTGGATGTAAGATGTGATACGGGCGGCAGGTTCCTTATGGTATCCTGCAGCCTATCAGCCCAAATTTGCTGTATCACATCTTCTAGATCAGCGTTTCCCAAACTCCAGTCCTCACCGACCCCAACAGGTCAGGTTTTCAGGATCTCCTACAGTAAGAATGTCTGAGGCACCGACAATAATTACATCGCCTGTGCAACACTGAGGAAATCCTGAAAACATGACCTGTTGAGGGCCCCTGGGGACCAGAGTTGGGAAATGCTGCTCTAGATTGACAGCCTTCATGTTTGCACAAAGTTATCATCCCAAATGGTCCCATGTATGTTCTATTGGTGATAAATCTGGTGAACGGGCAGGCCACAGAAGTGTGGTAGTGTTGTGGAAGCATTTCTGTGACACCCTTGCTATGAGCATTTTTGAAAACAACCCAGTTCCACTTTGTTGCAGTCCAGTTTCGTCATTCGTGACACCACTACAAATGAAAGAGATGGTGTGTGGCAAAGGCAATACGGTCCATGCACCTTGAAATGCTTCCGACACACATAGGAGCCTGTAACGATGGTGCCACCTGTCTCTGGATGCTGGACAATGAAACAGTTAGAGCTGCTCCCGCTTGTTTTACAATCAGACGATCCTCTCTACTGGTGGTCTGTTAATGATGTCCTGATGCCCTCATGCATCCACTGGTCCCAACACCTCCTAACAGTCTGGTCTGAGTTAGTCAAACCTCTACTTTCATTGTCTTCTAGTTTACCGGTTTCCAGTTTCACTGACTTTTCAAGCCAGAATTTCAGCTCTAGTTTCACTGGCTGCTTCTAGTTTCATTGGCGGCAGGCCAACCCACATGATCTCCTGCTCAGAGTCTCCTCCTCCTGATGCTGAAACGCTACCCACCGTTCTCCAGCATTGCTGTGGGCGCTAGTAAAACAGTACTGTAGTGTAATGTAAGTGGCCATGTTTACCCAGATAACACATCGATAACTTAGGACAGGCAGTCCTATATAACACCATAGGTAACAAACAGTGATAACGCTAAGGACAGATAATGATGCCACCTGCAGTCCTATGTAACAGCACAGAAAACAAAGTGATAAATCTGAGGACAGATAATGATGTCACCTGCAGTCCTAAGTAACAGCACAGATAACACACAGTGATATTGCTGAGGACAGATGATATAGTAGATGTGACCTGCAGTCCTATGTAACACCACAGATAACACAGTGATAACGCTAAGGACAGATGATATAGTAGATGTGACCTGTAGTCCTATGTAACAGCACAGATAAAACACAGTAACATGTTCAATAACATGTTAAATGTTCATTTATTCTTCAAAGTAGTCTTTTATATTCATTTATAATTATGTTTTTGGTATTAAAAACCATGTTTATTCTCTATTAAATGTGGTTTGGTAGGATATGGATAGGAGAGCGCTCACTGAGGAGATGTTGACGCTGTAGTGATTCTGCAGAGTATGCTATAGTTGAAGATCAATCTTCTCAGATAGAGCCAAGGGTTTGTAGGTGCTCCAAAGAGATCTCATATCATGATGAGACGGCAGCTATAGGAAACTCCATTCACAGAGTGAAGGAGACAACAATGTAGCAAGAAAAAAAGGAAAAATTCCTCAGCGCTCACACCAATATGTGCATGTAGATATAGATGAAGAAAGGATTGAACTTACTCGATGGAGGCGCCTATAGCCCAGGCGCCTCCCAGTCCAGGATTCGCTTATCGCACGGAGGTGACAGCCAGCAGCAGCGGAGGTATTTTCACAACTTTTATTATATATCATATATGCAGTAGATATACACAACGCGTTTCGGCCTGGAGGCCTTTTTCAAGTGTACAGATTACTTTAAACATTGCAATTATATAAGGGTTACCTGGGAGGTGTTGTGTACTGTGGCGAATCCCGTTTGTATGAGGGGGAGGATCGAGGGAGTGGTCATGGGAGGAGTAGGAAACTCCATTCACAGAGTGAAGGAGACAACAATGTAGCAAGAAAAAAATGTGGTTTGGTGTGTTTTTTTAGAATGTCTAGAACAAATTAATTGGATTTACATTGATTCCTATGGAAATATTTGTCTCGAGTTTCATTGGTTTTTAAGTTTGGCCGATCGCTTTTGGACGGATTACCAATGACACTAGAGGTTTGACTGTATGACCATCCAGCTTCTCATATCCCAATAATGTGCCCCTTTCAAACCCTGTTAACTGGGCAAAATCTCTTTGGTTGCATCATAAAAGCATCTAGTGGTCAACAAGATCTAGAGAAGCAGGAAAAAAGGGCACTAGACATAAGTAGCTTCTGAGAGCCAATTTATAGGCTAGGGGAGCTTCGAATACATGAATATTAATGAGCAGCATCTGGCTCATCTTTGCACTTCCTGGATACTTGAAATGTAAGTTTTCCAAAACGGCTGAACTAATCTGCCCCTAAAACTATATAATTAAGGACCTCATAGAGCCCGAACTCTAGTTTTTTCTGATCACAGCTGTTAGTGTGGCTAAGTCACACTGATCTTCTTGCTGGACATCCCCGTTAGATACACATATACCATTGTGCAGGACTTACTGCAGCAGCTGACGTTTTCAGTGCCTAGTCCAAATGTGCAACGGGCATCAACATCTGGACCTCTGGGCAGGCTCTGCAGAATCAGCACTTCTCTAGTGCACAGTACAGCAAGGGAAACAACCCAAGACAGACAAAACCTTGTTTTAACCCTGGGCTAATAGCAAGATCTCTCGAGTCTAAGACATACAGCTTTCTTTTTAAAAACTCAATGTCTAACGTTGCTCTTGTAATATATGTTAAAAATAGAAGGTCAACAGGATCTTTACAAAGAACTATTATCTTAAGAGGCTTTCCCGGATTAATTAATAGTGTGCATAAAACTGTAAAACAGACAGGCCTTTTCCTTAGTGATTCTGTGCCATTAGCGCCGAGCCCCATCCTCCTTGTTCATCTGGTGTATGCAAGAATATCAAAGTTGCAGTAGCCAATCACCACCGCCTAATGTGACATTAGTATGGATGGCAAGTCATAGCGGTGAGCCTTAACTGGCCACCAAGATCACAAGACGTTACATGGAAAGCCTATTATCACATACAGCTGACCAAGGCCTTGCGATGCACAGAAAAACAAAGGGCTCGCTCAAACGGGCATGAGTGTGCCACGTATTACGGGCGTATTTTTCACATGTGTAAAATACACAGTACATACGTATTTACTGTGTACGTTAAATCACAATAGCCTATACTGGTGCGATATACGCGCCAAAATAGAACATGCTGCAGGTTTTTTTCACACACATAAAACGCAGTTGTGAGTGGCCCAATAGCAATCAAAAGGCTTTGAGCACCATGCAATATGCGGATGAAATACGCCCTAAGACCAGTACGGTATATTAAGTTTGTTATTTGTAACGTCCAAAAATCCCATTTAATCAATATTTTTGGCCCCGTTTTCTGAGCGTTCAGTACAGTAGTATCACAATCACTTACCCGGTTCATGCTGTCATCAGTTAAGATGCTGTGTATTAGTTGCCTTTCAAAATCTTCTAAGCTCTTCATGCACACGTGGAGGATATTTTTGGGCAAATGGGAGTTAGAAAGGAGGTTCGTTATAGTTTTAAAGGCTTCCGATTGAACTCTTAAAACAGATGGTTTAGGATTTTTATAAAAGCTAAGTAAGCCATTCAGTAATCCAGACACTGAATCAGTTACCACCGTGCAGTCATTTTCAAACTTTGTAAAATCTGTTACATGGCTTTGTGCTGTTGTCAGTTTTCCAAGACCAAGAAGGTGATTAAGAAACTCTATCTGGCTAGACAGCTGTTCCTCACCAAATGAAAAGCTCTTTATAATTGGAAGATGATTTAAAGGAGATGCAAACTGTGACAGATTTCTGCACGTTTGGTCACAGTTGTTAGAACTCTGAGATGCTGTCAATGCGTCCACCCCATCTTCATTAGAAATCTCACATCCTGAATCATCGTGTAATAGGTTCATTGGTTCCAGATCCCCTCCATCTTCCTGCAGATCTGGTGTCAACCTAATGCTTTCTGCAATTTGTAAAGGAAAAAATAAGCACATTAATGAGTTTTCAGGGGAAAACATACTAACGGTACATTTGTCATTTGTACTAAATAAAAAGGAGCTTCACCAGACCATATTTATAGCCTGCGGAATCTTTAGAACAAATGTTCCAACATAAGCCACAGACTTCTGTTACTTCAGCAGTTCCTAACAGAAAACTAGAACAGTTGCCCATGTGTCCATTCCCCCACCTTAGGCTAGGTGCACACTAGCGTAACTGCCAGTTACCCGGACACAAAGTAAGTTAGTCCTCACCTGCACTGTCTAGTGTGCAGCCATCTCTCTCCATGTTCTCAGTTTGGGAGAGAAGCACATTTTAAGGGTACGTTCACATGTGGGGAGGCTGGACAGGACAGGGTGTGGTTAGAGGGCATGGCTTAATAGGTTTGCCTGTGGTGTCCCTCTTTCCACTTCTATGAAGTTGGGAGATATGGCGGTTCTCACATCCTGTTTGGAGGAGGAGAGGAGGCAGTGTGCAGGGGGAGGAGAGTCACAGATCTTTGTCCTGGCCCCCTGTAGCATCAGATCACTCCAGAAAAGGCGGTAACATTTTGTTCATGTTATCACCCCTCTTCTGAATCGGAGAATATACTTATTCTGCTATTGCCACATGACTGGACTTTTTTTTCCCACAAAATGAGTAAGAAGATGAGAACTCCCTATCTTTTCGCTTCTCTGGCCCGAGTAAGGCTTTCTATCGATTCCACAACCTGGTTGTTTATCTCCTCAGATTGCATAGTTAATGTTGACTGTGGCAGCAAAGTGTTTATACAGAAAAGCTAAAAACTTTTGTATTAAATAAGGTTCCGTTATTGAAAAAAAATTACTTGAAAAAACATAACTGGCGTAGATATATCCATAATGACCAATACTTTAAAATGAACACCACAAAAAAAGAATATTATCTGTTTTCTGTTCAGATGGTCAACATAAAACTACAAGTTGTACTGAAAAAAACAAGCCCTCATACAGATGGCAAAGGAAAAACAAAAATACTATAGCAAAAACAATTCAATTAGTTAAAAAAAAAAAAAAAAGGGTTTTGTACTCCCAAATGGCTTGTGACAGCACTGCTCCATTGTTAGCTGCAGTCTAGAAGAGGACAGCACACCTCTCCAAAGATGGTCACTCTCGTCCGTCAGTTCTATTTGGTATTGCAGCTCCACTGATCTGCATTATCAGACACAATCCTTGGGCAAGACTGGCAGACCTTTTTTAATCTCATATGTCAACCCCATGAATTATTTTTTTCTAAAAACAGTTGGCAATGGTATGAAATAAAAGCAGTGAGTAATATTTTACCAATGCAATACGACTTCCATGCTGATGCTTCCCTGGTTGGCCTCTGTTCACCTGGCTACAGCGATGAGTCAATATGACAAGTGACCGCTGCAGCAAATCACTGGTGATGTCAACACTTAATGGCTGTAGGCGATGATTGGTGGTACATCACGTCATCACTGTAGCCCCACAAACACAGACGGGTAGGGGCCCAGGGAATGTTGCAGCTGCAACTTCTAGGTCCTGATTCCCATCATCAGCTTGAAAAGGGACTACTTGGATGTTCAAAACATCATTGCATCATACTTTGGTAATTTTGGAGGTGTTAATAAACCATTGTTTGTAATATCAAATGTCATGGGGTTGGAAAACTAATTTCATTTTACATTTGATAAGAGATCCTCTATTTTTCCAGTTTAATTGGATTATGGCCTCTGATGTCTCCTTTACCTTATTATTGATTAAACATCAAGTATCCTTGGTTATTGTATTATCTGACTGATACAACCATGAATAAGTCATCTTCTGGGAGCACGCTTTTGTGTTTCCTTAGTAATTCTTCAGAATTCTTATGTATTATTTCTCTTTTGGAAGTCATTTTTCAGAAGAATTCAAGTAAACAAGTAATCATACCACATCTTAAATCTCCCAAATGCAATGCATGCTAATACAAGACATTCCAGGGTCAACAAACGGGCAGAACACAAATGAAAGAGAAGAGTTTAGAGCACATACACAATGAAAGAAAATGAAAACTAGAATACAAGCCATTAATATAAAGGCTGCATTCAGGCAGCTATACTGCGAATTAACTTGTATGTGACCGCATACAAACACCAGTCCGTGTGCTGTCCGATCGGCATGGACAGTGCACATTGCATGCCTTAGGCCACTCACACACACCGCTTTTAATCACGGCGACCAGAGCACCGTGCTAACCGCAATACTACGCTCCCATTGATTTTAATGGGGCTTCTCAGCCCTGCACTGGAACGCGGGGTTTCTAACGCCATGATTTTCAAGAATTATCTGTTCTATTTTTGCATGTTTTAGCGCTTTTTAACACACCTCATCACCCATCACAACGATGGCAGGGTGTTAAAAAGTGCTATCGAACGCTGTAACATGTGTTCAAAAACGCCACTCAAAATCGCTGTAAGAATTAGGTGACTTCGAGAGGCATTTTCTGAATGTATGTGTAAGAGTGGCCTTCACAATACAGACAAGGATAAGACATGCCGAAATTCTGATTCACACAAACTGATGGTGCTTCCAACTTATAATTGTACATACATATATATATATATATATATATATATATGTATATACACACATACACACACACACACACACACACACACACACATATATATATATACACACACACACACACACACACACACACACACTAAATGTGAAAGCCCTCACTGACTGACTCGCTCACTCATTGACCCGCCACTAATTCTCTAACTTCCTGGTGTCATACAAACATGAAATTTGGCATAACCATTCTTTAGGTCCTAAATAGGAAAAGTAAGGGGGGGGGGGGGGGGTCACAACTCGATTATTCAATGCTAAGTGCAAAAGTATTGGCAGCCTATATAATGTAACTTCTGAGTGTCGCAGAAACATGAAATTTGGCACAAACATTCTTTAGGTCCTAAATCAGAAAAGTTAAAGGGTTGCAACTTGATTATTCAATGCTAATTGCAAAAGTAAGTGCACCCCTATGTAATTTAACTTCCCGATGTCGTACAAGCGTGAAATTTGGCAGGAGCATTCTTCAGGTCCTAAATAAGAAAATTACTTAATTATTCAATGATAAGTGCTAAAGTATTGGAACTCCTGTGTAATGTACCAAATCTATTTCTCTTAACTTTCCGGTGTTATACAAACATGAAATTTGGCATGACCATTCTTTAGGTCCTAAATAGGAAAAGTAAAGGGGTTGCAATTCGATTACTCAATGCTAGTTGCAAAAGTAAGTGCACCGCTATGTAATGTAACTTCCCGGTGTCGTGCCAGCATGAAATTTCGCACGGCCATTCTTTAGGTTCTAATTGAGGAGAGGTACTGGTATATCTTGACGCCACCAGTAATTTCTGGTGGAGCCAAGATTGACAAGGGGGTGACACCCCCTGTACCTGATTGGCTGCACAGGTGGATGGCCTACAAGTCCTGGTAGCCCACTAAGTATGTATGAGCCCCCGCTGCACAGCCCCAGGGGAAAGTCAGCGTCCCACAATGTGGCAAACTCTCACTGGGGAAGCGATGAGCGGCCTCGGCAGCAGGAAGCCCACAACGGTCTAAAACGTGTTTTCCTGCAGAGGGCCACAAGGCATCGTGGACGGCAGCATGGAAAACACAGCGCTGGGGCAACAGACACTGATAGGCGGCGGCCACAGACAGAAGGGATCGGGACACTAGGATGACTGCAGCGGCGGACGGACACAACACACAGCAACCCCCATGTAAATTGCACATCGCGGCCACCAGCATAGAGCCCACATTGCCGGAGGAAAAAACTGTCACAGCCGTCGACCACAGACTGCAGGGATCCTACAGCAGTGCAGAACAGTGAGTGCTGTGGAGGAAAAATCACTGACAGCCGATGCCTGCAGACTGTAGGCATCCCACAGCACCGCGGGACACTCAGCACTGTCATACATAGACAGCTTCCAGGGGTGTATCAGCGCCTAACACACAGGGAGGGCAACACCTTCCCCTGACCTTGTCCTATTCCGCCAATCAGGAGCTAGGGGTGTGACAGGGGCGATCCTCCATGGAAGCCCTGTCAAACCCCTAGCTTCTAGTGGCGTCAAGATACACCAGTACCGTGAGGAGAGTGGGAGGGGTGGCACATTCTGCAGAGGGACATCGGTACATACAGCTGAGGGCAATCCAATGCTCTTTTAGGTGTATACATTTTTTATTCCTCGGTTCCTCTAAAGTAACCACGACGTCATAAAACGTTCGATGTAAACAGCACGTAAGCACCTGTATCAACTTGGGCAAAGCCAGGTATATCAGCTGGTCATCTATATAGCCTCATAGGGTAGAATGGATCCATGTGTTGGCTGTGAAAGACACGGGCAGCACATGCATGAAAAATAGGCCCGTATGATTAGGCCCTATAAAAAAAACATTACCTTGCTTGGAATATGTCTTCTGGGGAATGTCTACAAAAGGCTCAAAATTGTGTTAATTTTCTTATTACGTCTATGCTTTGCAGATTTGCAGCTCTGTATTAGACAACCCCAAGTTATAAGGGCATACTCATATGGTGCAGATTTCCCACCAGTTTTCCACATGGAAAATCCACAGCATTTACAGTAGCAGCAATGTGACTGAGATTTTCAAAATCTCGTCCACATTGCGGTCAAAAAAATCTGCAGTCCCTGAAGATTCGGGGAGCCGCGGTGGGCGGCGCGGGGGCAAGTGGGGAGGAGAGTGAGAGAGATCTCTCTCCCTCCCTCCCACTCCCCTCTGCAACCCCCCGCTCACCCCCGCGGCCCCCCTGAATCTTCAGGGACGAGCCAGCAGGTACTTGAAAAAGGCGATGCTCTCTCAAGTAAATCGCCTTACCGAGTATGCTCACTCATCTCTAGTCGCAGATCCTGCATCATTCCGTTACATCCGCAATACAGAAAAGACGACTGGAGACAAGTACACAGGCGTCACCGGCCGGGCACAGGGTTGGATACCGCTGCGGGATCCGCATGCAGAATCCGACCCGGGTGTGTGCATTCAGCCTAATCCCTCATGTCCACGGGGAAAATCAGATTCGCTGCGGATTTGGGCTGCGGATGCACTGTAATTGTCTTTTATTTTTCATAAGATCAATTGAGCTATGTGCTCTATGAGCTCCCACACACGTGATTTGCACTAAAATGGAGCATGTCCATTTTTCATGTTCCAGAAATTTTTTAATTCACTTTTAAATACCATCCGCGGGTATTTATCTACCCGCGGGTGGTCAATGCATTCCTATGGGGCGCAGATCCGCGTGCGGGAAAAACGCTGCGTATGTTAATTCTTATTTTCCCCGTGGACATGAGGCCTTAATCTGTGCAAAAATAGACATGCACTGCATGTCTATTTATATTGGAAACATGTCATTTTTTGCAGAGGATTTGGTGCCAAAAACTTAAACACAGACTTCAATGAAGAAGACAATATCCACACCAAAATCCTCAGCAAATCCGCAATAGTAGAGGCTTATTTGGAGAACAGATTTTCACAGCAGATTTTCTACACAGAAAATACACAAATAATCCACAGCAAAATCTGCCATAGTAGCCGTGGATTTTTAAAACAGATTTTTTGAGTGGAAAATCCACAGAAAATCTGCCTTTTGTGAAAATCCTTTTACTATACATTAAGAAACTAATCAGCACAGAATGTTGAACCTATTTAAGTAAAAAAATTACTTTCATAAACTGCTCTTTAGGTAAGATAGTAGCCCAAGTATATTCACAAATGCATATTTTAGTTGTAGAAGTAACTGGTAGAGAGAAGTCCAGTGTACTAGTCATGCATCTACGGTAGCACATAACAAAAAGGAACAATACTTTTCCAAAATTTTATGGATAGTTAGAAAGATGCAATATGCATGTAATTGTAGTATATTCATATGATATACAGAAGGAGTAGAAGACCTCATGCACACAGCAGATCTGAATGCACGGAGGCTATATAGAGGCAAGACAAGTCCCAGTAGTTGCATACTGCAGAGCTGCAGGCAGTCTCTGCTGCTCCATACGGTGCTGATTACAAGGTTGGTCTCCTCTAGAAGCAATGCGGGGTTAATATTTTATATCTATAAATAGAAATAAGAATTGAAATTCTGCGAGTCGGCTATCTGGCAAACATCCCATTACCTATCAGGGTAATACGTTTTTAGTTTGGTTTCTCTGCTAACTCCTGCAGTTTTACAGAAAAAAATGGTTTTAAACTAAAAATCTGCAAAACAAATATGTTCGAAATTTTTATCCACTTTGCTTTAATTCCTGTGAAATATCTAAAGGGATAAGCTTCTTAAATGCCATTTTGATGGGTGCAGTTTTTAAATGGGTTGATTCATTGAGATACACAGGCTATTACAGAGGCGTAACTTGAAGCTCCCAGGCCCCAATGCAAAACCTGTAACAGGGCCCCCAACTGTAATGCTTTACTCATAGTACTGGGTTCCCTATATGGAGAAGAGAGGCCTTATGGGCCCCCTAAGGCTCCTGGGCCCGGGTGCAACCGCATCCCCTGCATCCTCTATAGTTACGCCCCTGGGCTATTAGGCCTATATCGCACTTGCCACTGTGCATTTTCACTGCGATGCATGGCATTTTTCTGTCAAAAGCGCCTCCTATCACTTCAAGCAGGTACCCTTCAGCATGGCTTGTAGCCGCGTCAGAGGATTGGCAAGTGTTTCTCATTGTTTTCTATGGGAAGCCTCGCATCGCACTAGCTTTGCCATGCCCATCGCATGCCATGCAATGTGTTTTATTGTCCCATTGAAAGCAATGGGCAATGCGTTTTGAAGAACGTGAAAAGGTAGGACAGGAAAAAGCGGTGCAGGAAAACATCACTCATGTGTATGACTCCATTCAAAAAAAATGGAGTTAATGTTTGTGCGTCTCGCAGCGCACAAATTTTGCGCGAGTTTCTTGGCATTGTGAAGCCAGTGATGGCTAACCTTTTAGGGACTGAATACCCAAACTACCACCTAAACCCCACTTATTTATCGAAAAGTGCCAACACATCAGGGGACGGGGGTTATCACCACGTACGATTTTACCTCCGTTGTTCTAAAAAGGACAGGGCCACTTCAAGATAGACAGTGTGCAGATTTTAACTGGTTTCTGTATCCCGAAATACTGCAGAATGTCCTCAGCGCATATTCTGTGAAAAATCAGCACCCTGTCTATTTTGAAATAGTCCTGCCATCCCATGGCGGCCCCCCGCGGTAATGGTGATATCTCTCAGCGGCCCCCCGGTGTAGTAATGACAGCCCTCCCACACTCACAGTTGTGGTGCGCTGTCCTCCTGTTCCTCAGCCTCTGCCACTGTAGCTCCCAGGGTCGGCGTTGTCCTCTGTCCTGGTGCTCGCAGCCTCGCCGCTGTACTGTATGCCGGGGCCAATGGGCAGGCTCTGCGCTACCCGTGCCGCCGCAGCCGCTGCTCTCAGCCTTGCAGCAGTCCTCCGCCCCCAGCCAATCAGAAGCTGGGGGCATGAATCAGTTGACTTACTGGTGTATTATGTCGCCACCCCTTACTTCCGGTGGCGACATAGTACACCAGTACCGAGAATATTAACTTTTTCCACAAGACTTCTGCACTATTCAGCAATTCCAGCAACCTGATTGTTTAGCCAACCCAAACAACCAATCAATCAGGTTGCTGGAATTGCTGAATAGGGCTGAAGTCTTGTGGAAAAAGTTAATATGTGTATCGAGAAGACGTCAGGGGAGTAAGATCCCGGCTGCACACTGACATCACAGTGAATGCCGGCAGGGGAGCCGCAGCCCCTGCGGGTATTCACAAGTGGTGAGCAGCCAATGGCGGTGCGTGCCAGTAGGGAGGGCTCTGTGTGCCGCCTCTGGCATGCGTGCCATAGGTTTGCCATCACTGTCATAGGCGTTGCAGCCAATGACAAAACTCAGCAATCGAGCTCTGAGCTCTGTCATTGGCTGCAGCATCTGTGATGTTCCATTAACAGGCTTGGGAAGCCTGTAAATGTGACATTAAAGGGGATACCTGAAGTGCCAGAGCAGGACACAGTGGGGAGCAGCGAGAGGTGAGTATATGACTATTTCTTGTTTTATTACAGGTGGAGTTGGATTTAATATTAAAAAAGATTGGGGGAAAACCCCTTCAAAAGCCATGTCAGAACTGAATCAGTTGCTAAACATAAGTTTTTGAAATTTCCTAGAAAATGTAATAAATTATTTTGTCGAGTTCGAAAATAATAAGAGGACACTTAAAAAATGATTGTAATACACATTTAATAATTAACGAGCAGAAAAAAAAATCAAAGTTTGAAAATTGTAAATTTTTCCAGATATTCAGTGAACTTATTTATTAATGACAAAATGACAAGCACTTCCCCGCCCACCGACGCCCGCAACATGTGACACTGTGGGCATAGCATATGACACTCCTGGCGCTCCATATGACACTGCGCGCCGGCATGGGATGCAGGCCATCAGGCAGCAGATCCGGAGGTTAGTATGGGGTCTTTGGAGGGGTGGAGGGTGGGGGTTGGGAGGACCCTCACCGCTGCAGAATTTCGATTTTGGAGCCCCATAACGGCCGTGGGCACTAGGCCTTTGTGTGAGGTTTTGGTGAAGCAACAACACAGGCAAAGCAAACCGATGACGTCACCACTTTTGCTTTCCCTCTCGGTGGCATAGAACGCTGCATTCAAAAACACAGTAAAACGTTGTATCGCGTTTTTGATAGCGTTGAAAATGCTCTCAATATACTTCAATGGGTGACGCATTGCATTTAAAAATACTTAAACAACATAAATAGAACAGCCGGTGTTCAAAAATCGCGGCATTAGAAACGCCGCGTTCGAAGTCTAGTCTGTGAGATCCCATTGAAATTAATAGAGGCATTTTAAAGAGTTTAGCACGTCGTTCGAAACGCTGGACTAAACACTATAAAAAGCAGGCTGTGTGAGAGCGGCTTAAGCCCGTATCTTGAATTTCCAAACTATTACATAGATGCATCCGGCAGACCTATCAATGTTATCAGCAAGCCTTTTATTACCTTGTGCTACACTTAGAGAGAGCTGCAAATACTGTAGATGGTAACAGATTCTCTTTAATTCCACTCCACCTACTCTCCCCAATGTGCCAAGCAGCGGGACCGTCCAAATTCCAAATCTGCAATAAGTATTTGCATAAATCAACTATATCATTACATGGAGGATACTTGCATATTTACCATTTTTTAATTGTGGTTTATTCTGAATCTTGTGTAAAAGTAGTTCTTGTCGCAAATGTAGTATTTCAGCTTGCAGTTCCTTCACCTTCACCTCCTGATCGGTCACACTTTTAACCAGTTCTTCGGTGTAGTGTCTGCTACTCGTTCCTTCGGGTTTATTTCTAATAATAGCTATTGCCAAAGCCACTTTTGCTGTCATCTGAAGACCACCTTGCGTATCCATCATATGTTCCTGGAAGAAAAGACACAAGTTACATCTGATCAGTTGTCAGCCATGTAGATACTCTGCACTAATGATATTCAAGGAAAGCACTGATGCTTCCTGCACACAGGCGGCTATCTGCTGCGGAATCCGCGGTCGGCATTCGCCTGTTACTTCCGATGGAGATCCGCTGCCTACTACACACAAGCGGAAATCAATTGTGATTTCCGCTCACGGAGGAAAAAGAAAAAAACTTGCCAGCATTGCTCCATTTTCATGCAGGCTCCACACAGATTGAATGAACGTTGCAGACAAGTCGCGGATCTCGCGTCATCGCCTAGCAATGGCACAAGGGGTAAAAAAAAACAAAACAAAAAAAAAAAACGTACTGCGCATGTGCGACAGCAAGTCGCCAAGTCCATCCGCAGTACAGAAAAGACGGTGACAGAGCAGATAAGCGCGATCCGGGTTCTGCTCCGCCTGAATCATCATTTCTTTTTTTATGCTTGAGACTTTGGGTTTCAATTCTGATTAACCGTACTGTTTGGGAATGTCCTCTAAGGCCGGGGTCACACGGCCATTAGTAGTCACGCAGCAAGTACACATTGACATGGAATCACATACACCACAATTCCTTTATATATACCAATTATAAGAATTGTCCCATTCAATTCTAATATTAACCCCTTAATGCCAAGCATATTTTTTGCCTTAACCCCTTAAGGACCAGGCTGTTTTGTACCTTAAGGACCAGAAACTTTTTAGTGATTTTACCCATGTTGTAGTTTTAGTGCCCTCTTTTTTTTGTTTTCAGCTTCCAAAATTATTTTTGCTGCATTTCTTTTTCCGTGACATGTAGGGCTAATTTTTTAATATCTTTTTCACTGACTTTTTTTTCCCATTTTACAATTTTATTGGGGGTATAAAGCTAAAAATAATGACTTTAACATTTGTAGTTATGTTTTCTAAATTAATATATTTACGCTAAAATAAAGTATGGGGATGGGTTCCTCAGTTTTTTCCCGGACGTTTTGATATATAATATGTATGGTTTTGGATTACAGGGCGCATACAGTGATGGTTTTGGTTGCGTCGGCTTTAGGTTATTTTCTGTTTTACGTATATGTTTTTATTTTATTCTGTAATTTTGTTTTACTTATTTATGTAATTATTCTTTTTACCATCTATGTCCCCCATGGCGTCATAAAAGACCTCTGGGGGACATTCACATGGTTTGGGTTGTTTTTTTTAATTCGACACTTTACCACTGTAGCTGGGGCCCTGTAGATTTGCTGTGTCAGGGAATTCCACAGTCACGTGACCACCGGCTTGCGTAGTGGAAGTTATTCTTTCACATAGTGCTCATTGACCGCTGTGTACTCAGGAAAGGAGAAGGTAGAAGCGGTTAAAAACCACTCCTGCCTTCTCCTTCGGGTTCTCAGCTGTGACTAATAGCTGAGAACCCAACCTGCTGCTGATTGATTGCAGAAGCAGGGGCTTTAATCTGGGATTAAAGTCCAGGACCAAGCACCGTAAATTTACAGTTCTTGGTCCTAAATGGGTTAAAAATAAAGTTGAGCGAACATGCTCATCCGAGCTCGATGCTCGTCCGAGTATTAGCATACTCAATGGTGCTCGTTACTCGAGCGAGTACCATGCCGTGTTCGACCCCTCCCCGGATTACCACTTCCTGAGACATACTCGCTCATCTCTAGTTAAGAACCAACGATTTTTATTCTTGCATTACAAGAGTCATAACTTATTGACATAGCGGTAAAGGTAATCCAGAATGTTGTATTACATCATTCCTTCTCATCACAGTTCACAAGGCAACAATGAACTGTTTTTTGAACTAGACAAGTGTAATCATGTACGCCAGATGTACTGGTATTATTACTAGATGTATCCTTTCAAGGCTTCATCTTCTGACTTTAATTATTTTATGTTATATCACTGATAAGAAGTCGTCTATGAAATGCTTATTAATGTGCACACACCTAACCTAGAAAAGAGCTTGGCAATATCACTTGAATGTTTCTCATTGTTTTCTCCTCTAATGCATCAAATGACAACAGGGCAGCAGAAATGCAGTTATAAGCTCATGACCTGAAAATTGTGGGTTCAATCTCCGCATGGTTCAGGTAGCCGGCTCAAGGTTGACTCAGCCATCAATCCTTCCGAGGTCGGTAACACGAGTACCCAGCTTGCTGGTGGGGTAAAAGATGACTGGGGAAGGCAATGGCAAACCACCGCACAAAACCAGTCTGCCAAGAAACCGTCACCCTATGAGTCAGTCATGACTCAGTGCTTGCACCACGGGACTTTACCTACTCTGGGGTACATATAATGTGTCGTATAACTTCTAGCGAAAAAGTTATGCAAGCTTGTTTTTTGCAGGAAGATTTGTACTTTTTATTGATATCAGTTTGTGGTACATGTGACTTTAGACTTGCTTTCTATTGCTTTTTTGGGAGCCAAACAAAAGAAAAATAGCAATTCCGGTATTACTTTTAAAAATGATTTTTATGGCGTTTACCATGCACGATAAATGAAATATTTTCATTGTCTGGATCATTACTAACGAGGTAATACCTATCTTATGTTGCTTTTTTTGACATTTATTATCCATTTAATAAAAGGTTTTTGTAGGTAAGAATATGTATCTTTTCTTAAACTGGATTTTTTTAATTTCAATTAAACTGTATTGAACTTTTTTTCAGTTCCTGTAGGATAGTACACTGTATTATTTAAGAAGCGCATTCCTCTAAGCCTATGACAGCAGCCTATACTCTGATGGAAGCGGGGCGTGATAGGCCAAGTTACATGGCAGATATGGAGGCCTTTGTCAGGCTTCAGGGTGCAATGGGAACCTATTGTTATCTTGCAATTGCACTGTGAGGTAAACTACCAGGATCTAAGGTTTCTCCACATCTGGCAGTTAGAGCAGGAGCCTGGCTGTCAGTAGTCAACTAAGCCACAGCCTTAAAAAGATGTGCATGCAGGTTTAAAGGCCATTAGTGAGGTCAATAAAAAGCCATATTGGCAGTCACTAGGGGGTTAAAATAATTGTTGGATCTAGACTGTTTTATCCTCCTTTAATCCCTCATGTAGATATGTCACTGGACAGATGTGCTAATGCACTGAGCTGATTTATGCAGCAGCAAGGCTTGGTATTAGATCCCACTCACTTCAATGGGAACTTCATCTGTAATACAAAGCCTGTCCACTGCAGAGAGAACGGAGCTGTCTGCTTCCTGAAGAAATCAGCTCAATGCACAAGTGCATCGGGCGAATGAATAGCTAGATTAGCGGGGATCCTTGTGGCAGACCCTCGATTATCTACTATCGTTGACTTACCCTGAGTACAGTCCAGAAACAACTGGATAACCCCTTTAAAGGGGATCTGTCACTCACTTTTAGCCCTATAAGCTAGGCTTATATTGCTGCATCTGGCTAGGCTTTAACCAATAGGCATATGGGCTAACAGTCCAGGGATGCAAGTACTTGTTCTAATTTTATAATGGGTGGACTACTTAGCAGCACTGCTAAATGAACCGATAAGTGGTTTCCAGCACTTACAATGCGGAAATGATGGGAGAAGACTGTATAAGGGGGACAAAGGAATCCCCTGCCACAACTGTAGCACAGGTCCACGATGCTATCCCATTACATTCAATTGGGCCGAGGCTGTTGCAGCCCCATTTAAAGCAATGGAATGAAGGCCCCAACCGCGGTGACGGTCTTTCGGGGAAGGGCTTGAAATATAAGCCCTTTCCTGAAAATCATGGCTAGCTGTAAAAAAAAAAAAAAAAGTAACTCCCCTAGAAGAGCCGTTCGGCTCTTCTCTCCGGCCCGGCAGTCTTCTTCTGTCTTCAGGTGGCCGGGGATTAAAATATCCCGGCCTCCAGAAAGCTCTACTTCTGATTGGCTGCACGCTGTGGCAAATCAGAGGCAGCGCCCAGCCGTCATTGAATGATTGGCAGGAATCCCCCTGCCATAGCTGTCACACATTCTTCTTTGCAATGTAAGGTTACAGTGAAAACATCGCTAGTGAGAATGAAACCATTGAAAATCATTGGTTTCATGATCATGTGTTTTCACTCACTCTCGCATCGCAGGGAAGTCGTATCGCCAGTGGCAGTGAGCCCTAACACTTACATCCCCGGACTCAGAGGCTCACCTACTTTTAGTCCATAGGTTTAGCTCACAGGGCTAACAGTAAGTGACAGTCTCTTTAAGTCATGATAACGCATTAAATGTCAAGTTAACGTTTGCTACATCTGTATGTGTACAGTAAATATAAGACTGCTTTTTCACCTGCATTATGGTCAGAGTTTCCATCTCTCTGCTCTGTTTTTAGTAGAAACAGAAAAAAACAGATGTTCTTTTCCACATGAGTTCAATAGGGTTGCGCTGTGGATTAGCGTTGAGCAGAGCAGGAACGGCACTGACTGCAAGGAGAAGGTAAGGGTAATATTGTATATTGACTAGAGTTGAACGAACATGCTTGTCCGAGCTTGATGCTCGTCCAAGTATTAGCATACTCGATGGTGCTCGTTACTCGAGCGAGTACCATGCAGAGTTCGACCCCTCACCGCATTACCACTTCCTCCTGTGACGTGGCGGGAGGGAGGGAGAGAGAGAGAGAGATAGAGGGAGACAGAGGGAGAGACAGAGGGAGGGACAGAGGGCGGGAGATAGAGGGAGAGATAGAGAGACTAATACTACTGGGGCCGCAATAGGGATCACCTATGACTACTGTGGCCACAATAGGGGTCCTTACTACTACTGGGGCTACTGTAGGGGTCACCTATTACTACTGGGGCCAATATAGAAGATGCTATTATGACCAGGGCCACTATTACTACCGGAGCCACCAATATAGGGAGTCACTATGGCTACCGGGGCCACCGATATAGGGAGTCACTATTACTATCGGGGCCATCAATGTTGGGAGTTACTATTACTACCAGGGTCACCAATATAGGGGGGTCACTATAACTACCGGGGCCACCAATATAGGGAGTCACTATTACTATTGGGGCCATCAATATAGGGAGTCACTATTACTATTGGGGCCATCAATATAGGGAGTCACTAATACTATCGGTGCCATCAATATAGGGAGTCACTATTACTATCGGAGCCATCAATATAGGGAGTCACTATTACTATCGGGGCCATCAATATAGGGAGTCACTATTACTATCGGGGCCATCAATATAGGGAGTCACTATTACTATCGGGGCCATCAATATAGGGAGTCACTATTACTATCGGGGCCATCAATATAGGGAGTCACTATTACTATCGGGGCCATCAATATAGGGAGTCACTATTACTATCGGGGCCATCAATATAGGGAGTCACTATTACTATCGGGGCCATCAATATAGGGAGTCACTATTACTATCGGGGCCATCAAAAAGGGTTCCATGGCTGAAAAAGCTTGGGAACCACTGATCTAGACAGAGAGCAGCCCCTTGCTACAGTCATGGGTATAAATGGATGATGGGACATCATCTTATGACGGAACCGAACTACGCCGAACACCCACCACTAGCAATAATGGACTGTAGGTTTCCAGCCGGCAAGCTGCTATGCTGTTCGGTCCTGTCATTTAGAGGATATCAGCGATGGAGGTTCCAAACAGAAGTCAGATGCCGATGTGAACGGAACCTTATTTCCAGAGCAAAAAGAGAAAGAAGAAATGGATCACCAGGCCTGTCACACTGATGGAATGCAGCAGCCATGACAGAACCCACTGCTTACAATGGGCTCCAGCATTTATGATGGTACTCCTAGACAGAATGGATTGTACACTGCCTGACAGGCTGATGGAAGCTTCCACACAGAACCCCTCACGTTCTGCTTCACGTGACGGCTTTACTCTCCAGCTGAGCTACTAACATGCTAGCTCGGGGTGTGAGTGTACAGCGTCGCCTGCAGGGCTATCACAGTGTGTGAGGTGAGCGGCGCGGCATCCAGCTGTACAGCCGTGACTGAGCACAGAGCCGCCTCACGCGCCCAGCCCGCTCTCCTCACCTCACACAGCTCCGCACTCTGTACACCTGCGGCGGCTGAGACCTCAGCTGCTGGAGCAAACCATTGGGATTACAGAGGGGGGGCACTGTTCACCATATGTACTATTTGTTTGTTAGTTCTGAAGTGAGAGGACAAGCAGGACGGTAAGCGGCCAACAGATCTCCAGTACATCTCCAGTACTTGGCAAATCTCCATCTGTAGATAACAGGCGGCCAGGGTGATATCCCGACAATGGTTGGGTCCGCAGAACAGGGCAGCAAGGGCACTGGGGGAGGGCCTAGACCACCTGTGGGATGGTGAGGGGGCTCAGGACTTTTTGGAAGAGGTGCCTGCATGCAGGTTTCTGTGCAGTAGTGGATATGTAGATATTGGGGTGGATTAATCAGTAGTGTCTTAGGGCTCGTTTACACGGGCATATTTGCACCACGTAGCATGCAGTGAATAGTTCATTCACATGAGCGTATTTTTCTCATGATGTGTGGTCACGTGAAATAATACAAAGCATTCCGTAGCTGGGTGTCTGTAGGCGCCGTAGCAGCCCACTGAAATTAATGGGCGAGCGTAGATACGCAGTAAACCTGCGGATTCTCTACGTATGTACATGCAAATCAGTGCGATTGTCCTTTTTTTGCCTCCGCAAATCCGCAGTGTATCTGCACACACAAGCATGCTGTGCTGGAGCTGGCGGGATAAGCACATTACGTTCATAGTAATACGCAGAATATTTATGCAGCTGAAATGCGCTTACACCCGTGTGAAGGAGCCCTTAGGGAACATGGGGTTGATATAAATGGCAGTGACATTACTGGGCCCACCAGGAGCTTTTCCTTACACCATTGCATGGCGCACACGGTTTTATTCAAAAACGCTTTGCATCACTTCTGTGAAACAGCGATCCTCGGGCGCGTTTTCCGCATGTCAATGGGAAACAGCACACTGCACTCACACAGCATGTAATGTCTTTAGGGCCTCACTCACATGGCGATAGCGCTGCAAGGCAATCACAGCGATATTGCAGCTGTGTTCTGTGCGATTTCACTGCGTTTTCTTGTGGCGCTACAAAGTCGTAGCACTCTTTTGTCAGGATTTTCGGGGGTCTTGAAATATAAGAATTACCACAAAAATAAGCCCTGACTACATTTAAAAACAAAACCGTGCATTACCTAACAGGCGCTGTCCGCTCCAGCAGTTTTGCAACACTTGTTTGTAGTCTTCAGCCACCGCTTCCTGGTCAGGAGGTTCAAACACCCGCCTCCAGGAAGCGCTGGCTCTGAATGGTTCTCGAGTGCCAATTACTGCAGCCAATCCCAACCATCACATTGAATGGCTGTGATTGGTTCATCGAGCGCTGCAGTGATTGGCTGAGCCGTGGCGCTCGAGAACCAATCAGAGGTAGCGCTTTCTGGAGGCAGGGTTTTTGAACCCCCTGACCAGGAAGCGATCGCTGAAGTGTTGTGGAGCAGACAGCACCTGTTAGGCAAGGTATTTTTTTGGTGCAGCTAGGGCTTATTTTAGGGACAAACAGTAGGATTTACTACTGTAAGGCCACCTGCAGATGGGTTGGTCGGATTCTCACCGCGGGACCCGACCTGAGCGCCTGCAGGGGCCAGAGTGTACTCACCCCGCGCCCCCGTCTCTTTCATGTGCCGGCTGCCGGGCAGCCGGCACATGTGCAGACCGGAGCTGGCGGTGGGTGAGTGACGTTTCTGTGCGGGGCTCTGCGAGCCCCGAACAGAGATAGGACATGGCGCAGTTTGTTTGCCGCGCGAAAATTCACGCGGCCGTCTGCATAGGATTGCGTTTGTTAACGCAATCCTATGCAGGCTTCCAGCAGCGAAAATTTAGCGGGAAATCCCGCCGTGGAATTTCCGCTCGTGTGCAGGCGCCCTAAAAGTTGCATCACTCCGCACGAAAACTGTGATTTCATGCGATGCAACACAAAGAAAAACTCCATAGGGAAACCTCTCAAATCGTGGCCGTATAGAGCATGCTGCAAATGTTTTTTCTCGCTATCTAACAGCATACAAAACATCGCTCATGTGAATGAACCCATCGGTAAGCATGGGCTTCACATACATGCGACTTGTAGCCATGTTGCATCGTGAGAAAACCATGCGATTTGTGTCGCATGAGTGAAAGCGGCTTTAAAGGGGTTGTCCCGCGGCAGCAAGTGGGGGTATACACTTCTGTATGGCCATATTAATGCACTTTGTAATATACATCGTGCATTAAATATGAGCCATACAGAAGTTATACACTTACCTCCTCCGGTGCTGGCGTCCTCGTCTCCATAGCGCCGACTAACGCTGTCTTCTCGTTCCATTAGACGTGCTTGCGCTGTGCGGTCTTCTGCTCTGTTCAATGGGGCCGCTCCGGCGTGCTCGCGCTGGAGAGCTGGTCTGCGCATGCGCAGAAGAGATGTGCGGCGCGAGCACGCCGGAGCGGCCCCATTCAACAGAACAGAAGACCGGACAGCGCAAGCGCGTCTAATGGAACGAGAAGACAGCGTTAGTCTGCGCTATGGAGACGAGGACGCCAGCACCGGAGGGGGTAAGTGTATAACTTCTGTATGGCTCATATTTAATGCACGATGTATATTACAAAGTGCATTAATATGGCCATACAGAAGTGCTTAACCCCACTTGCTGCCGCGGGACAACCCCTTTAAGTTCCCATTGAAAACAATGGGCGAGGCATTCTGAACACCAAAAGATAGAACATGGTGCAATTTTTTGCGATGCTGCGAGTAGTGAATCACTTGTGTGAATAAGTCCATCCAAAAGAATGGATATCATATTTGTGCGTCTCACATCGCACAAAATTTGCGCAAGATTCTCTCCCGTGCGAATAAGCCCTAAACCAAATCCTAGCTGGCGTACGTGAAGACCGGAGCTCTGTGGTTCTACATCTGACACCTCTTCATAATCTGCGCCCTCCCCCTTCTGGGAGGCCGTGAGAGATCTCCAGGTTAGTAATATCGGCACTTTCTGGCAGCTACTTGTTCTATTATTGTGTTTTTCAGAATCAGACAAATAGCACTTTGCAAAACAGAAGCTATTAAAATTCTGCTGCTCAGAGTGATTATAAAACACTGAGAAAGAGGAGGAGGAGGGAGAGGAGCTGAGGCTGCACTGAGCTCCTTACATGGAAATCAATATCTGGATTGCTATGTGTGAGCACACTTATGAACAGGATTGTATATTAGCCGGTACCTAATTTAACCCTTTCGTTACCAAAATGTATTTTCCTATTCGTCTAAAATCCTTTTGTTTAATAGTCAAAAACGGCTTAACATTTATGATCAGTTGTTTTTTTTCAGGATTTATGAGCTTTTTTTCCACGACTGAGCATAAATATTTTCCTTTATTATTTCTTAACCCTTTCCAATCCAATTTGTATCCTGGTTTTCCTAGGGGGCTTACTCATTTTCTGCCATTATACAATGGCGCTATATGCTGGCTAAAGCCAGTACTGCATAATGTGACACGTTGGATAGACTGCAATAGCAGAGAGGCTGGCAATATACAGTAAGAGAGCCCTGGCGGATGTCTTCGAACATCAAAGCTGTACAGCCTTAAATCATAATGTCTTCAGAGGTCAGACAGTGGATTTTAAAGGGTTAATATTTGATTACGAGGAAATCTGACACTGATCAGTCTGGTAATTTATTGTGGGTGTTAATAAAAACTGTCCAAGTTAGAACGGCGGCACATGGAGGAGTCCGATTTTGCATGCGGAATCCCGCAGCGGAATGCGATCTGCTCTGTACTGCGGATGGTCCCCATGGCGAGCCGTCGGAGATGTGCAGTACAGATTTGGTTTTTTTTAAACTCTGCTTTATCCGTGTCATCACCTAGCGATGATTCGAGGGGCCACAGATTGGATGGCTTCCATTGATTTCAATGGAAGCCGTCCACGTGGAATCTGCGCAAAAATAGAACATGCTGCAATTTTTTTTTATTATATATTTTTTTCTTCCATGTGCGAAAAATCGCAATTGATTTCCGCTCGTGTAGAGGAAAAAGCAATTCTTCAATAGCATACTTTTGCTGCAGTATCCAGGGGCAGACACCCGCTCCAGATTCCGCAGTGCAAATGTGTGTGCAGGTGGCCTAATGAAAGGTACCGTGGTGTAAAATAAGAAAGCAACTGATACTCACTTCTCTCTGGTCATGGCACAGCATTGCAACTGCCGTCTCACCTGCTCTTGTTTGTGCTGCCATGTATGGTCGCCAATCGCTTTCCTCTCTTTCATGCAGCAGACGCTACGTTCTTCACAGCTTCTATCCTCTGCCCATAGCGTGCGTAAACGTGCCCACCTACATACTCCCAGTTTTTATTATTTCTGGCCTGCACCATCATTGCATCATTCCTCTATTATGGCCTCATTATGTTTTCTCCCCTATACTGTGAGATCACAGGTACAAGGTGACCTTTTTTTTGTACCTTTTTCCTGTACTATGACATCATTGTGTGCATTATCCTGCTGCATTAGGGAGACCAAAATAATCATAAGCCCTTCAAGTCTGAACTTTCTACTACTGATCATTGTGGAGTAGTTCTCAGCCATCGGACCTCATGATTACTTGTTATGCCCCTGGCTACAGAGTCTGGTGTGTATGTTAATTTTGCAGATCCAACATTGAGAAGTCCAGCCCAGTACAGGAGAAAATAATAGACTGGGTTCTGCGAACATGTATGGCAGAGTGCAAGAGATCATCCTCAGAACTGTAAGGGAGGATCTGTTGCCAGTACTCAGGTGGTCATCCGAAGTTTAGTACAGTATGTAACGGAAATGTCTAGTAAAAACTGTTGTTGTTTACCATGTTTGTTCCATCCCTTAATCTACCTGACTTGTGTCTCACAAGCGGGCAGTCTAGTACCATCTTGGGCTGGCACTCATGTAAAAAACTTTGGGGCTATAGAAAAAACAGAAGGCAAAAAGTTTGTACACCACGTGTAGAGCATGATATGCTGCTTCTCACCAGAGGGGGCAGGAGGCCTCTACTTCCTTTCAGTTCCCAACTATTGGAAAGTACCCTGTTCGTGCCTTTTGGTTTCCCGTTTACCTGTTGTACACTAAAGAGGTTTTTCAGCCCCAAACAATTGGTGATGATAATCTATCCTCAGGTTATGTCATCAATAGCTGAACATCAGGACCCCCGCCAATCAGCTAAACTGCGCCTCCAGTACTACTGCTGACCACTCTTCAGTATACAAAGTTGTGTGTTTCTGTTCACTAGCACAGTTACTCTGGCAAACAGTTGATCTGTGTGGATCCTAAGTGGCAGATCCTGCTGACCAGCTATTGATGAGCTCTCCTACAGATAGATCATAAATTGTTTAAAGTTGGAAAACCCCTTTTAGGCCGGCTGCACACGGGCATATTTGCACTGCTGAATCCAGAGCGGGTGTTCGTTCCCAGATTCCGCAGCAAATCCTGCCCATAACATGCTATGGAAAAACATCTTTTTTCCTGCACACAAGCGAAAATCGATTGTAATTTTATGCTTGCAGATGAAAAATCACAGCATGTTCTATTTTTGTGTGGGCTCCACACGGACAGCTTCCATTGAAGTCAATGGAAGCTGCCCAACCGGTGGTCCTTCCGCAACTAACATTGCGGAAAAGTCCTGGAATCCGTGTCATCGCCAAGCAATGACACAGGAAAGGCAGGGGTTTAAGAAGAAAAATCTGTACTACACGTTTCCAACAGCTCACAGTGCGGACCATCTGCTGTACAGAGAAGCCAAAGATATGAGAGGTACGTGTGGATGCCGGCCGGGCACAGGGTTGGACCCGGTTGTATGCAGCCAGCCCTAATGCTAGAAAATTACTTTTTGATAACCTAGTATGTTTTTATATGCAGAATATCATTATGTACCCTTTAGGTGGAGCTGTACCAGGGAGATCTCTGGGTTTTACTAGATCTCAAGCACTCGATTATACAGGTAGTCACAGTCTCGTACTGTACATCAAAAAGGGTTAAAGTGTACCTAATGTTTTAGATGGCTTTTCAGAATAAACTGCTGTGTGCTTACATGAGAAATAGCATTGTTTCTGGACATTACCCCCCCCCCCCCCCCCCACCGCCCCCAATTTTCCTCTTCTACAGGCTGTGTTTCTGGATTTTTAGTTCTGTTAGAACTAGTGTGAAGAGCCTTGCTGCTGTGCTGCGTTCAATGCACTGTACCTAGATTCTTGTTTTCTAACGGTCTGTAGTACACACAGAAAGACATAATATCATTTAGGACCGTGTACAACAGGCCTGGGCAGTCGAGATGTGAGTAAGAGCACTTACCAACTCGCCAATAGCTCTAAGCATGTCTATGTAAGTCTCTCCCGCTTTTTCTCCTCTCATAGACCTCAATGAATCGGATGATTAACTCCCCCCCCCCTCCACTTTTTGTGCCGCTGTCCTCTGCAGTAAGTGTTTTTGGATTGCGTTGCCCGCGGCGATAATCCGGCCGCGTGGAACGCAATACACGCACTGGAAAGTGCAGCCTCCCTGTCTGCGAGCGGAGAATCATTGCGATTCTTCACTCGCGGCCGGCAAATCGCAGCATGCTGCGAATTGCCGTGATTCTCTGCGGTCAGCCTATGGTCGCGTGCAGACATTCGGGTTGGGTCCCGCTGCGAGACCAGACCCGAGCCCCTGCTGGGACCAGCGCAGCACTCACCTCTCCCGTGGCTTCGGCTCTTTGATGCACCGGCTGCCAGCTGGCGCAGAGCAGAGCCGGCGGCCGGGGAGTGACATTTCTGTGTGAGGCTCTGCGAGCCCCGCACAGAAACAGAGCATGCTGCGATTTGTTTTCCGTGCGTGATTTTGCGCGGACAAATCACGGCCGTCTGCCTAGGATTGCATTTTTAGGAGTATTTTGTGCTTTAAAAACACAATATGTCATTCAGTATTCCTTGAGGCTGTCTTGCAGCTATGTCGCAACTTATATTATTTCCAAGAAACAAATGTGGCCACAAGATTGTGACCAGTTTTGAAAGAAGCGATTATGGCCACACTCATGTTGTGAAAAAAAAAAGTCCATTGTAAATTGAGGCCAGCATGGCATTCATATGATCTCTGCAAGTCCAACTATAATTTCCCAGCTATCAGCTGTTATATCCAGACCGCTGCCGGGACAACATGGCAACTACTGAAATGAGCAGCCAACTGTGTAATAAATGGAGGGCTGCATCCTGTGGCTTTGCTTTGTGACTCATAGGAGAGGAAGCTGACCTGTGCTGTTTTAACTGGGTGTTACCATTCCCTTTCTCAAAAGGGCTGTGTCCCTTCATAGTCTGTTACTTTCAGCACTGATTGGACACTGTGAGAGTGCACAGGAACACACCTCTAACTAGTAACACCCAGCTGTCAATTTATTCATAAAGGAAAAACAACAGAGGAACACTATTGCAAGGAAAAGATTGTCCAGAATGAATTGTTTTTTTTCCCTCTTTGTCATTAACTCCTTAGTGACCAGCCCATAGTCTTTTTAAATCCTGGCTTTGTGGGCTTAGGCCTCATGTCCACGGGGAAAATGAGAATTAAAATCCGCACCGTTTTTCCCACACGCGGATCCGCGCCCCTTATGAATGCATTGACCACCCGTGGATAGATAAATACCCACGGATGGTAATTAAAAAATTTCTGGAGCATGAAAAAAAATGGACATGCTCCATTTTAGTGTGAATCACGCGTGCGGGAGCTCATAGAACACATAGCTCAATTGATCTCCCGCATGAAAAATAAAAGACAATTACAGTAAATTCGCGTTACAAATCCGCAGCAGATCTGATTTTTCTCGTGGACATGAGGCCTTATATCTTCAGGGCCAAAAAAAAATACGCTCGCCCTGGGGATTAAAGCCGCAGGGCTGTGGTTGTGATGGCTCCCTGCTGTCGTCTGCCGGAGGTAGCCTACAACCTGGAGCTGTCATGGAGGGTCACGCGATGAAAATAAATATAAAGTGAAAAGAAGTTAACGTTTCGGCTCCCCTCACCAATTGGATCCAGGAGGGCAGCTGAAACTGCTCACCGCCGTCCTCTGCGATGTCTTGCGACGTTCTGGTCCTTTCGGTACCTGACACAGTCTTCTGCACATGCGCGCCAGACGTTATATGTAAAGTGACTAATGTGTTATTTTTATCTTATGGCTCAGCATCATAATGGTATGTATAGTGTTTTTTATGTTTTCTTATATTTACACAATAATAGCACAACTTTGGGGGAAGAAAAAATGTATTTGTCTTTGAAATCAGAAGCCCATAGCTTTTTATTTTTCCATCAATGTCCCCGTATGTGGGCATATTTTCTTGTGGGATGGAGCCATACTTTCTATTAGAACCGTTCTGGGGTACATATACTCTACTGTTCGACTCAATAATTTCAATACGCTCCCTTCAGCGTGTCTATTTTTTTCAGAAATGAACAAGGTAGGTAGTGTAATTTGTAGTTTTTGAAGCATATTGATTTATTTGTGCAAATAATCATGTTTTGTACTCCTACACAGTTTACTAATTAATTAAGCCTTAATTTCATTTAAGTTTTTCTCTCGGCAAAGTATCAACTATTATCCGTGATCACAGGAGTGCAGACATGGGGCGTTCTATTGGGCAACTTGTCTAAAGTTTCAGCTGTGATTGCAGCCTACTTCTCTGTACCAACGTTTAATGCATTTTCGACTTGTGACGTGCACATCTTGAACATACCTGTTCAGATCCCAAAGGAGTTGAATTGGACTGCAGTCGGTACTCTAGGGTGGGCTAACCATGTTCTTCAGCAGCTGTTCTCATTCCTTTGTCTGAATATACTTTTTTACAGTCAGGAGTTATGTTTTGGGTCGCTAATTTACTGTAGTGTAAAATAGTAACCAATAAGACTGGGAAGGGATGGCGTGGCGAACTAGGATGTTATGTAGTACAAATCTTTCAGTAAGTCACCACTAGCACTATTTCAGAAACCTCTCCAGACCATAATGGAACCTTCTCTATGCTTGACTGTGTGCTGAAGCGGGCAGGAAGTATGCACTCACCTGTCGCGTGACAAACGTTTGCCTTTTGGACTCAAACTTCAGTTCCCCTGTGAAACAAACCTCCCACTGACAAGTGGTCAAGCTCCTGTGTGTTTTGTAGCCTACAATGGGCTTTTTATTAATGAACCTAAGTAACGTTTTTGTACTGCGACTCATCTCTTCAAGCAAAGTGATGTTTGACTGTCATGATTGATGCACTTTTCTTCCTCATTTCCATGAGTCAAGCACGGATCGAACAAGCTGCTTCCAATCTGTCCTGTTTAGAACATACTCTGATAAATGTGTCCTCCTGTTTTATGGTCACTCTGGGTGGTCTGTCATGTACACTCTTGAGGGTACACTACACGCTGTCAAGAGAGACATCGCCAGGTGAGAAATTTCACACAAACTGTGACTATAGGAGATCCCTTTTCGATTGATAACTTCTTCCCGGGAGCCATTAGTGAGACTACTTTACACAGTAAAATAATAAAAGGCGAACACTGAAGCTCTTTCACTGTGTACATTAGGGATTTCAAAACTTGTGTAAAAGAATCTGTTTGTGCCACCAGCAACTAATCACAGTGCAGCTTTTATTTGATATTCTAATTTTGAAAAATTAAAGCTGCGTTGTGATTGGTTGCTGTGGGCAATAAAGACATTTTCTCTGTATTTCATACAGATTTCATAGCCCTGTTTCTTTCAAGACTGCAGTTTCCAAAGATAATATATTTATATAAATAATGTTAAAAACAAATGACACATGCGAGTGCTGAATGTTTTAAAGTGTAGGTGGACTCATTTCTGTGTAAAACATGTATATTACTTTCCATATGAATGTGGGGGTCTATTGAAATTAATGAGCAGTAGTGTAACTTATTGATCAAGTATTAACTTTTTGCAAGAGGAAATTGGAAAAAAAATATTTTCGCCATTTATTCTTGGCCCTGCAAATTTACACCATTCACTGCGCAGTAAACCTATTGTGTTACTTTTGTTGAGTCAATACGATTACAGTCATAACAAATGTGTAGTGTTTTTTTTGTATTTGAAGAGCTTTAACCTTTTAAAATGTTTCCATCGATTATGGCTGTATGAGGCCTTGTTTTTTACCAGACAAGTTTTAGTTTTCATTGTTACTATTTTGTGGTGTATGAGAGTTACGGATTAACATTTATTTTTTGGGGTAAAGGGATGCAATCAAAATAGCAATTCTGATGGGGGGGGGGGGGGGAGAGAAGAGGTTGTGTTATTTATTTTTATTTTTTTTCCATTCACTATGTGCTTAAGGGCTTATTCAGATGACCGTATATCTGCCGGGTTTTCACACCCAGATGATTTACGGTGTCCCTCTCTCATTTGTTAGAGGACAATGGGAGCTCTCTCCCACTGTCAAACCACCCGGATGTCACAATAAGAATTGACTGCAACATCTACAGGGTTGAATGGAGCTAACCCTGATCCAGGCAGTTACTGCGGATGCCTGGCTGTCAGTCAGTACCAGGCTTTTGCGGTGATCATGCAGGAACAGTTCCTGTGCAAATAGGTCAATATTTATCATGGAGGCTTAATACAAGCCTTTCCATGACGTACATTTATGCACTGGTGGGAAAAGGGCTTTAGTAAACTATGGCTGCTAAACATTAGCAAAACTTATTTTTATTCACGTGAACATATTTAAAGTCTGCTAAATATTTAAGCTGAAAAATAAATGAAATTCTGCATGCTAGGAATTATGGCCACTGTGAGTCCTATACTCTGTAATGATATTGCTAGAGTTGTGCTACCACAGCAAATTGAGACCAATAATGAAACCTTGTCAGACAGTTCATTATATCATCTTCCGGCCCTTACTATGTTCATCCCATCTGTCAACAAGCATTCCTTCTGCCTGAAACTATAAAGTCACTACAACAAGGCACCTGCAGGGAGCCATGAAATAATAGAAACAGGAAACTGTTCCATATCATTCTGGTTTTATTTTCATGCTTGTTACTTGGCGCATTTGCTTTTTATGTACTAATTTACACATCCAATCTAGAGGGCTGTACCGCTGGATGTAAATGGAAGATAATGCTATTGTGACAATGTTTCTGGTCTTACCTGTTTTATCTTGTAGAGACATGTTTGCTGCTATTTGCCTAAATGAATCATAGCTGCCAACAATCTGTTCTTTGCAGGACTGTACTGGGAACTAGCATATAAAAAGGGGCTTCATGTGAACGCACAGGATAATCTGATAGCAGATACAACTTGCTTACCTGATTTAGGTTACGAGTACACAACCCTATTGCACATGAAGAATCATCCTTGGACCACTGCCGCTGGGGTAAAGTTAGATCGAAGCTCTCTCTGGCTCAGGTACCGATAGAATCAGCCAAGAATACTTATTTTAATAATATCTTTAAGGTTGCTTTCACATAAACTATTCCATCAGGAGGCAGTGGAATTTGCAGGAAATTCCCACACTAAAATATGTGCCGTTTTTGAACATAATTAAAAATGTCCTAAATCTGTGGATTTAGTTTTTTTTTGCTTCCGCAGCAGGCAACTCAATTGTGTCCTGATGGCATAATTCCACCTGTTTAAAAGACCCCTTATTGGTATGACAATATAGCACAACACAGCTCAAACCTGTGCTAGATTCTTCCTCAAGTTTAATCAGGTGTATTCAAATCCAGTGGCATAGCTAAAGGCTCATGGGCCCTTGTGCCAAAGTTTATCTATAGGCCCCCAACTTCTCTTAACCCCTTCTCGCAGAGGTGTAACGTGAAGCTCCTGGGCCCCAATGCAAAACCTATAACAGGGCCCCCAAGTACAATGCTTTATTCATAGTACTGGGCTCCCTATATGGAGAAGAGAGGCCTTATGGGCCCCTGAGGCTCCTGGGCCCTGGTGCAACCGCATCTCCTACAGTTACGCCAGTGTTCAAATCAAAACACCTGACATGTTATGAATAAATTGACAATTGGGTGTTAGCATTCCCATTCTCAAAGAGGTGTGTCCCTACACTATGTGATACTAGCACCACTGATTGGACAATATCAGAGTGTGCAGGACACACCCCCCTAACACCTTGGTACTTTCCAAGCCTAATGACTAGGCTTACTGTCTGGTTTAGGCCTCTTTCTGACAAATGTATTTTATATCCACATTTAGTAATTCATATTTTGTGAATTGCAAAATGGAGCTGATGGAAGTCTATGCATCTATTTACATGGGCATATAAAATACATAGCATGCAATAGTTTCATCTATCTTAGGCTAACTTCACATGGGCGAGTGCGATATTGGGCTGTAAATCATGACCCAAATTCGTGCTCATCATCATGTAAATTCTCTGCAAATAATTGGCATTTCTGTGTCAAAACTGCCTCACATCACTTTGAGGAAGTCACGATCCTCCACCGCGGACTTTCTCCCATTGTCTTCAATTGGAGACATCACATCAGGTGCACCTAGTACGTAATGCAGTGCTGCCTCTGGCCCCATTGAAAACAATGGGCGCTGCGATTTGAGAGCATGCAGAAAGATCAAACATACTGCAATTTGCTTTGTCATATCGCGGTGCAATGCAGAGAGACCTCACTCATGTGTATGATCCCATTCAAAAGAATGGGGTTGATATTTATGCGTCTCGCAATGCACAAATCTTGCACGATTTTCTCGCCCATGTGAAGCCAGCCTCATGGTTGTAATATGCCCATTAAAGTCTGTGGAAAGTGATTAAAATACACAAGCATTTATATAACATTAGTATTCTATCCATATTTGCTTTTATTGGTGTAATTTTGTATTGGGAAAAAAATTGATCCAATTTTTCTCAGTAGAAAATAAAACCAATGAAATTAAAAATGGAGGAAAATACATAAAATTACATCAGTATGTCATATGTATTACTTATCTGTAATACATTCGTATTGTGGATCCGTATTATGGGCATTTTCAGTGTTGCTCATTTGAAAAAGGCTAATGCATACGATCATATTTTCAGTCTTTCTACTGTCCAAGTCTAGAACTAACTACGTATAGTAGACGCACAGTGGTCAATATGTCAATTCACACATCAGTTTTTCTACACTGACACAAGAATTGCACGAAAAAAATGCAGTATTCTAATCAGATTTGTGGATTCGCATGGATGTGCAGCGTACCGTAGGGTGACCACAGGCACAATGTACACATTGAGGAGCTGAGAGGGTAGAGTGGTCACTTGTCAGGTGGCACTTACCAGGCTTCCTCCCGGAGGGACACACGTAGCCTTGGCCAGAACAGCACTGGGCCTCTTCCAGACACCCCTAGGATAGGGATGCCTAGTAAACTGGAGGACAGGATAGCAGATGTCACGGGTGACGCCACCGTTCCGTTACCCACCGGTATGACCCTCGGCGGTAAATAATGGGGCAACAGACAAAAGTAACGTACTTCAGGTCCCTGGGAATGGTCTGGGCCTGGCAAAACTTAACATAAATTCCAGAAGATGGTACAATTTACACAAATTGGCATAAAGAAGCAGACTTGAGAGTACATCCACCCAGTGATCCCGGACTCCAGGACGGCCGGATGTGAAAACAAATGGGTGTACCTCTAAGCGGTGATCCCAGATCTCAGGACCCAGTGATCCTAAACCTGGCTGTATTTCTCTCTCTGCCCCCCCCCCCCCCGTCTTGTGTATTAGGCTCCACCCCTGTCCCGCCCCTGACATTGTAAACAGCTGGAGGGGAGGAGAGAGGCAGAGAGGCGGGAAGGGGGAAGACAGATGAGATGGTAGCGTATATCGTCCGGCCGTGAAAACGACGGCCGAAATATGCTCCTGTAATTAAATCCTAAGGCTGGATTCACACAGGCATATATTGGCCGGGTTTTCACGCCCGGCCAATATACACTGTCCCTCTGACCCTCTGATGCATTGGTTTACAATGCATCAGTGCACATGGGTGTATTTCCGCGGCATAAACTGTCTCCCCCCGCCCAACGGCATTGCATGCTCGGTGTATATGCACCGGACTAAGGCCATCTGAACTGGCACACAAACGTTAGCTTTGTCCGCCCATTCAGGCGTATTTACCGCTCTGGCGGGCACACATAAAAATGCCGTCTGTGTGAATAAGACCTAAAATAAAAATATACATAAGAAAGAAAATGACACAAAGCAAACGCCAACCAAAACCGCCTCTGTATGCGCCCTGTAATTTGAAACCATACATATTATATATGAAAACGTCCGAAAGAAATTGAGGGATCCATTCCCATACTTTATTTTAGCATAAATTGTACTAATTAAAAAAAACAACTATAAATATTAAATATATATATTTTTTAGCTTTTTTTTTCCCTAAATAAAAATAAAAAACGAAAAAAGTCAGTTAAAAAGATATAAAAAAAAAAAAAAGGACAGTAAAATCACCACATAGGTAAAATCCCTGAAAAGTGTCTCGTCCTTAAGGTACAAAACAGCCTGGCCCTTAAGGGGTTAATAAATGTGGGTTTCAGTAGTTGGAGGATGGTCAGTTTTTCATTACAACTTTTCAATGCAGACTTAAAGCGTCTAACCTTTTCTAAACAAAAATTAGCTTATCTCTCATTCTCATGGTTACACAGAGGCAAGTCTTACAAATTAAAATTTTTCATTAACGAAGAATTTTTTTGGAGCTATAAAATACTATTCAATGGAACACCAAATGTGCACATTTATGTACATATATTTACTACTAGTGCTCATTTTTTATAGAAGAGTGGCTTTCGATATTGATCCTAATATATTTTCCTTAATGTGCCCCTTAGAATCCATGAAATCTCTAGGCAAGATCCAGAAGCATTTGTCATTTCACTTATTGCTGTCATATCTGTAAGGTATGCAGGGACTCCAATACGTAACACGTTTCTCTAGAGAAGTCATGTTTTTCCTCCACCCTTCACATTTCAGAAGTATGATTTGATAGCGGGAGATAAATGGTTCTAAAGAGTTTTTTTAACACAACTTTACTATTTTCAGTCTACACAGTAAAGGGAATCTGTCGGCTCTGTTCAAATTGTAGTCAGCTAGTTATAGAGCAGAAGGAGCTGAGCAGATTCATATTTAGCTTTGTGAAAAAAGATTTAGAAAAAGAGTGCATTCACATGGGTGAGAGCGGGTCACACCAAACATTCTCGGGCGCGACTTGCATCACACCGCACACAGACACTGCATCCACGTGCTGTACAGAAGAACGCACATCTGAGTGTTCTATACTTGTGCAAGACTCACATGAAAATAGGACACGCTGCAATCTTTTCATCTCACAGCATCGCTGCGAGAGAAAAATCGACCATGTAAATATACCCATTGCAAATACTGGGTTGTATTTTCATATGACTCTTGTGAGTCTCACAACAGACAACTTGCATGATTTTCTCACGTTAATGCATGCTCACTTGTATTTTATTCCTTTATATCTCTGGTTCGGAATAGGGGGGAAGACATATTCAGCAGCGCTGTTGCAGAATATTCTACTCTGTGTGAAAGGTTTCTTGGAGACCTTTTACACATGCAGAATATTTCTGAAAGATGCACCTAAGGCACCTCTCACACAGGCAGAGTATTAGCCCTGTGTATTTTGATGTGGAATGCCATAGCGACAAATCCTGCTGCATCCAGGCAGAAATATTCTGCCCCTGTAAAAGGTCCCTGAAGACACAGAAAGTTCTGCCCCCAAATCTGTATGTATACATGCGGGTTATGGAGCACAAAATGCATAGAAGCAGATTAAACTGCGTCTTCAGGAGCATATTATGTAAATATTCTGCATGTGTGAAAGATCCCTAGCGGTATTTTACGTGGCAAATTCTACCTCTAAAAACTGAAGGGTTTGGCACATATATGTGCAGGCAAATTTTTTCTTTTAAGCAGTAATTATTGTTCAAAAAGCTTTTGTTAGCGAGCATGTAGCAAAACTTAAATTACAGTGACAATCATTATGTAGTTATAAAGATCTGTATTTAAATTGTTCTGGTTTGCGCTTTAATAATAATGGCTTACTGTTTAATTTTGTTTTTACCCTGGTCCGGAGTGATGCCCCCCCCCCCCCCCCCGCCAGAGACCAGGGGGTGGTCAGCCCTCGCCAATCCCCATGAGGTAACTGCCCGATCCCCCATTTTGATATTCCCAAATGGCTGTGCCATCCCCTCAGACCCAGGTGAACATATCAATAGTAACTATCATCTATAACTATTAAAGAAAGGGTCAGAGGGCCCAAGAAAGAAAAAGGGCAAATGATGCAGGGAGAGTTGATGGGCTGTGGTACTTGCTCTCTTAATATAGATGTGTCCATATATGACAAAGAGACACTCGACCATCATACGGAAAATGATTGCAAATTGCGAAATTCTATCTTTTCAATACCTGGGGATGATTTGTCTCATGGCTATTATGAAATGTCTCAAGAGCCCCTTTTTAAGCTTAGAGATTAGAGATGAGCGAGTATACTCGTTTCGAGTAATTACTCGATTGAGCACCACGATTTTCGAGTACTTCCGTACTCGGGTGAAAAGATTCGGGGGGCGCCGGGGGGTGGGGGGAGGCGTGGCGGTGGGGGGGGGGGGGGGTGTAGCAGTGGGGAACAGGGGGGAGCCCTCTCTCCCTCTCCCCCCCCCCCCCACTCCTCGCTGCAACCCCTCCCCCCCCACTCACCCACGGTGCCCCCCCAAATCTTTTCACCCGAGTACGGAAGTACTCGAAAATCGCGGTGCTCAGGCGATAAAGGGGCGTGGCCGAGTAGGTTCGCTCATCTCTATTAGAGATTAAGGTTAGCATTGAAAGGAGTGTGCTCTCCGGTGTCATGACAAAAGGAACTCCACAGAGTGGACTGTAAAGTCTAGCTATATCTTGCCATAGAGGTACTATAAGTTGGCAATCCCACCAAATGTGTAACATTGAGTCTATACTAGAGCAGCATCTTCAACATTGATCCAACAAGGAGGGAAACATTTTATGAAACTTTTCAGGGGTTCTGTACCATTGTGATAGTATTTTGAAGTTAAGTTCTTGTAATCTGCTCAACACATACATTTTACTTGACATAAAACATGCCTTGGTCCTTAGGAAACGGGCTATCCAACCCTCACTCCCAGGTCTCCTCCTATTATTTTTAGTGTTTTTTTATCATCTCCCCCCAAATTATTCCATAGAACAAGGACACAACATGTGTGGGAGCCTCCGAGGCCGGACAGAGTCCCTCAAAGGGAGCTATCTCAGCTATTAGACAGGGGAGCTAGAGAGTTATTGTAGCTACAAATGTGGAAGTATTGCATCCATAAGCCTGTTGTCGCTTATTAGGTCAGTCAGGCAAATGTCTCAGACCCATATGCCCCATCATGACTCTCACCTAAGAAGGTATCACTTGAGGGAGAAATGGAGAAAAGAGAGACTTGTATATGGGAGCATGGATGGAATCTAGGGATTTCCCACTAACGGCGTAAGAAGTCCTGGTGATGACACTAAAAGCCCTCTTTTGATTATTTTATTCCAAGAATGTAATAAATTTAGTACCAACAATGAGGCCCCTGATCTCTCCCAATCCACTCCTGCACAGGTCCAAAATACTCCCTGCAATCAAAAATGATCCACAGTTTGGATGAGGAATGATGGAAAAAATCTAATACAAGGTTAGAGATTACGGACTTGTGATAGAGGTCTAGAAAAAAGTAGTCTGGCTCCGCTCCCTTGGACATTTTGGGGAGGGGTTAGAATTTTGTAGCTGAGTCTAGTTTTAGAATTTTGCCAAACGAACCTGATGATCGTTTTTCTGAGCATATCAAAATTATATTTGGGTATGTTTCAAGGGATGGTTTAGAATTTATATAATATCCTGGGAAAGATATCCATTTTTAAGGTGTTAATTCTGTCATACCAGAGTGGTAATCTCAGTTAGTCTTTATGTTCCTGTTCCCCGACTCTCACCACCCTAATTGAATTGTTACTCTGAACAGCATTGGCCAAGGTTTCTGCGACCAGAATATACAGAAAGGGAAAGAGAGGGCATCCTCGTCTTGTCCTATTGCTGATCAGGAAGAAGGTCAACAGGCGCCCATTAATGTATATCTGGCAGAGCGGTTAAGATTAGAGATGAGCGAGCATGCTCATCCGAGCATTAGCCTACTCGATGTACTAGTTACTCAAAAAAATTTCACCCTCTCCTCCCCACATGTTTTCAATGGAGCTTCCGGCACCCGGTTATTGTTTTTCAGGGAAGGGCTTTAAAGATAAGCCCTTCCCTGAAAAACGATAATTTTAGTGTGTTTAAAAAAAACCAAAACCTACCTGTCCGCCGCTGCCATGTCCCCGCAGGGGTTGAAGAACACATCTGCCGCATGCAGATGAATTCATGAATGGGTGAGTACTGTCTCTGATTGGCTGAGCACAGAGACCAATCAGAGGCAGCTGTCATTCAATAGCTGAAAGCTGCCTCTGATTGGTCAGCGAATTCAGCAGGGGGGGCATTTTAAATCCCCGCCTGCTAAACAATTCAGAGGTGTCGGCAGCAGCCGTGGCTCCATTGAAAACAATGCAGAGCATGGGTCACCTTGAAAAATGCTCGAGTCTCCCATTGACTTCAATGGGGTTGGTTATTAGAAACGAGCTCTCGAGCATTACAAAAAGCTCAGCTTGAGTAACTTGCACCCGAGCATTTTGGTGCTCGCTCATTTCTAGTTAAGATATAGAGATATGATACAAAATCACATTCTTGGGCTAAGCCCTATATTGGATAACATCACCTCTCGAAACCTCCAACTGACCCTGTCAAACGCCTTTTCCGAGTCTATGGAAAAGAGACATAATGGGATATTCGACTAATAGGGGGATGCTACTAGCAATAGTCTTAATTGTATTGTCAGGTGCCTCTCTGCTGGGAATTAACCCCACATGTGCCTTGTGTATGATGTGAAGAATATGTAGATGTAACCTGAGAGCTAGCATTTTAGTAAAAACATATTATTATTTATTAATGAAATGGGTCGATACTTTGTGCAAGTTGATGGGTCCTTTCCTGGCTTAGGGATCACCACAATATGAGCCTGGGGAAGAAAAGGACAGCCCGTAGAAACAGTCTGCATGCAGATTTTGCCTTGACATGTAGCATATTGACAGGAAAAAAGCCATGCTAAAAACCCCGGCAGAAAGAAGTGGATTTTAACATAATTCTTTTACATGGAATTCCCTGTGGGAAATGTCACCATGATTAAACCATGTGGACATACACTCCGGGTATATACACACATTGCGGAGAAAATCCACCTAAAAATCTGCATCAAAACAGCAGATTGCAATGATTGAATTCCACTGTAAAATCCATGCCATTTTTGCAACAAATACAGATTTCAAAATCTGCAGCATAACTATTTTCTGATTCAAAATTTTTCACTGTAAGTGAACGGGGTTTTTTAAAATCCCATTCACTTATATTGTACTGCGCATTGCTGTGGAATTTTGGCATGAAATTTCAGCTTCAATTCCTCAGCACATTTGCAATGCGTGAACTCCTATGTTAATGCATGCTGTATTTACTGCAGATTTTCAGTAGCGGAAATTAATTGTCACTTGACAGAAATTGTTTGCTTTTATATGCTGTCATACCTCAGGATAATGTAGCAGGTTCACCTGCAGTCCCAGTATATGCCTACATTGTAATTCATGATGAGATGACAAACACTGCTTTCCTACAGTAATAAACTCTGTTCTACTATAGTACATCTCTATGTACAGTAGCTTAGTTTCACAGTAAGTAGGTGGAAAATGCATGCATTTGCTTCCGCGCCATTCTCAGACCTTCTTATTGATCACTCACGTTTGTTTTGTGGTTTGGAAATGACAAGATTTTAGAATTTTTTGCAAAATCCCTTTACAAGTTGACGCTTTTCCATTTTGAACATTTTATGCCATGGAGAGTGTCACGTTATTGTCTGGATTACCAAATTCAAGAGCCTTTTTTCGCCTTTGGTTTCTCTATCAGAAGATTCCTGTTCTGCAAATGAAAGAGAAGCTGCAGCTTGAATTTGCACACAGGAGCGATCGGGGGCTGTATTAGGGTTCCCACACTCTGGCGTTAGTGGTCTGCATTTTCCTTGCGCTGCGATAGTGTGTTTTAACGCACCAAAGTTAAAACTAATACTTCCCAAAGAGCAGCTTCCCACTTGCTAGTGTCAAGCGCTGTGATGCTGCGAGTAGAATCGCACTTGTAAATAAAATGTAACTCAAACACAATAACTGATTGAAAGATGCAATGTAAATGCTTGTGCAAATGTGGGCGTTCCTATTCTTTTTTTCTTAATAGGACTGCTGATAATTTTATACAGCAGCGCGGAACTGCAAATGACACTGACACGGAAAGCAGCACAATCCCGCAGATGCCATCCAGCGAGAAGGCAAAAGAAGCTACAGCTGCTTCCGGCAACCCAGCCCCTTCTGCACTTGGACCACTTGCTGGGCAACTGAAACAGCCCTTATGACCAGTCCGTCGGGCAAGACGTAACCGTCTAGAAACTTCTGTTGGGCGGTATGTGCATCGCGAGGTGTTTGAATTTCTGAGAGAGCAGCGCGATCTAGATTGAGCTGGAGCCATGGACCAAACCGTTGAAACTTTAAGCTGCAGGATTAACTCTGCCAAATATTTTGAGCTCAAAGCTGCTCTGAGCAGCTTTTTAAGCTTTGCAGCTGATGATGCAACTGCAAAAATTCTTTTCAGGGCCAGGAGGCAGTTTGCCCATGACCACACATTCCCAGTTTTAGCTCCAACTTGGCCCATTGGTCCAGCCCAGTTGTTGCACAACACACCGCAAGACAGGCCTGTAACAATTAATTGCCAAGGCCCTTACGGGTCGGTAGTCGCATCCAGAGCCAGCGTGCCGTTGACCAGACCTCAGAGCACCCAAGTGCAGATGGAGCCACAACCTGGGCCCTCCCACCAGTACCCACATGACAGCCAAGGGGACATTATGTTTGATGTATCTGGCAATACATTTTTGAATTTATAATTTTTTTTTTATTTTATTTTTTTTATTTTTACTTCTGCCAAAGCAAGTTTTATAATTTGAACAGAATTGGGAAGCACAATACTTCTGTTTGAGATACATCTGTGCTGCATAAATAAATGATAAAAATCATTAAGGTTGTCCCTCTTTTTTTTCAAACAACAATGTCAACGGGCCGTTAAAATGAATTGTACCCAGACGTCTGCCACGCATGGAAGATCTTTGACTCTTGCTGTCCATAGGGATACATACGCATCCCTTGGGCAGCTAATGGGCATGCATTTTGGTTTTATCTCCAGCTTCAGGGTTGCATGCACAGGAAGAAATTACTGCATGCCCCATTTTCATGCAGGTCATGGCATACAGATGGCTCTCACTGCTTTCCTTGAAGCGTATGGAAGCCATCCGTATGCACGGGACATCTGCAGGTGAATTTGTGCTCTGCTGTCAAACTTTTGGGAAGCAGGGTTTGTAAACAGTAAAAATTTGCAGTGCGCATCTGCGCAACACTGTGCAGGCGTGCCAAGGGCATCTGGTGGCCCAAAGAAAGAGGATGCGACCGTGACGGAGGGTATCTCTGCTACATCCATGTAGGTAAGTATCTGTGTTTTTGTCCGTCGGGAAGAAGGTATGCATTGTGGCATTCTGCACGGAGAATTGGGGCACTGCCGAATTTCCCCCTGAACATGAGGTCTTAGCACCAATTTGCATGGGTGGCTATTATTTACAGAAGCGGTGATGCTTGAAGAATTGTGAAACGCCATGAATCGCTACCCCTTGAAAAGAATGGAGGTAGAGCATTAGATTTTAGGTTGGTGGCTTAGCTTTTATGCTATACATTTAGTATGTGCGCAGATCTATTATCGCAGCCTGCTCCTTTTTCATTCAGGTTTCTGCGTGGATCTGGCTCCAATCTTAGCAATGCGATTTAGCATTGCACTGCGATGCGTAAACACATTTAAATGTATTGTTGGTCCTGCTGCAGGTTTGAAGGTTAAAACACTGAAGCAACAAAACTATTGTAAAGAAAATTAAAAAAAAGATGGGTGAAACCCTGCTGAATGTTTGCTTGCCAAAAGGTTAAAGACCCTGAAGCCTATTACACCAACGCTTAACAGAGGGTGGCAATGCAGCACATCCCTGTTTCAATTTCCCAATATTTTGAGAGATTCTCATTTATCCTGGCCAGTATTCTGCCCGTGAGATAGCACAAGCATAAGCACTGGACAGCTGCCTCGAGGTGGTTAACGCTGGATGAGTATCAGCACTGGACAGCTCCTTTGCCTTCTCATGCATTTCTGGTTGTTTACGGTGTGTGAGGATCAGCACTGGACAGCTCAACCCTATTTCTATATTACAGTGGTTGAGATTTTTCTCCCTTAATAACGATACTTCTGCCTCCGCTTGGTTCCAATTGCTGATCATCTAATTTTAGTTATTCTATCATTTCCCAAACATAGTATACTGCCTTCAGAATAGGATGTTGAAGGGATGGCAGCTGTTTAGTCCCACTGTGGACCAGCAAAGACTACATTCATTTCATAGCGAGTATTACAGGCAAGTTTTTTCCCACCCTGCGCGGGTGAGCTACAATCCTGCCGCTTACATTCATGCAGCAAAAACACAATCCGTTATCTGCTGCAGAAATGTACAAATCCTTTCACATGATTGTTTTCAAGATCCACAGTTTATCCGCTGAGGTTAATGACAGCTAGTGCATTTTACAAGCCCATCGTGGCCCTCAAATTTAAAATTATGAGCAGCGAAGCGGGATGACAAAAATTGAACGCTAAGCAATTTAAAGGCTATCATTATGGCGACCAGCAGCACAGCATTTTTGAAGCTGCTATGGACAGTAAATATTGTCCTGCAGCTACCGACATAAGGTCGCAATGATCCAGAATTAGTCGCCAAGGACAGCAGTAAGGAGGCAATGATGACATTAGCATCCTTATAGACCCCAAATAAAGAATATTCGGCACTTTGCAAGAAACTGTCTCTGCAACGGGCCATTCTTTTTTTTTTTTTTTACAGAGTTTGATAATTTCTACAGCCATATTGTGACACAGATAACATATTTGCAGCCACTGTTTAAACATCTTTTTTTTTCACTAAAGCCACTTTTCTATACTGTCAGAGGAGTCAAGTGGCATTACATGGGTAGTAGTTTTCAAAATATTGCGAAGTTTAATTTTCTCATTTTCTAGCCTGTACATTAGGCTAATTGTTACGAGACTCAATGGCATTGAGCAGAATAACGTCACATCCTTACGTGGCATTATTGCATAATGGGGTCTAGGCAGTTGTGGTTTTCTGCTATGTTTGACAGCCAGTTCATTTGCAATTGTTCAAAAGTGCTGTACTTGTAATTTTAAAAAGGCTCCTGCAATGGCATACAAATAATTTGCGAGTCAGTGTAGCGTGCACTACTCTATATGCACAACTTTTGCATTAAACAATGACTCTGTTATGCAACAGAGGAGAACTCACAATATTGAAGCCAACCTCAAACGCAAGAATTAACAAGGCAGGTTTTGAAATACATTTCACACAGTTCTTTTTTTTGAGAAACAAAAATATTTTATTTTTATGATACATTTCATAAATTGCATGTCGAAAACAGCACAGGGCGATAATGGCTGAAACACAACAGAGACATATTCCCTATTTACATATTATCACATCATTCTTTAGAACACCATTTTGTAGTTACAATTATAATCTTTTTCTGGAAACTAAAGAGTTCCGCAAGCAATTGATTCAGAAGTATCAAATTGATAAATTGTACACTTATGATTTGTAAAAGGCGACTTTGCAACAATTTCAGTGAAAAAAGACAGACTTGTGCAGTTAGCAGCATTCCAACTTAATGTTTGCTAAATTAGGAGGTTTTTATTTTTCAATACTTGACTACTAAATTTTCCATTCTTTTTGTTTAAATGGTAGAAATCAAAAATAATGTACACAAAAATTTATAGTGTTTAATGTTGGTTCCAAAGTTTTCAGGCACATTTGAGACACACAACATTACAGTCTTTGGTCTAAGTTTGACCCTTTTTCCCACAAATTTTTAAAGTGAGGTGGCATATTGGTGGTTTAAAAGAAAAAAAAATATGGCCATGTACAGTCAATTTGGGACAAATTTATAACTAAATGTGTTATGAAATGCATGGCTTTCCAATCTCACACATTACACAATGTTAAAATTTAGTCTTGAGCTTGCGGTAAAAAAAAAAAAGCTTTGTGAATTAATCTGGCATGCCATACTAAATGTTGCCTCGGACATATTCTTGTCATGCATGGTATGTTTCCTATATATTGTTTGACAAAGGTTAGTTTGAAAAAATATGTTTACACAATGTACCCATCTTGGCGAATGGCAGAGTTGTTCCTCCACCTATGCAGCGTGCACAAATGCGTTGACACATTGATTTAAGTACCACATTTTTCTTTTTAAACATCACCGTTGCAGGCATGCTTCTTGCCACTGCACTGAGCCTTCTGGCGATATGAAGTAATCGGTCAATTGGTCACGCACTCGTAAGCCAGATGTGGGGGGACGCCCCAGTGGAATATTAGCTGCAGGCTAATGTGGCATCATTGGCCAATTTATAATTTCCCCGTTAACCCCTTTATGATGCGGACCTCCTTCCCCTCCCCCCCTCCCCTCATTCTCATTTCTCCTCTCCCTTTAAACAAATCACAACTCCTTTATTTATCCATCAACATCACTGTATGAAGGCTTGTTTTTTGCGGGCCAAGTTGTATTTTTCAATGGTGCTATTTAATGTACCATATAATGAGTATAACTGAAAAAAGTTTACAAAATTCCAAGTGGAGTAAAATTTAAAAAAAAAAAACAACAATCCGCCATCTTTCAGTGTGTCTTGTTTCTACGGCGCACAAACTGCAACAAAAATGACATGATAATTTTATTCTATGGGTCAGTACTATTGCTACGATACCAAGCTTGTATAGGTTTTTTTTTTTTATTACACTACTCTTTTATTTTTTCAAAGACATTTAATTTTTTTCAATTATTTGTAGTAGTAAACAGTGACCTCTCTGCATATATACTCCGACGCTCCAGGATGTAAATGTACGTTCTGGAGCAGGAAGGGGTTAAAGTGACAATTGACTATACGGCAATAGCTGTGGAGCACTAAACATGCTTTAATCACCCCAACAGCGTGGTCAGGAGACAACTGTAATGTAGTTTCCAGAACCTGCCATCGTGACACTTATATGCCAAACGCACATACAACTAATCTGCGGGCTCTAGATAGTCTGTAATTATAAATGCGTCTGCTATGGATAAGATGTCATCGTGGATACGGCCGCATTACATATTGGCTTAGGGTGAAACCATAATTGGCTACTATGACATAAGGCACTGGTGGCCCAGCTGATCCAGGCAGGTTTTGTTGTTGTGGAAGGTGAAGCTCATCATTCTGGAGTCTCTGTCCCATTCACGAAGTAACAAAAATCCTGGAGTTGGCAGTACTGCCATAAGCACCAATGTCAACAAGTACAAATTGACTCTGTGAGTCTTCTATCGCCAAAAGTACAATTGAGAAATAGCACTTATAATTAAAGTAACGTGAGCCTGAGTGGGGAGGCTTGCGCACATGCTTTCCATCAAGAACTCCAATACATTGCCGAAATAGTGTTGTGCTCCAAAACCCGGAAGCAATGTTTGCCCATGCAGTGGTGTCAGGTTGTGGCAAAACCTCTGCCACCAGGCGATTCCATAGTGCCTCACATATGGAGTGTACATTTTGCATTATTGTCGACTGCCCCAGAAGAAAGTCCAGCCTACGATTCCGCATTGCTCCAGTGGCAAGCTTTGTTCACCAAACAGCCGTAAAACCAGCCAGTTCGACAGCACAACATTTCTGGACAGAGACATAATTATAGCCTTCTGCTAGGAGCTGTGCACTTTTTACCTCAGCCAAAGTGCGCCTAGAATGACTGTGCCCAGATGTTTTGTGCACAGCTGCATTAGGAGGAGGCAGGTCCACTATAATAGCACAGAAAAGAACAGCTGTTAAGCACTATCGCTCTGCACATTGCAGCTAGTAAAACGCTAGTAAAATACTGCCTACAGCGCTGTGTTGCGAGTTTTTCTAGCAAAAAATGCAGCTAAATCGCAATGACAATGCAACTGTCAACTTGCGATATCGCTGCGATTCTAATGCAGCGCACGAGAAAACACCATTGTGTGGGAGCCCTTATATACATCTAGGTTATTTTGTTTTTCACTAATATAATTGGTTTTTAGAACTGAACAAACTGCATATTGTAGAATATATCAGACTAATTCATTATGATTAACATAGGATTTATTTGCCAAATTTACATACTTTCATCTGTTTCCAAAAACAATCAAGCAAGAAAAAATGAAATAGCTCAACACAACTAACAAGTTGTTTTCCCAAATTCCACACAAAATGCTACTTTCAGGGCTCTTTTCCATGAGCATATATCGGCCGGCCGTCTTCACGGCCGGCCGATATACACTGCAATCTGATGCATTGGATTCCATTGCATCAGATCACATGGTCGTATTTCTGCCAGCCAATATAGCATGGGGCGTTTTTACGTTGGGCCCAAAATATAGTCCTGGAACAATCTTTTGGGCTGGAGTACATTCCTATGAGAGCCCATGGCAGCGGCCAGAGGTGGGTGCTAAACTCCTACCCTTTTCTCTCTTCCCCCAGTGTTGGCTCACCTTTGCTCGCTCTTTGAAATAGGAGGGGGTGGAGCTAAGCACCAGCCCATCCCGCCTCCTCCCATTGCTGGCTGCGGACAAGGGGTGGAGCTAATCCCCCACCCTCTCTCCGCCCCTTGTGCATAGCCATCAATGGGAGGAAGCGGGATGGGCTGGTGCTAAGCCCCGCCCCCTCCAATTGCAAAAAACGATCGGGGAGAGAGGGAAAGGGGCGACAGCATGGTGACCTCGACCCCAATGCATCGGGGCTCATGCAATGTGAACGGGCATACAAATGTTAGATTTGTGCGCCCATTCATGAGCTTCTACGCCCCAGATGATAGCATATATCGGCCGGCGGTGAAAACGGCGGCCAATATACACTCGTGGGAAAGAGCCCTCAGGGTGCTTTTATGTAAATACTAGTGGCTGCCACTAGCACTTATGCTTTCTTGGTGATTGCCAGGCCAAACCAACAAGCGCTGGAGCAGCTTGACAGTAAGTGCTATTACCAAAGCATTAACGTTGCTTGTGCAAGAGCAGCCTTCATGACTACTGCAGTCCCAGAATTATTCAACCTTCCCGAAGGGAATCCTCATAACAGAGCATACATTTGCAAATTGGGTGTTGTCTCAAACACACCTGATGTAACTAATCAGGAACTTCTTTAGTTGCATCAGGTGTACTTGAGATAAAACAGATAATACCTGGACTGGCTAGGAATTTTTGTCTGTGATGTTTGTTCCTATGTTAAAAATACGGCTAAGGGTCCTTTTACACTTAACGACATGTCAGACGCAGATGCCCAACAGGTCATCACAGCAATGATTATTTCTGTGAATGGAGGCAGAGCAGGCCAGGAATCGTTCTGGTGCATTCACTTCCATTACAGTAAACAGTCGTTCACAAATGAACAACTGCCTATTTACAAGGACCAATTTGTTGTTCAGATTTTAGGCATGCATAAACTGAACGACAAACGAATTTGTCGTTCAGTCTGGGTATGCTTTTACAGTGAACGACCATTTAGATTCTCACTGAACGCAGGAATCTGAACGATTTGTTGCAGCATGGAAAAGGGCCCTAACTCAAGAGTGTGGCCTAAAACGTTGAGAGAAGATCATAGCTTTGCACAAAGTATGCTAAATCATAGAGGCACTGAATCTTCCTAGTGATACAGTTGGAAGCATAATTTTTAGGTTCAAAGTTAAAGGAGCCCTGGCTACACTACCTACACATGGCAGAAAAAGGAAGCCATCACCTTCTGGGTGGTCACAAACCCTCAAGTGACTGCTAAAGACCTACAGCAAGATTTTGTGGCAGCAGTAGGTTTCCATTTGCACAGTAGGGAGCACACTAAACACTAAAGGTCTCCATGCCTAAACTCCAAAACATACACGTATACTGACCTAAAAGCACACGAAAAGTCAGCTCCAATATGCTCAAAGCCATGGGGTTTGGATTCTGCTCTGTGGAATATTGAAACAAAACTGGAGATTTTCAGGCCTGTGGATAGTAGAATGTCTAGAGAAGGAAGGAGAAAGAAGCATATGTAGGAAAGAAAACCCTGCCTATAGTGAAGCATGGCAGTAGCGGTGATGCTCTGGAGCTTCTTGCCTTTGTTTAATTTCAATGGGACTGACAGAGACGTAGCCAAGAAGAAGCGCTTAGCTATCTCCAGCATTTTCCTTTAAATTAATGGAGAGTGACCACCACTCTGTTCATTCACAGATACTCGGGACCTCTGTTTAGCTGATTGGTGGGGTCCCAGCAGTTGGATCCCACTGATCAGATACTTATTCCTTACCATGTAAGTAGGGAATAACTGCTTTTAATGGGATAACTCCTCTAAAGTTTTCAAAATGACCTGGTATTTACTTTGGATCTTGTGCATGTTGCTGCTTTACCTTTAGCAACTTCATAAAATGTTAATGGTACAACCTAAGAACCACATTGTCTTGCATATAAAGTATAAAATGAACTGAATATGCAGTACATATACCACGCCAGGACAAATATCACAAGCAACAATACATATGTTAATGGTGTGCAACATTATATTCCAAGCTCTTTATAGTGTTATCAGTTGCCTTGAGTAGCAGCATCATAATGTGAACATAGAGCAAACCTGTTAATATCATTTGACCTTGCTTGTGCCAAACTGGAAAATGTGTTTTTGTGCTTGAATGAGCATAACATCAAGTATGTCAGTGGGAGTTGTAAATATTTCAGAATGAGACATTTCACAATGCATGGTGATTTCAGAAAGGTGCAATCATGACTAACCAATGCAGTAATTAAAAGTTGTATTTTCTGTGTTGCTAAGATTAAAGGCATTATTGAGGAAAACAAACTTTATTGAATGCAATATTCATGAAGTCTAGGTATAAGAATCCAGAATTGTTTATTAGCGGTTTGTAAATCTGCATATGTTATTACCCAAAAATAGATTGCTTATGCCCACAGTCCGTTGTGTTGTCATTTTGCCTTGAAGATAGTGATTGCCAAATAACCAAGAAACTACTAAAACATCTAATTCCATCTGTATCATCAAAGCTTCTAAGCGGAAATCTATTTAAGGCCTGCTTGAGATGAATACATTACAGGCGAGTGTCTTAGGCCTCGTTAACACGAGCGTGGTTTTAGCGCAATATAGGTGCGTGAAAAGAGCGCGGCTATATTGCACTGAAAATAGCATGAACAGGGGATTTCCAGCTATTAAGTCTCGAGCTTAATTAGTAGTAAAATTGCCCGTTCACATGATCAGGAGCTGCGTGGTGTTATCCGGCTCCCATAGGAGTCTACGGAAATGCCCCGCAGCACGCACCAAAAATAGGTCAGGTCCTATCTTTTCTCGCACCACAGACCTTAGGTGCGAGCCTTGCACACACATGTAAAATTCCTTCATGTGAACGCTTCTATAGGAAACCATTGTTTTATTAGATGCAATATTTTCACGCACCTATAATGCTCTAAAACCACGCTCGTGTGAACAAGGCTTCAGCCTGACCATGGGTCTACTAACCCAAATTCAGATCATCATAGGAATCTTCATGCTTATGTGAAACTAGCCTAAGGATGCCATACACACTGAAGATGTCTGCAGCAATGGCATACTGATCACCACTAACTGCTGAACGGAACCTGAACTTGTATATAGTCCAGGTGCTACCCAGCAATTAGAAGTGATCCTCATGCAGTTACCACAGACACCCAAAGCATGTATTGGGATCCTTAGGGCTCCTTCACATGAGCATATGCATTTTTACGTTCACACGTCCGTGCTGTAAATTCACATGAATGGACAATTTTCTGCGATCAAGTCCTGAGCTTAATTAGCGTTTTCTCATCCATTCATGTGCTCGGGTGTGACGTTTTTAGCGAAAAAATACACCACACCCTGGAAAACTCTGGCTCAGCATAAATACTCGGAATAACTTTAAAAGCCTAAATAGCGGCACCTGTAAGCTTTTCGCCGCGTTAGATGCTGCTAAAATGCTTTCCCCTCCCTATTTTTTTTCTAGCTCCCATAGGAGTCTGTGGGTACCGCTGTCATATGTCAATCAAAAGATAGAAACCAGAACTGTCTTTTTACCCAACATACAATCGCCAGCTCGCATTTCGGTTGTTCCATTTTTTTACAGTACTACGTTTTTACGCGCCACAAATGCATTGGAAACCAATGGGTCAGATGGTCGCGTATATGCTCTTGTGTGAATAAGCCCTTAGGGTGTTTTCACATGAAGCATTTTGTGTTTTAAATCTGGTGCTTTTTGCTATATTTCTCTCTGACGTTTTTCCTGTGTTCGCTCAGGGAAAAAATGTTGCTGCCAGATGTTATTTGGAAGTCAATAGGAAAATACATTTGATTAAACACTACAAATAATGCTTTTTACTTTGATGTGAATGATTCACATGCTTACTTTTCATGTGAAAAATGTACAAATAAAAAACACAAAGTGATGTAGCAAAACATACTATTTTACAAAAATGCATGTAATATGCTTAAAAAATGGAAGCGTATTTACTAGAGATGAGCGAGCGTACTCGTCCGAGCTTTATGCTCATTCGAGTATTAGGGTGTTCGAGATGCTCGTTACTCGAGACGAGCACCATGCGGTACTCGACTACATTACATTTCGTTCCCTGAGAAATTTGCGCGCTTTTCTGGCCAATAGAAACACAGGGAAGGCATTACAACTTCCTCCTGTGACATTCCAGCCCTATCCCACCCCCCCTGCAGTGAGTGGCCAGGGAGATCAGATGACACCCGAGTATTTAAATCTGCCCCGCCCGCGGCTCGCCACAGATGCATGGTGACACAGATCAGGGAAAGTGCTGTCTTGCTGTAGCTGCTATAGGGAGAGTGTTAGGTGTTATATTCGTCTTCAAGAACCCCAACGGTCCTTCTTAGGGCCACATCTTACCATGTGCAGTACTGTTGAGGCTACCTTTAGCAGTGTTGCACAATTTTATTTTTTTTTGTATATCGGGCATGCAGACCATAGCGTCCTCAGTCTGCAGTCATTTTACAGAGTATAGGGGCAGTACTGGTGAGGCAGGGAAAGAGGCAGTGGGCTTTTTCCCAAAAAGTTGAAAAATATACTATATTTGGCCTGCCTATGACTGTCTTCAGTTTACTGCGTGTCTGCTGGGGGTGGTAGTCGGTGATTAATACCCAGCCTTGCGCATAATTGTTTCCTGGTTGCAGTGGGCTTTCAGTAACCACAGTCATCCTCCAACAGGGAAGTCCAAATACAGTGTATATCAGAGGCATTGGGCTTTTTCCCAAAAAGTTGAAAAATATACTATATTTGGCCTGGCAGTGACCGTCTTCAGTTTACGCCGTGTCTGCTGGGGTGAGTAGTCGCTGATTAATACCCAGCCTTGCGTATAATAGTTTCCTGGCTCTGCTGTGCGTTCCGTAAGCGAAGTCCGCCTCCAACAGGGAAATCCAAATACAGTGTGTATCAGAGGCAGTGGGCTTTTCCCCAAAAAGTTGAAAAATGTACTATATTTGGCCCGGCAGTGACCGTCTTCAGTTTACGCCATGTCTGCTGGGGGGAGTAGTCGCTGATTAATACCCAGCCTTGCGCATAATTGTTTCCTGGCTCTGCTGTGCGTTCCGTAAGCAAAGTCAGCCTCCAACCACAGGCCAATAAGCGGCACATTTAATTACAGCGTTCTGTTTCTGCTCTACTCGTAATACACCATGCTGAGGGGTAGGGGTAGGCGTAGAGGACGTGGACGGGGGCGAGGACGCGGAGGCCCAAGTCAGGGTGTGGGCACAGGCCGAGCTCCTGGTCTAGGTGTATCGCAGCCGACTGCTGCAGGATTAGGAGAGAGGCAAGTTTCTGGGGTCTCCAGATTCATCTCACAATTAATGGGTCCACGCGGTAGACCTTTATTAGAAACTGAGCAGTGTGAGCAGGTCCTGTCATGGACGGCAGAAAGTGCATCCAGCAATCTATCGACCACCCAGTCTTCTACGCTGTCCACAGCTGCAACTCTGAATCCTCTGGCTGCTGCTCCTCCTTCCTCCCAGCCTCCTCACTCCATGAAAATGACACATTCTGAGGAGCTGGCAGACTCCCAGGAACTGTTCTCGGGCCCCTGCCGAGATTGGGCAGTAATGGTTCCTCTCCCACCAGAGGAGTTTGTCGTGACTGATGCCCAACCTTTGGAAAGTTCCCGGGGTCCGGGGGATGAGGCTGGGGACTTCCGGCAACTGTCTCAAGAGCTTTCAGTGGGTGAGGAGGACGATGACGATGAGACACAGTTGTCTATCACTCAGGTAGTAGTAATTGGAGTAAGTCCGAGGGAGGAGCGCACAGAGGATTCTGAGGAAGAGCAGCTGGACGATGAGGTGACTGACCCCACCTGGTTTGCTAAGCCTACTGAGGACCGGTCTTCAGAGGGGGAGGCAAGTGCAGCGGCAGTGCGATGGCCAGGGGTAGGGGCAGGGCCAGACCGAATAATCCACCAACTGTTTCCCAAAGCGCCCCCTCGCGCCATGCCACCCTGCAGAAGCCGAGGTGCTCAAAGGTCTGGCAGTTTTTCACTGAGAGTGCAGACGACCGACGAACAGTGGTGTGCAACCTTTGTCGCGCCAAGATCAGCCGGGGAGCCACCACCACCAGCCTCACCACCACCAGCATGCGCAGACGGATGGCCAAGCACCCCACAAGGTGGGACGAAGGCCGTTCACCGCCTCCGGTTTGCACCGCTGCCTCTCCCCCTGTGCCCCAACCTGCCACTGAGATCCAACCCCCCTCTCAGGACACAGGCATGACCGTCTCCCGGCCTGCACCCACACGCTCACCTCCGCTGTCCTCGGCCCCATCCAGCAATGTCTCTAAGCGCAGCATCCAGCCGTCGCTAGCGCAACTGTTTGAGCGCAAGCGCAAGTACGCCGCCACGCACCCGCACGCTCAATCGTTAAACGTGCACATAGCCAAATTGATCAGCCTGGAGATGCTGCCGTATAGGCTTGTGGAAACGGAGGCTTTCAAAAACATGATGGCATCGGCGGCCCCGCGCTAGTCGGTTCCCAGTCACCACTACTTTTCCGATGTGCCGTTCCAGCCCTGCACGACCATGTCTCCCGCAACATTGTACTCGCCCTCACCAACGCGGTTACTGCCAAGGTCCACTTAACAACGGACATCTTCCTCCTCCTCCTACGCAACCTCTGTCTCGCAATCATGATGTGTCAGCAGCAGCACGTCGCCAGCAGTCAGTGTCGCGCGGCGTGGCAGCACAGCGGTGGCCAAGCGACAGCAGGCCGTGCTGAAACTACTCAGCTTAGGAGAGAAGAGGCACATGGCCCACGAACTGCTGCAGGGTCTAACAAAGCAGACCGACCGCTAGCTTTTACCGCTGAGCCTCCAACCGGGCATGGTCGTGTGTGACAACGGCCGTAACCTGGTGGCGGCTCTGCAGCTCGGCAGCCTCACGCACGTGCCATGCCTGGCCCACGTCTTTAATTTGGTGGTTCAGCGGTTTCTGAAAAGCTACCCACGCTTGTCCGACCTGCTCGGAAAGGTGCGCCAGGTCAGCGCACATTTCCGCAAGTCCAAGACGGACGCTGCCACCCTGCGGACCCTGCAACATCGGTTTAATCTGCCAGTGCACCGACTGCTGTGCGACGTGCCCACACGGTGGAACTTTACGCTCCACATGTTGGCCAGGCTCTATGAGCAGCGTAGAGCTATAGTGGAATACCAACTCCAACATGGGCGGCGTAGTCGGAGTCTGCCTCCTCAATTCTTTACAGAAGAGTGGGCCTGGTTGGCAGACATCTGCCAGGTCCTTGGAAACTTTGAGGAGTCTACCCAGATGGTGAGCGGCGATGCTGCAATCATTAGCGTCACCATTCCTCTGCTATGCCTCTTGAGAAGTTCCCTGCAAAGCATAAATGCAGATGCTTTGTGCTCGTAAACGGAGGCGTGGGAAGACAGTATATCGCTGGATAGTCAGAGCACCCTCATGTCTATATCTCAGCGCGTTTTGGAGGAGGAGGAGGAGGGGGAGGAGCATGAGGAGGAGGGGGAAGAGACAGCCGGGCCCACTGCTGAGGGTACCCATGCTGCTTGCCTGTCATCCTTTCAGCGTGTATGGCCTGAGGAGGAGGAGGAGGAGTAGGAGGATCCTGAAAGTGATCTTCCTAGTGAGAACAGCCATGTGTTGCATACAGGTACCCTGGCACACATGGCTGACTTCATGTTAGGATGCCTTTCTTAAGACCCATGCATTACACGCATTCTGGCCACTACGGATTACTGGGTGTACACACTGCTCGACCCACGGTATAAGGAGAACCTTTCCACTCTCATACCCGAAGAGGAAAGGGGTTTGAGAGTGATGCTATACCACAGGACCCTGGCGGACAAACTGATGGTAAAATTCTCATCCGACAGCGCTAGTGGCAGAAGGCGCAGTTCTCAGGGCCAGGTAGCAGGGGAGGCGCGGAGATCAGGCAGCATGTACAGCGCAGGAAGGGGAACACTCTCCAAGGCCTTTGACAGCTTTATGGCTCCCCAGCAAGACTGTGTCACCGCTCCCCAGTCAAGGCTGAGTCGGCGGGAACACTGTAAAAGGATGGTGAGGGAGTACGTAGCCGATCGCACGACCGTCCTCCGTGATGCCTCTGCTCCCTACAACTACTGGGTGTCGAAGCTGGACGCGTGGCCTGAACTCGCGCTGTATGCCTTGGAGGTGCTTGCTTGCCCTGCGGCTAGCGTCTTGTCAGAGAGGGTGTTTAGTGCGGCTGGGGGAATCATCACGGATAAGCGTACCCGCCTGTCAACCGAGAGTACCGACAGGCTTACACTCATCAAGATGAACAAAGCCTGGATTTCCCCAGACTTCTCTTCTCCACCAGTGGACAGCAGAGGTACCTAAACAATACGTAGGCTGCACCCGCGGATGGAAGCATCGTTCTCTATCACCATAAAAATCGGGGACCTTTTAGCTTCATCAATCTGTGTATTATATTCATCCTCCTCCTCCTGAAACCTCACGTAATCACGCCGAACGGGCAATTTTTCTTAGACCCACAAGGCTCAGTCATATTACTTTAGTAAACAATGTTTATACGTTTCAATTCTCATTAAAGCGTTGAAACTTGCACCTGAACCAATTTTTATTTTAACTGGGCTGCCTCCAGGCCTAGTTACAAATTAAGCCACAGTAACCAAAGTGATTAATGGGTTTCACCTGCCCTCTTGGTTGGGCATGGGCAATTTTTCTGAGGTACATTAGTACTGTTGGTACACCAATTTTTTTGCGGCCCTCGCCTACTGTGTAATCCTAGTAATTTTTATGGGCTTTGCCTGCACTCATGGTACAGCAAGGTGTGTGGGGTTGGCCTACACTTTTGCTACATAAATGTAACTGGGGCCTTGTCTATACTGCAACTACTGAAATGTGAAAGAGACTGTTATCTCCCTAAACTGCTGCAACGGGAATGTTACTGTGGCCTCTCTTGACTACTACCACTGAAATGTAACTAATACTGTGCTCCCCCTATACTGCTGCTTCGGAATTGTTACTGGGGCCTGTCTAGACTGCTACTATTACTGAAATGGAACTAAGACTGCGCTCCCCCTATACTGCTGCTTCGGAATTGTTACTGGGGCCTGTCTTGAGTGCTACTATTACTGAAATGGAACTAAGACTGTGCTCCCCCTATACTGCTGCTTCGGAATTGTTACTGGGGCCTGTCTTGACTGCTACTACTACTGAAATGGAACTAATACTGTGCTCCCCCTATAATGCTGCTAGTGATATGTTACTGGGGGCCTGTCCCTAATGCTACCGCTGAAATGTTACTAATTCTGGGCTCTGCCTATACCGCTGCTAATGCTATGTCACTGGGGTGTGGAAACGGAGGCTTCCCAAAGACATGATGGTGGCGAGGCCATTTCCCACCAACGCGGTTACTGTTACGGTGCATATAACCACGGACACGTGGAGAGGACACGTAGTGCCTCAAAAACATCCCCCTCCTCCTCCAACAATGAAAATATTCTTGGCAAATACCTTTGCATTGGTCCGTCTGGTGGCAGTCCAAGAATTTCACCTTTAACGACACAACAAGAGAGCCCCCCCCACCATCCCCCCGCCACGGCCCACTTAATCATGGCCACATTCCGAAAACCAACTAAATAAAACCGCGCTACTGGGTCCGCAGTCGCCACCACATTCCCACCAACGCGGTTACTGTTAAGGTACATATTACCAGAGTGACTGGGGCATGCACTGTGGGCCGAAGCCCACCTGTATTGTATCTGACGTTAGCTCTGCTGAGCAGGGTACTGCAATGGGATACATTTATGTACCGCTGATGGGTTCCAGGGAGCCACCCATGCTGTGGGTCCACAGGGACTTCACATTACGGATTTGTACCTGCCAGTGTCTATGTATTAAAAACCCTGGTCAGACGGGGGCATGCAGTGTGGGCCGAAGCTCACCTGCATTTAATCTGACGTTACCTCAGCTGTGCTGGGCACTGCAATGGGATTTGTTTATGTATCGCCGGTGGGTTCCAGGTAGCCACCCATGCTTTGGGTCCACACGGACTTCACATTAGGGAGTTGTACCTGCCTGTGTCTACTTATAAAAAAAACCCAATCTGACTGGGGCATGCAGTGTGGGCCGAAGCCCACCTGCATTTAATCTGACGTTACCTCAGCCATGCTGGGCAATGCAATGGGATTTATTTATGTAACACCGGTGGCTTCCTGGGACACACCCATGCTGTCGGTCCACATGGAGTTGTACCTGCCTGTGTCTACTTATAAAGAACCCAAGTCTGACTGGGGCATACAGTGTGGGCCGAAGCCCACCTGTATTTAATCTGACGTTAGCTCTACTATCCGGGGCACTGCATTGGGACAAACTACAAGAGCAGTACAGCGCTAATGAGACGTGCACAGCTACGCTAGCATTGGAGTCCGCTGTAGGCCCGCGATTGCTGAGGGTTTGTGCAGAGGCCTATGTCCTGGGTGCAGTGAAAGTCCGCTTCCAGCCTAGGATTGCTGAATCTGTGGGCCAAGGCCTATGCTGTGGGCGCGGTGCAAGTCTGCCATGTTTGGCCGCTCAGATCAATTTTTTGTTCATGTCTTGGGTTTCCTAGGACCCACCTATGCTGTTGGTGCAAACTTAGTTCCCATTGCGGTGTTTGACCTGTCTGGCACAAAGGCACTGACTGACTTGGGTAGGGGGCAAAGCGCTGACGGCTTTCCCCTTGCAGTGTGGATTGAGCTATGCGACACCTTGACAGAATGAATACTGTGTGGCACATGGATTCCCCATTGCTATGCCCACGTTTGCAGCTTCTGATGGAGGTGGCACAGGATTGGAGTTCTCATTGCTTCTGTACAGCATTGTGGGCTATTGCCCCGCCCCTTTTAAAGAGGGTCACTGCCTGGCCCTGCCAACCGTCTGCAGTGTGTGCCTCCGGTTCCTCCTCATGGCAGACGCACTTATAAATAGACATGAGAGTGGTGTGGCTATGAGGCCAGCGTGTGGCGTGAGGGCAGCTAAAGGCTGCGCAGGGACACTTTGGTGTGCGCTGTGGACACGTGGTCGTGCGGGGGGGGGGGGGGTTGGGCAGCATGTAACCCAGGAGAAGTGGAAGCGGAGTGTCATGCAGGCATTGAGTGTGCTTTGTTGGAGGTAGTGTGGTGCTTAGCTAAGGTATGCCTTGCTAATGAGGGTTTTTTAGAAGTAAAAATTGTTGGGAGGGGGGGCACTCTTGCCGCTATTGTGGCTTAATAGTGGGACCTGGGAACTTGAGATGCAGCCCAACATGTAGCCCCTCGCCTGCCCTATCCATTTTGTGTCGTTCCCATCACTTTCTTGAATTTCCCAGATTTTCACAAACGAAAACCTTAGAGAGCATTGGCGATATACAAAAATGCTCGAGTCGCCCATTGACTTCAATGGGGTTCGTTACTCAAAACGAACCCTCGAGCATCGCGGAAAGTTCGACTCGAGTAACGAGGACCCGAGCATTTTGGTGCTCGCTCACCTCTAGTATTTACATACTTTTTTTGTTCACCAAAAAATTGCTAAAAAATGTGTGAAAGAAGTCTAAAATCTTAAGAAAAAGCAATATAGGTGGGGGGTTGATACTTGTATACTGGAACTCTACCAATTCGTACACAGATAGGGCTGCGGTGATTGTAAAATGCAGAAGCAGCTTTGAATTTTCTCCCTACATAGTGCCACTTTTGGTCCAGCATTGTGCCTATACTGGAACACAGCCTCGTTCACTAGAACGGGGTTAGGGAATAACAGCTTTCTGCACTGTGCCTGGTTAGAAGCCATGCAGAAAAGGGCCTTCTATCAATTTCTTTTAGGGTGTAGGTCAGAAAAAAAACCCACTGATATATTGGCGCAACCTCTCAGACACGTGTGCACTTGTTTGTGTCTCCAAAGGAGTATATATTTGATAAAAGATACAGCATGAAACGTCAAGCGTTTCGAGACACATGCGCTTCTTCCTCAGTCCCACTGGAAACACACAGTTCACATTGTGACATGAGGTTTTGATAAAGTAATGGTACATGATGTGGGTGCATCAAGTAGATACAACAGTGATATTAGGTGAGGCATCAGAAATGGATATAAAAAAAAACAAAGAAAACCACGGGAAGAGTAAGAGAGGAGAAAATTAAATGTACAAATAAAATGAGATAAGAGAAATGAGGAATATGTGCCTAACAGGTTGCACAGTCATTGTTTAGGCAGCACCTCTGTTACGATCGTGTAGGTAAAACTAACAGGGCCCACATGATCATACCCAAAGGGGAATGGGATGGACGCACACAGGTTGCACATGATATTCACACGGGTTTCAGTCAAACTTACCTGAACTACACGGGAGGATGACATGGCCCTACCTAAGCGGGGAATTCGCCGCAATAAAGAGCAGCCCAGCGGGCTTCGGATCTGGGCCCTAACTGATCCTATAAGCCACACACTAGAACAGGATGCATTCACATGCCACATGACAGGGACTGAACCACAGGACACACAGAGCCAGAAAACACAGCGTATAGCAGCCAAAATGTAACCACTAGTAACAGATAGGAAGCTAAATGTAAATACCAGGTATTAGTTGACATTTTGTACAAAACGTGAAAGCTAGCAGGCCAACTTCACGGCTCCTGGTTATACCGCTAGCCCCTACACTAACCAGGAGTCCAGCAGAACCGGACAGAGTTCACACAGAATGCTGCAACAGGACAGGACACAGATGACAGGTCATACAGCAAGCCAACAACAAGCTGACAGAATTTAAATGTACAAACAGATATGAACCAGCAAGACACAGATCACCCAGTAAGCTTGCATAAGGAAGAGCACAGGGCACACAGGAAGCTGACCGAAAACCAACAGGAAATAAACATACAAATGGACATGAACCAGCAGGTCACAGATGACATAGCAAGCTTGCAACAGGACAGACAACCAGGGCACAGACTTTAGCAGCACAGACTCTACCCAGAGCTCACATGAACCCAGATGAAACTCACAGCAAGTCTGTGTCCTCATACCAGGGGGGATAGACAGTCAGACACAGAGCTGACATAAGGGACTGTGTCAGGGATCACCAACTGACACACTGGAAGCAGAGAGACACAGACCTACTTGGAAACACAGATCAGAGTGGGAACAAGCTGAACATGACTGCTCACCTTGGGACCCAGACAGAAACTGACTAGGAGCTGGGTTTATATGTGAGCACAGACCCAGGAGATTGGCTAACCGGAAGTACCACACCCAGCCAGCTCAATTAATTCTCCAGAGCAGGGATTTTACACTTGGTAACATCTTATAGGTTAAATATCATTACAAGAATCCTTGACCTTAAGTATGGAAGTAGACCGTTCACCATATGGAGAACTGTAATGTCTGCTGTATGTTTACAGACCATCAAGACTCTTCAGTTCTACAGAACATTACCCATTCCTACTTAATACATGTAAGTGTAAAAAAAAAGGACCTTGCAACAATCTGCAGAGACTTTGAAGACCTCAGAAAGAAGGTGAAGGAACTAGAAGCACAGGTGGTCTTCTCATCCATCCTCCCAGTGAATGGCCATGGAATAGGAAAATGGAACAGGATTCTCGAGGTGAACTACTGGCTATGTTGATGGTGCCGTCAGCAAAGATTTAGATTTTAGACCATGGAGTGAATTACCCATATGATGGACTCCTTGCTAGAGATGGGTTGCACCTTACAAATACAGGTAAGTATATATTTGGCAGGTGTCTTACTACACTTATCAGGAGAGCTTTAAACTAGGACATTATGGGAAGGGTAGGGAAAGGCCAAGCAAAAATATACAGCTAATAAACATAACCTTACTATTAGAAGTGGAAAGAACAAAGACAAAAAATTCTGAAGGAAACTAAAGAAATAAGAGGCACCTATCGCAAACTAAAATGTTTCTACACAAATGCACAGGGCATGAGCAGCAAACAAGGAGAATTGTCCAAGAAGGTTGGGAAATATTGCTAAATGAGATTTTCATAGTACAATCGTTAACAATTCCTAAAAGAAGGGAGAATGGGAAACATTTAAAGAGACCAGGATGGATGAAAGCAGAACATAAATAGATTTTTCTTCCTTTTTAGCATGTGATAAGAAACGGAAAGAGGGGGACATATTTAATTAAGAATATAATGCAGTCTGCAGAAACTATAGGACAAGTGTCAGAAAAGCTAAACTTAATAAAGAATTGAGGCTTACATGAGCGCCCAAAAGCAATAAAAAAAGGATTTTGGGGTATGTCAAAAGACAATTCAAAGTTGCTATAGGCTGTTTACAGAATGAAAATGATTTGTTTAAAAATGATGTAGAGAAGGACGAACTTTTAAGTTCTTATTTTGTGTGTTTTCTCTCAGAAAGTAAATGCAACATCAGCTGATCTTCCTTGTGCTATTGGGGGAATAAAAGAATGCGGGCTATCTATAAACAGACTAGTAATTATTAGGAAATTATAGAACTAGTGTTTCTGGTGGCACACTGCGCCACACAGCTGTGCTACTTGGTACATCTATTATGATCCCCACACGTTACACACTCAACTCTGCTGTGTCCATCTTGATTCCCACACCAGACACACAGTTTGGCTCCTCCCACAGCAGTGACATTACCACAGGTCCTTTAGCTCACCAGATCTCTGTGTTGGTGGTAGTTCGGTATCTTCTGTCAGGACCACTGAGTTGTATCTGAGATAATAACGGCTTAGTTGTATTCTCGTTGTATCATTTTTGTCCTCCCCTTTTCAAGAGCTCTAACTGTGTTGTTCTCCTGTCGGGCAGGCTCTGTGTTTTATATATCCTGTAGTACCTGCGATGACGTCACCAGGGAGTCGAGCATGAGAAGAACCCATATACAGTACTTTCTACCAAACTGCAGAATGGCTCCTCCCTCAGCAGTGACGTCACCACAGGTCCTTCCACCCACCGGATCTCCTTGGTGGGGGTAGGTTGGTGTCTTCTGTCAGGACTGCTGAGTTGTGTCTGATATGATAACGGCTTAGTTGTATTCTCATTTTGTTATTTTTGTCCTCCCCTTTTCAAGAGCCCTAACTTTGTTGTTCTTCTCTCGGTCAGCTTTGTGTTTTATATATGTTGTAGGACCTTCGATGATGTCACCAGGGGCAGAGTGATGATATCCCCGGGGCGGAGCATGAGAAGCACTTATATACATACTCACTGACAAGTGGTCGTTAGTAGTTTGATATATGGTGAGGAAACACTCAGCTAATTTAAATGAATTCAAGTCCCCTGGTCCCCATATTAAAAAGAAGAGAACAGGTATCCTATAAGGAATGGTAAAAGGATGTGGGAATGTTTAGCTTAAAAAAAAAAAGCCTGAGAGGAGACTAAATAGGTGTCTACAAATATCTGAAGGCTGGTCACAGTGCAGAGGGATCAGCCCTATTCTCATGTGCACAAGAAAAGACTAGAAGCAATGGGATGAAACTGAAAGGGATTGAATAGATTACATATTAGAAAAGACCTTGACAGAGAGGGTGATCAATGAGTAGAACAGGTTACCACGGGAGGTGATGAGTTCTTCTTTATTATAAATCTTCAAACAGAGGCTGGGATTATGTAGTGAGTCCTGCATTGAGCAGGGGATTGGACCCGATGACCCTGGAGGTCCTTTTCAACTCTACCATTCTAGGATTCTACTATTTTCATCCATCAAAACAGACGAGTGTAGGACATGCTATGGTTTAACATTACATATAACTGTTAGGGTTCTGTATGCTGTCTGTGGATCATGCCCCTGTTTATGATGCTCATAGAACCTGACAGGTTCCATTAAAAAGTATCTGTCACCATGTTTATGCTGCCCTAGAGGCGCTGAATGAGAATGGCTGCTGTCAGTATAGCCTGTAGAAACCTTTCCCAGGAAAAGGATGCATGACTGTTGGTAGAGGGTAGCAATGTTGAATGGTAGACTGATAGGAGAATTCATGCACAGCATGGAATAGGAAGAGAGTGGGGCTGTGGATATGAGCCAAGCCTAATGCTCAGAACCCTGCTCAGAACCTTATAGCATTAAGCTCCACTGTTGACACACTCTTTTTTTCCTCTGGGCTGCATATGAATTCTCCCATAATAGACAGAGTTTTCACTGGCAGAAGCTTTGTTATGCTATTTCTGGTGAACCGCTTTAACTAGTGACAGACACATTGATTTCAGCACTGTGTCAGTTATGTATCACTATAATGTTGTTTTTTATTAACTTATAGTTTATTAAGTACAGTGTACAGCCAATGCTGAAAGCTAAGAACATAGCATATTCATGAGCCGTGGGCTTTACCTTCGCCCTGCTGATTGGCTGCTTTCTCCACATGTAGAGTAAGGGCCCATTTACACACAAAGATAATTGCTCAAAAGATGGCTTTTGAGCGATCATTTTGCATGAACTACTACATTGTACTAATTAATGCCTATTAGTACCAATTAGTAGCATGTGAGCCGCTGGGAGCTGTATTCAGAGAGCAGACCACCTGCTGTTCTCTGAATAAATTCCCTTTGTTCTACCACAGGGCTGACAGCCTAGACAATGTTATTAGCACTCCCTGGGCAGGACACAGATTCTGTGCTATCAGTTCTTCTGCAGAACGATGCATTTCATGCCGAACTAAAAGTCATTGTTCGGCAGAAAAGTGAAAGATGGGCATATTTACACCTAACATTTATTGCTCAAAAAATGGCTTTTGAGCGAATTTTGAGCAACAATCGTTGTGTGTAAAAGGGCCTTAAGAGGGAAAATAATGTTAATTAACAACTGGTAGGCAGGGAATTTTTTCTCAGTGCTAGCAGTGTGTTGCAATTACCGTGCCTCCCCGAAAATAGGTCCTACCCTGATAGTAAGACCTATCAGGCTTTTGGGGGAGGCTTGAAATATAAGGCCGCCTCCGAAAATAGGACCTAGCTAAAGTGCCCCCCCCCAAAAAAAACCCTCAAATCAATACATACCTGGTCTGCGGCATCACGATGGTCTCCAGCGGTGCTGGGTTAAACTGCGTCCTCCTCGTCTCACAGCTGAGCTTCTGCTGGTGACAGGGCTTTGCATACCCCGCCACCCCGATTGGCTGCTGGCGTTCGATTAGCCAATTACAGCGCTCGCTTTGCTGGAGGCAGGGTATTCAAAGCCACGCCACCAGCAGAAGCTCAGCTGTGAGATGAGGAGGACGAAGTTTACCGCAGCGCCGCTAAAGACCATCGGGAGGCATTGTGACGTCACGGACCAGGTGAGTATAAGCCCCCTCTCACCCCTGAAAATAAGACACTGTGCCCTTTTGTGGGAAAAAATAATATAAGACAGTGTCTTATTTTCAGGGAAACATGGTAATAAACTGTATTTTTCTGGAAAACGACATTCTAGTGACACAAAACTGACACACTGCTGAAATCAGGTTCTGCTTGATAAAGAGGGCTAGGTTGGATCTAAAAATGAACCTTGGTACACAAACGCCTGCAGTCCACATACAGTGTGGCCCTCCATATAATGGAAAAATAGTGGCATGCAATGCACACTGCAGTGAATTGTGCTTTCCTTGCTCACAGCTTTCACCACTCCCATGAATATGTAAGCCACACTATTAACACAAATATATAGTGTAAGCAAAAGCTCTGTGATTAGTTTACACCTCCACACAGTGGTGTAGCTATAGCGGGTCGCAGTTGTGATTGGGTCCCTATGCTAGAGGTGGTTTCTGGCTCCCTCGCCACACTAAACAGCCAGCAGTGCTTTACTAGTTTTAAGTCCCTCACCTCTCCAATCCCTCACATGCTCCATGTAGAAGCTTCATGTCAGTGCATCTTAGTGAATTCTCCTTCTCGACACTAAACCAATCCGGTGTCTTAGGACTTCAGAGAGGAGGAGTCAAGGGGGCAATGGGAATCCAGAGAAGGACCCCCTGGCTTACAGATACACATGTGAGTTGTACAATGGCCATGATTGGAACTAGCTTCAGTTGTGGATGCTTGCACCAGGTGTCAGCTGTTTCAAATATTTGGCAAATTGGAAGATGGAATAATGCCTCTGCAGCACCACATATTAGAAGGTAGCATTCCTGCAAGTCAATATTTGCCTTCTTAACGGGCCTTGCAACGATGCCTTGGAATATAAGCCAAAGAGAGGTTATTTTCCAGCAGGAAAAGATAACCGTGTACAGACAGACTATTTTGGGGTTTTGTCCCTCATCAGTGTATAGTTGGTTGCTGGCTGGCTAGGTGAGAGGCCTATGATGTGGGTCTAAATGGATAAAGTTTCTCCTTAGGGAGAGTATCTAGTAGTTGTGAGGAGACTTATAAGACCATGCATGCTCCTCTGGGAAATTTATGTATATGCAAAGATGGAACAATACCTCTACAGTGCCACCTATTAGAAGAAGAAACATTTACCACCAATCAGGTACGCACTGGGCTCAGATCCTGGGCCACTCGATATCCAATCTACACCTCTGTGATGTACACGTACTCACAGATGACAGTTGGCTTAAAGGGGTATTCATAGCAGATACTAAAAAACCCTGATAGATGCAGGTCCTAGAGCTACATTCCCAAAGGTACAGTATCTCCTGAAATTACATATCCCTGACATGTCTATATTTGCCACTAAGTACTTGGGTTGCTGAAGCTTGCTAACACGCACATGCTCTCCAATGCAGTAAGAACATGGCAAGAAGGGGCACATAGCAGGTAAGGGGAATTTTGGGAAACTCCAAGGTTCCATTTCCATTGAGAACCTGTGGTCAAACTTCAAAAAGCAGGTGGACAAACAAATACACTGAAATTGTGATAAATTCCAAGGACTGATTTAAGAATGGATTTGACCCAGAAACAGATATCCAGCTATCCAGTATTTGTCAATAAAAGTTTAAAAACTTCAGAAATGCTTATAATTGATCTTCACTACAACATAAAATATCTGACTGAGGGCGGCTTCAAACGACCGTATATTGGCCAGGTTTATATCGGCTAGGCTGCGCCCCCTCCCGCCCCCTCCCGTTGCAAATAGTGTCGAGGGGTGGAGAGGGGGCTGGAGCTCAGCGCACTGCTCCCGACTCTTCCAGCCTCCTCCCCCTGCAGAAAGGGACACCGTATATTGGCCGGGCGTGAAAACCTGGCCGATATACAGTCGTGTGAATAAGCCCTGAGGCTAACTTTACATAGGTGAGGGCTGTGAATCACAGCTCAATATTACACTCACCAACATGCAATTTTCCCATGGATGCGAGGCATTTTTATTGCGATCCTCTGTCGTGGTGGTGGATTGCGGAGTTTCTCCTATTGTTTTCAATGCGGAAGAAAAATGCTAATGTGTATGACCCCTTTCAAGAAAATGTGGTCCATGTTAGTGTGAGAGTTGTCCATCTCGTAATGCACAAATCTCATGCAGTTTTTCTCATGCACTATTTTGGCATGTATTATGCATGCATACATGCCATGATAGTGCATGCGGATTGGTGGCATGCAGCCAGTACGCATGTCAATGAGTATTTGATGCATGCCCACATATGAGAGATTTGCATGTGGCACGCCGGCTTTCACGGTCATGAGTCCAGCCTAAGGCTGTGTTTAGACCCCTCAGGCTGGGTTCACACGGGGCGGAATTGCTGCAGAATTTCCGTGCAGACTTTCTGACCGCAAATTCTGCCTGCAATTTTAATCCCGGGATTAAAAGCAGCAAAGTGGATGAGATTTGCAAAAGCTGAAACTGACATGCCGCGTGGAATTCAAAGCAGCAGCATATCAATTGTATTGCCATTTCAGTTGTCGGCTCTCTCCTCTCTATGGGGAGAGATGGCCGCAGGGGAATACAGGTGGCAAAGCCGATTCAAAATTCGCGCAGGTTTTGAAGCTGCATCTCCGCTGCAGAAATTTTGCGGAATTTCCGCGCAGTCCCATTGCAGTCATTCTGCAGGATTTCTGTGGGAATTCTGCTGTGTGTGAACCAAGTCTAAGGATGGTTTCACACAAGCGACAAAAATGAGCGATTTTCGCCTGCTGCGTAAGTCAGTAAAGAAGCAGTTTAGAAAACCAATGATTTACAATGGTTTTCTTCCATTTGCGATGTTTTCACTGATGCGATGTTGAGAGATAAAAAAATCGCAACATGCTCTATCTTTATGTGATGTGCGATTTTTTTTAATCCCCTATGTATCCCTATGGAGACTGCGTTTATCGCAATGCAACAGGGGGTTGGACCAAATAACCTCAGAGGTTCTTTCCAGCTCTACATTCTATGATTATATGAACAAACATTAGAGATGAGCGAGCACCAAAATGCTCGGGTGCTCGTTACTCGGGACGAAATTCCCGCGATGCTCGAGGGTTCGTTTCGAATAACGAACCCCATTGAAGTCAATGGGCGACCCGAGCATTTTTGTATTTCCCCGATGCTCGTTAAGGTTTCCATGTGTGAAAATCTGGGCAATTCAAGAAAGTGATGGGAACGACACAGCAACGGATAGGGCAGGCGAGGGGCTACATGTTGGGCTGCATCTCAAGTTCACAGGTCCCACTATTAAGCCACAATAGCGGCAAGAGTGGGCCCCCCCCTCCCAACAATTTTTACTTCTGAAAAGCCCTCATTAGCATGGCATACCTTAGCTAAGCACCACACTACCTCCAACAAAGCACAATCACTGCCTGCATGACACTCTGCTGCTACTTCTCCTGGGTTACATGCTGCCCAACCCCCCTCCCCCCTGCACGACGCAGTGTCCACAGCGCACACCAAACTGTCCCTGCACAGCCTTCAGCTGTCCTCATGCCACACCACCCTCATGTCTATTTATAAGTGCGTCTGCCATGAGGAGGAACTGCAGGCACACACTGCAGAGGGTTGGCAGGGCTAGGCAGCGACCCTCTTTAAAAGGGGTGGGGCGATAGCCCACAATGCTGTACAGAAGCAATGAGAAATATAATCCTGTGCCACCGCCATCAGGAGCTGCACACGTGGGCATAGCAATGGGGAACCTATGTGCCACACACTATTCATTCTGTCAAGGTGTCTGCATGCCCCAGTCAGACCTGGCTTTTTAATTCATAGACACAGGCAGGTACAACTCCCTATTGTGAAGTCCCTGTGGACCCACAGCATGGGTGGGTGCCAGGAATCCACCAGCGGTACATAAAAATATCCCATTGCATTGCCCAACACAGCTGAGGTAGTAATGTCGTGCTTAATGCAGGTGGGCTTCGGCCCACACTGCATGCCCCAGTCAGACTGGGGTTCTTTACAAGTGGACACATGTAGGTTAAACTCCGTGTGCACCTACAGCATGGGTGGGTGCCAGGAAGCCACCGGCGGTACATAAAAATATCCCATTGCATTGCCCAACACAGCTGAGGTAGTAATGTCGTGCTTAATGCAGGTGGGCTTCGGCCCACACTGCATGCCCCAGTCTGACTGGGGTTCTTTAGAAGTGGAAACAGATGCATTTATAATTCTCTGTGGACCCACAGCATGGGTGGGTGCCAGGAAGCCACCGGCGGTACATAAAAATATCCCATTGCATTGCCCAACACAGCTGAGGTAGTAAATGTCGTGCTTAATGCAGGTGGGCTTCGGCCCACACTGCATGCCCCAGTCAGACTGGGGTTCTTTACAAGTGGACACATGTAGGTTAAACTCTGTGTGCACCTACAGCATGGGTGGCTCCCTGGAACCCACCGGCGGTACATAAAAATATCCCATTGCATTGCCCAACACAGCTGAGGTAGTAATGTCGTGCTTAATGCAGGTGGGCTTCGGCCCACACTGCATGCCCCAGTCTGACTGGGGTTCTTTAGAAGTGGAAACAGATGCATTTATAATTCTCTGTGGACCCACAGCATGGGTGGGTGCCAGGAAGCCACCGGCGGTACATAAAAATATCCCATTGCATTGCCCAACACAGCTGAGGTAGTAATGTCGTGCTTAATGCAGGTGGGCTTCGGCCCACACTGCATGCCCCAGTCAGACTGGTAATATGTACCTTAACAGTAACCGCGTTGGTGGTAATGTGGTGGTGACTGCGGACCTAGTAGCGCGGTTTTATTTTGTTGGTTTTCGGAATGTGGCCAGGATTAAGTGGGCTGTGGCGGGGGATGTTTTTGAGGCACTACGTGTCCTCTCCACGTGTCCGTGGTTATATGCACCTTAACAGTAACCGCGTTGGTGGTAATGTGGTGGTGACTGCGGACCTAGTCGCGCGGTTTTATTTTGTTGGTTTTCGGAATGTGGCCAGGATTAAGTGGGCTGTGGCGGGGGATGTTTTTGAGGCACTACGTGTCCTCTCCACGTGTCCGTGGTTATATGCACCTTAACAGTAACCGCGTTGGTGGTAATGTGGTGGTGACTGCGGACCTAGTAGCACGGTTTTATTTTGTTGGTTTTCGGAATGTGGCCAGGATTAAGTGGGCTGTGGCGGGGGATGTTTTTGAGGCACTACGTGTCCTCTCCACGTGTCCGTGGTTATATGCACCTTAACAGTAACAGCGTTGGTGGGAAATGGCCTCACCGCCATCATGTCTTTGGGGAGCCTCTGTTTCCACACCCCAGAGACATACCATTAGCAGCGGTATAGGCAGAGCCCATAATTAGTAACATTTCAGCCGTAGCATTAGGACAGGCCCCACTAACATATCACTAGCAGCATTATAGGGGGAGCACAGTATTAGTTCCATTTCAGTAATAGTAGCACTCAAGACAGGCCCCAGTAACAATTCCGAAGCAGCAGTATAGTGGGAGCGCAGTCTTCGTTCCATTTCAGCAATAGTATCACTCAAGACAGGCCCCAGTAACAATTCCGAAGCAGCAGTATAGTGGGAGCGCAGTCTTCGTTCCATTTCAGTAGCTGCAGTATAGACAAGGCCCAAGTTACATTTATGTAGCTAAAGTGTAGGCCAACCCCACACACCTTTCTGTACCATGAGTGCAGGCGAAGAACATAGAAATTGCTATGATTACACTGTAGGTGAGGGCCCAAAAAAATTGGTGTACCAACACTACTAATGTACCTCAGTAAAAATTGGCCATGCCCAACCAAGATGGCAGGTGAAACCCATTAATCGCTTTGGTTAATGTGGCTTAAGTGGTAACTAGGCCTGGAGGCAGCCCAGTTTAACGAAAAATTGTTTCAAGTTAAAGTTCCAACGCTTTTAAGAGCATTGAAACGTATAAAAATTTTTTAGAAAAATTATATGAGTGAGCCTTGTGGCCCTAAGAAAAATTGCCCGTTCAGCGTGATTACGTGAGGTTTCAGGAGGAGGAGCATGAGGAGGAGGAGGAATATTATACACAGATTGATGAAGCAGAAATGTCCCTGTTTTGGATGGTGAGAGAGAACGATGCTTCCATCCGCGGGTGCAGCCTACGTATTGCTTAGGTATCGCTGCTGTCCGCTGCTGGAGAAGAGAAGTCTGGGGAAATCCAGGCTTCGTTCATCTTGATGAGTGTTAGCATGTCGGCACTGTCGGTTGACAGGCGGGTACGCTTGTCTGTGATGATTCCCCCAGCCGCACTAAACACCCTCTCCGACAAGACGCTAGCCGCAGGACAAGCAAGCACCTCCAGGGCATACAGCGCTAGTTCAGGCCACGTGTCCAGCTTCGACACCCAGTAGTTGTAGGTGGCAGAGGCGTCACGGAGGACGGTCGTGCGATCGGCTACGTACTCCCTCACCATCCTTTTACAGTGCTCCCGCCGACTCAGCCTTGACTGGGGAGCGGTGACACAGTCTTGCTGGGGAGCCATAAAGCTGTCCAGGCCCTTAAAGACTGTTGCACTGCCTGGGCTGTACATGCTGCTCGATCTCCGCACCTCCCCTGCTACCTGGCCCTCGGAACTGCGCCTTCTGCCACTAGCGCTGTCGGTTGGGAATTTTACCATCAGCTTGTCCGCAAGGGTCCTGTGGTATAGCAACACTCTCGAACCCCTTTCCTCTTCGGGAATGAGAGTGGGAAGGTTCTCCTTATAGCGTGGGTCGAGCAGTGTGTACACCCAGTAATCCGTAGTGGCCAGAATGCGTGTAACGCGAGGGTCACGAGAAAGGCATCCTAACATGAAGTCAGCCATGTGTGCCAGGGTACCTGTACGCAACACATGGCTGTCCGCACTAGGAAGATCACTTTCAGGATCCTCCTCCTCCTCCTCCTCAGGCCATACACGCTGAAATGATGACAGGCAAGCAGCATGGGTACCGTCAGCAGTGGGCCAAGCTGTCTCCTCCCCCTCCTCCTCATCCTCCTCATGCTCCTCCTTCTCCTCCTGAACACGCTGAGATATAGACAGGAGGGTTCTCTGACTATCCAGCGACATACTGTCTTCCCCCGGCTCTGTTTCCGAGCGCAAAGCGGCTGCCTTTATGCTTTGCAGGGAACTTCGCAAGATGCATAGCAGAGGAATGGTGACGCTAATGATTGCAGCATCGCCGCTCACCACCTGGGTAGACTGCTCAAAGTTTCGAAGGACCTGGCAGATGTCTGCCAACCAGGCCCACTCTTCTGAAAATAATTGAGGAGGCTGACTCCCACTGCGCCGCCCATGTTGGAGTTGGTATTCCACTATAGCTCTATGCTGCTCATAGAGCCTGGCCAACATGTGGAGCGTAGAGTTCCACCGTGTGGGCACGTCGCACAGCAGTCGGTGCACTGGCAGATTAAACCGATGTTGCAGTGTCCGCAGGGTGGCAGCGTCCGTGTGGGACTTGCGGAAATGTGCGCAGAGCCGGCGCACCTTTACGAGCAGGTCTGACAAGCGTGGGTAGCTTTTCAGAAAGCGCTGAACCACCAAATTAAAGATGTGGGCCAGGCATGGCACGTGCGTGAGGCTGCCGAGCTGCAGAGCCGCCACCAGGTTACGGCCGTTGTCGCACACGACCATGCCCGGTTGGAGGCTCAGCGGCGCAAGCCAGCGGTCGGTCTGCTCTGTCAGACCCTGCAGCAGTTCGTCGGCCGTGTGCCTCTTATCTCCTAAGCTGAGTAGTTTCAGCACGGCCTGCTGACGCTTGCCCACCGCTGTGCTGCCACGCCGCGCAACACCGACTGCTGGCGACGCGCTGCTGCTGCTGACACATCTTGATTGCGAGACAGAGGTTGCGTTGGAGGAGGAGGAGGGTGGTTTAGTGGAGGAAGCATACACCGCCGCAGATACCACCACCGAGCTGGGGCCCGCAATTCTGGGGGTGGGTAGGACGTGAGCGGTCCCAGGCTCTGACTCTGTCCCAGCCTCCACTAAATTCACCCAATGTGCCGTCAGGGAGATATAGTGGCCCTGCCCGCCTGTGCTTGTCCACGTGTCCGTTGTTAAGTGGACCTTGGCAGTAACCGCGTTGGTGAGGGCGCGTACAATGTTGCGGGAGACGTGGTCATGCAGGGCTGGGATGGCACATCGGGAAAAGTAGTGGCGACTGGGAACTGAGTAGCGCGGGGCCGCCGCCGCCATCATACTTTTGAAGGACTCCGTTTCCACAACCCTATACGGCAGCATCTCAAGGCTGATAAATTTGGCTATCTGGACGATTAACGCTTGAGCGTGCGGGTGCGTGGCGGCGTACTTGCGCTTGCGCTCAAACACTTGCACTAGCGACGGCTGGACGGTGCGGTGCGAGACATTGCTGGATTGGGCCGAGGACAGCGGAGGTGAGGGTGTGGGTGCAGGCCAGGAGACGGTAGTGCCTTTGTCGTCAGAGCGGGGTTGGATCTCAGTGGCAGGTTGGGGCACAGGGGGAGAGGCAGCGGTGCAAACCGGAGGCGGTGAACGGTCTTCGTTCCACCTTGTGGGGTGCTTGGCCATCATATGTCTGCGCATGCTGGTGGTGGTGAGGCTGTTGGTGGTGGCTCCCCGGCTGATCTTGGCGCGACAAAGGTTGCACACCACTGTTCGTCGGTCGTCAGGCGTCTCTGTGAAAAACTGCCAGACCTTAGAGCACCTTGGCCTCTGCAGGGTGGCATGGCGCGAGGGTGCGCTTTGGGAAACAGTTGGTGGATTATTCGGTCTGGCCCTGCCTCTACCCCTGGCCACCGCACTGCCTCTTGCAACCTGCCCTGCTGCTGCCCTTGCCTCCCCCTCTGAAGACCTGTCCTGAGTAGGCGTTGCAAACCAGGTGGGGTCAGTCACCTCATCGTCCTGCTGCTCTTCCTCCGAATCCTCTGTGCGCTCCTCCCTCGGACTTACTGCCCTTACTACTACCTCACCGATAGACAACTGTGTCTCATCATCATCGTCCTCCTGACCCACTGAAAGGTCTTGAGACAGTTGCCGGAAGTCTCCAGCCTCATCCCCCGGACCCCGGGAACTTTCCAATGGTTGGGCATCAGTGACGATAAACTCCTCTGGTGGGAGAGGAACCACTGCTGCCCAATCTGAGCAGGGGCCCGAGAACAGTTCCTGGGAGTCTTCCCGCTCCTGAGCATGTGTCATTGTAGTGGAGTGAGGAGGCTGGGAGGAAGGAGGAGCAGCAGACAGAGGATTCGGATTTGCAGTAGTGGACGGCGCAGAACTGTGGGTGGACGATAGGTTGCTCGAAGCACTTTCTGCCATCCACGACAGGACCTGCTCACACTGCTCATTTTCTAATAAAGGTCTCCCGCGTGGACCCATTAATTGGGCGATGAATGTGGGGACGCCAGAAACGTGCCTCTCTCCTAATCGCGCAGCAGTTGGCTGCAATACACCTGGATCAGGAGTTCGGCCTGTGCCCACACCCTGACTTGGCCCTCCGCGTCCTCGGCCGCGTCCACGTCCTCTAGGCCTACCCCTACCCCTCAGCATGCTGTATTACCAGTGATTTGATTTCCCAGGCAGGAAATAAATTGGCGCAAGCCTGCAGGCCAAATATACTTTTTTCCCTTTTTTTTAAAAGGAAAGGCCCACTGCGTCTATTCAATGAATAATAAGTTTAATAACTGTGTTGTGCCCCTGCAAATGTGTCACAGAACTTTAGTGTTGCAGAGTTATTAACTACAGCTGAGCAAGGAATTTCACAGGCAGGAAAGAAAGTGGCGCAAGCCTGCTGTAAAACGTAGCTGGTTGCATCTGATTTTTTTACGTTCTCCACGCAGCACACACGTACCCAGAGCCCTGAGGACTGTCAGAGGCAGGCCAAAAATACTTTTTTCCCTTTTTTTTTAAAAGGAAAGGCCCACTGCGTCTATTCAATTAATAATATATGTCTTCTGGCCCTGCCTAATCAATTCTGTCCCTGTAGTATTAATGCAGGGTGCAATGCTCTGCACAGCCGATTTTGAGAAAAAAAAAAAAATGCAACACAGCTAACAGCAGCCTGCACAGTACTCCACACGGTTAAATGTGGCCCTAGAAAGGACCGTTGGGGTTCTTGAAGCCTACACTCACTCCTAACACTCTCCCTGCCTAACCACCACTTCTGTCCCTAATACAGGGTGCAATGCTCTGCACAGCCGATTTTGAAAAAAAAAATATATATATATACACTGCTAACAGCAGCCTGCACACGGGTAGATGTGGCCCTAAGAAGGACCGTTGGGGTTCTTGAAGCCTACACTCACTACAAACACTCTCCCTACAGCAGCTCCGGCACCAGCATCACTGTCCCTCAGCTAACTCACAAGCCATCTGAGGCGAGCCGCGGGAGGGGCCGATTTTTATACTCAGGTGACATCTGATCTCCCCAGCCACTCACAGCAGGGGGGTGGTATAGGGCTGGAACAACACAGGAGGAAGTTGTAATGCCTTCCCTGTCTTTCAATTAGCCAGAAAAGCGCGCTAACGTCTCAGAGAGGAAACTGAAAGTAACCGGAACATCGCGTGGTACTCGTTACGAGTAACGAGCATCCCGAACACGCTAATATTCGCCCGAGCATCAAGCTCGGACGAGTACGTTCGCTCATCTCTAACAAACATGCGTTGCAATTAGAGATGAGCGAACGTACTCGTCCGAGCTTGATGCTCGGGCGAATATTAGCGTGTTCGGGATGCTCGTTACTCGTAACGAGTACCACGCGATGTTCCGGTTACTTTGTTTCCTCTCTGAGACGTTAGCGCGCTTTTCTGGCCAATTGAAAGACAGGGAAGGCATTACAACTTCCCCCTGTGACGTTCAAGCCCTATACCACCCCCCTGCTGTGAGTGGCTGGGGCGATCAGATGTCACCCGAGTATAAAAGTCGGCCCCTCCCGCGGCTCGCCTCAGATGCCTTGTGACTCAGTTAGCTGAGGGAAAGTGCTGGTGCCGTAGCTGCTGTAGGGAGAGCATTAGGAGTGAGTGTAGGCTTCAAGAACCCCAACGGTCCTTCTCAGGGCCACATCTATCCGTGTGCAGTAGTGTGGAGGCTGCTGTTAGCAGTGTTGCACAAATTTTTTTTTTTCAAAATCGGCAGTCTGCAGAGCATTGCGCCCCGCATTAATAGTCCAGGGACAGAAGTGGTGGTTAGGCAGGGAGAGTGTTAGGAGTGAGTGTAGGCTTCAAGAACCCCAACGGTCCTTCTTAGGGCCACATCTATCCGTGTGCAGTACTGTGCAGGCTGCTGTTAGCAGTGTTGCATATTTTTTTCTTTTCAAAATTGGCTGTCTGCAGAGCATTGCGCCTTGCAGTAATACTACAGGGAGAGAATTGTGTAGGCAGGGCCAGAAGACATATATTATTGATTGAATATAGTCAGTGAGCCCTCCGTTTCCCAAAAAGGGAAAAATTGTATTTGTCCTGCAGTCTTGCGCCAATTAATTTCCTGCCTGGGAAAAGTAACCGCTGTGCTGCACTTCATATAACTGCATTTCTGTGCAACACATATCTTATCTGATTGAATATAGTCAGTGGGCCCTCCGTTTCCCAAAAAGGGAAACATTCTATTTGTCCTGCAGTCTGGCGCCAATTTATTTCCTGCCTGGGAAAAGTAACCGCTCTGCTGCACTTCATATAACTGCATTTCTGTGCAACACATATCTTATCTGATTGAATATAGTCAGTGGGCCCTCCGTTTCCCAAAAAGGGAAACATTCTATTTGTCCTGCAGTCTTGCGCCAATTTATTTCCTGCCTGGGAAAAGTAACCGCTCTGCTGCACTTCATATAACTGCATTTCTGTGCAACACATATCTTATCTGATTGAATATAGTCAGTGGGCCCTCCGTTTCCCAAAAAGGGAAAAATTGTATTTGTCCTGCAGTCTTGCGCCAGTTTATTTCCTGCCTGGGAAAAGTCTCCGCTCTGCTGCACTTCATATAACTGCATTTCTGTGCAACACATATCTTATCTGATTGAATTTAGTCAGTGGGCCCTCCGTTTCCAAAAAAGGGAAACATTCTATTTGTCCTGCAGTCTTGCGCCAATTTATTTCCTGCCTGGGAAAAGTAACCGCTCTGCTGCACTTCATATAACTGCATTTCTGTGCAACACATATCTTATCTGATTGAATTTAGTCAGTGGGCCCTCCGTTTCCAAAAAAGGGAAACATTCTATTTGTCCTGCAGTCTTGCGCCAATTTATTTCCTGCCTGGGAAAAGCAACCGCTCTGCTGCACTTCATATAACTGCATTTCTGTGCAACACATATCTTATCTGATTGAATATAGTCAGTGGGCCCTCCGTTTCCCAAAAAGGGAAACATTCTATTTGTCCTGCAGGCTTGCGCCAATTTATTTCCTGCCTGGGAAATCACTGGTAATACAGCATGCTGAGGGGTAGGGGTAAGCCTAGAGGACGTGGACGTGGCCGAGGACGCGTAGGCCCAAGTGAGGGTGTGGGCACAGGGCGAGCTCCTGATCATGGTGTATCGCAGCCGACTGCTGCGCGATTAGGAGAGAGGCATGTTTCTGGCGTCCCCACATTCATCGCCCAATTAATGGGTCCACGCTGGAGACCTTTATTAGAAAATGAGCAGTGTGAGCAGGTCCTGTCGTGGATGGCAGAAAGTGCTTCGAGCAAGCTATCATCCACCCACAGTTCTGCGCCGTCCAGTGCTGCAAATCCAAATCCTCTGGCTGCTGCTCCTCCTTCCTCCCAGCCTCCTCACTCCACTACAATGACACATGCTCAGGAGCGGGCAGACTCCCAGGAACTGTTCTCGGGCCCCTGCTCAGATTGGGCAGCAGTGGTTCCTCTCCAAGCAGAGGAGTTTATCGTCACTGATGCCCAACCATTCGAATGTTCCCGGGGTCCGGGGGATGAGGCTGGGGACTTCCGGCAACTGTCTCAAGACCTTTCAGTGGGTCAGGAGGACGATGACGATGAGATACAGTTGTCTTGCAGTGAGGTAGTAGTAAGGGCAGTAAGTCCGAGGGAGGAGCGCACAGAGGATTCGGAGGAAGAGCAGCAGGACGGTGAGGTGACTGACCCCACCTGGTGTGCAACGCCTACACAGGACAGGTCTTCAGGGGGGGAGACACGGGCAGCAGCAGGGCAGGTTGCAAGAGGCAGTGCGGTGTCCAGGGGTAGAGGCAGGGCCAGACCAAATAATCCACCAACTGTTTCCCAAAGCACACCCTCGCGCCATGCCACCCTGCAGAGGCCGAGGTGCTCTAAGGTCTGGCAGTTTTTCACAGAGACGCCTGACGACCGACGAACAGTGGTGTGCAACCTTTGTCGCGCCAAGATCAGCCGGGGAGCCACCACCAACAGCCTCACCACCACCAGCATGCGCAGACATATGATGGCCAAGCACCCCACAAGGTGGGACGAAGGCCGTTCACCGCCTCCGGTTTGCACCGCTGCCTCTCCACCTGTGCCACAACCTGCCACTGAGATCCAACCCCCCTCTCAGGACACAGGCGCTACCGTCTCCTGGCCTGCACCCACACCCTCACCTCCGCTGTCCTCGGCCCAATCCAGCAATGTCTCGCACCGCACCGTCCAGCCGTCGCTAGCGCAAGTGTTTGAACGCAAGCGCAAGTACGCCGCCACACACCCACACGCTCAAGCGTTAACCGTCCACATAGCCAAATTTATCAGCCTTGAGATGCTGCCGTATAGGGTTGTGGAAACGGAGTCCTTCAAAAGTATGATGGAGGCGGCGGCCCCGCGCTACTCAGTTCCCAGTCGCCACTACTTTTCCCGATGTGCCGTCCCAGCCCTGCACGACCACGTCTCCCGCAACATTGTACGCGCCCTCACCAACGCGGTTACTGCCAAGGTCCACTTAACAACGGACACGTGGACAAGCACAGGCGGGCAGGGCCACTATATCTCCCTGACGGCACATTGGGTGAATTTAGTGGAGGCTGGGACAGAGTCAGAGCCTGGGACCGCTCACGTCCTACCCACCCCCAGAATTGCGGGCCCCAGCTCGGTGCTGGTATCTGCGGCGGTGTATGCTTCCTCCACTAAAGCACCCTCCTCCTCCTCCGCAACCTCTGTCTCGCAATCAAGATGTGTCAGCAGCAGCAGCACGTCGCCAGCAGTCGGTGTCGCGCGGCGTGGCAGCACAGCGGTGGGCAAGCGTCAGCAGGCCGTGCTGAAACTACTCAGCTTAGGAGATAAGAGGCACACAGCCCACGAACTGCTGCAGGGTCTGACAGAGCAGACCGACCGCTGGCTTGCGCCGCTGAGCCTCCAACCGGGCATGGTCGTGTGTGACAACGGCCGTAACCTGGTGGCGGCTCTGCAGCTCGGCAGCCTCACGCACGTGCCATGCCTGGCCCACATCTTTAATTTGGTGGTTCAGCGCTTTCTGAAAAGCTACCCACGCTTGTCAGACCTGCTCGGAAAGGTGCGCCGGCTCTGCGCACATTTCCGCAAGTCCCACACGGACGCTGCCACCCTGCGGACCCTGCAACATCGGTTTAATCTGCCAGTGCACCGACTGCTGTGCGACGTGCCCACACGGTGGAACTCTACGCTCCACATGTTGGCCAGGCTCTATGAGCAGCGTAGAGCTATAGTGGAATACCAACTCCAACATGGGCGGCGCAGTGGGAGTCAGCCTCCTCAATTCTTTACAGAAGAGTGGGCCTGGTTGGCAGACATCTGCCAGGTCCTTCGAAACTTTGAGCAGGCTACCCAGGTGGTGAGCGGCGATGCTGCAATCATTAGCGTCACCATTCCTCTGCTATGCATCTTGAGAAGTTCCCTGCAAACCATAAAGGCAGCCGCTTTGCGCTCGGAAACAGAGCCGGGGGAAGACAGTATGTCGCTGGATAGTCAGAGCACCCTCCTGTCTATATCTCAGCGCGTTCAGGAGGAGGAGGAGGAGGATGAGGAGGAGGGGGAAGAGACAGCTTGGCCTACTGCTGACGGTACCCATGCTGCTTGCCTGTCATCATTTCAGCGTGTATGGCCTGAGGAGGAGGAGGAGGAGGAGGATCCTGAAAGTGATCTTCCTAGTGCGGACAGCCATGTGTTGCGTACAGGTACCCTGGCACACATGGCTGACTTCATGTTAGGATGCCTTTCTCGTGACCCTCGCGTTACACGCATTCTGGCCACTACGGATTACTGGGTGTACACACTGCTCGACCCACGCTATAAGGAGAACCTTCCCACTCTCATTCCCGAAGAGGAAAGGGGTTCGAGAGTGTTGCTATACCACAGGACCCTGGCGGACAAGCTGATGGTAAAATTCCCATCCGACAGCGCTAGTGGCAGAAGGCGCAGTTCCAAGGGCCAGGTAGCAGGGGAGGTGCGGAGATCGAGCAGCATGTACAGCCCAGGCAGTGCAACAGTCTTTAAGGGCCTGGACAGCTTTATGGCTCCCCAGCAAGACTGTGTCACCGCTCCCCAGTCAAGGCTGAGTCGGCGGGAGCACTGTAAAAGGATGGTGAGGGAGTACGTAGCCGATCGCACGACCGTCCTCCGTGACGCCTCTGCCACCTACAACTACTGGGTGTCGAAGCTGGACACGTGGCCTGAACTAGCGCTGTATGCCCTGGAGGTGCTTGCTTGTCCTGCGGCTAGCGTCTTGTCGGAGAGGGTGTTTAGTGCGGCTGGGGGAATCATCACAGATAAGCGTACCCGCCTGTCAACCGACAGTGCCGACAGGCTAACACTCATCAAGATGAACAAAGCCTGGATTTCCCCAGACTTCTCTTCTCCAGCAGCGGACAGCAGCGATACCTAAGCAATACGTAGGCTGCACCCGCGGATGGAAGCATCGTTCTCTCTCACCATCCGAAACGGGGACATTTCTGCTTCATCAATCTGTGTATAATATTCCTCCTCCTCCTCCTGCTCCTCCTCCTGAAACCTCACGTAATCACGCTGAACGGGCAATTTTTCTTAGGGCCACAAGGCTCACTCATATAATTTTTCTAAAATTTTTTATACGTTTCAATGCTCTTAAAAGCGTTGGAACTTTAACTTGAACCAATTTTTCGTTAAACTTGGCTGCCTCCAGGCCTAGTTACCACTTAAGCCACATTAACCAAAGCGATTAATGGGTTTCACCTGCCATCTTGGTTGGGCATGGCCAATTTTTACTGAGGTACATTAGTACTGTTTGTACACTAATTTTTTTGGGCCCTCACCTACAGTGTAATCATAGCAATTTCTATGTTCTTCGCCTGCACTCATGGTACAGAAAGGTGTGTGGGGTTGACCTACACTTTAGCTACATAAATGTAACTTGGGCCTTGGCTATACTGCAGCTACTGAAATGGAACTAAGACTGCGCTTAGAGATGAGCGAACGTACTCGTTTCGAGTATTTACGCACCCGAGTACCGCCATTTTCGAGTACTTCAGTACTCGGGTGAAAAGATTCGGGGGGCGCCGGGGGGCGGGGAGAGGCGTGGCGGTGCGGGGGGGAGCAGCGGGGAACAGGGGGGAGCCCTCTCTCTCTCCCTCTCCCCCCCACTCCCCACTGCTACCCCCCGTGCCGCCACGGCGCCCCCCGAATTTTTTCACCCGAGTACGGAAGTACTCGGAATTCGTGGTATTCGGGCGAAAAAGGGGCGTGGCCGAGCACGTTCGCTCATCTCTAACTGCGCTCCCACTATACTGCTGCTTCGGAATTGTTACTGGGGCCTGTGTAGGCTGCTACTATTACTTAAATGGAACTTAGACTATGCTCCTCCTATACTGCTGCTTCGGAATTGTTACTGGGGCCTGTCTTGAGTGCTACTATTACTGAAATGGAACTAATACTGTGCTCCCCCTATAATGCTGCTAGTGATATGTTAGTGGGGCCTGTCCTAATGCTACGGCTGAAATGTTACGAATTATGGGCTCTGCCTATACCGCTGCTAATGGTATGTCTCTGGGGTGTGGAAACAGAGGCCTCCCAAAGACATGATGGTGGCGAGGCCATTTCCCACCAACGCGGTTACTGTTAAGGTGCATATAACCACGGACACGTGGAGAGGACACGTAGTGCCTCAAAAACATCCCCCTCCTCCTCCAACAATAAAAACATTCTTGGCAAATGCCTTTGCATTGGTTCGTCTGGTGGCAGTCCAAGAATTTCACCTTTACCGACACAATAAGAGAGCCCCCCCACCATCCCCCCGCCACGGCCCACTTAATCCTGGCCACATTCCGAAAACCAACAACATAAAACCGCGCTACTAGGTCCGCAGTCACCACCACATTACCACCAACGCGGTTACTGTTAAGGTGCATATAACCACGGATACGTGGAGAGGACACGTAGTGCCTCAAAAACATCCCCCGCCACGGCCAACTTAATCCTGGCCACATTCCGAAAACCAACAAAATACAACCGCACTACTAGGTCCGCAGTCACCACCACATTACCACCAACGCGGTTACTGTTAAGGTACATATTATTAGTCTGACTGGGGCATGCAGACACCTTGACAGAATGAATAGTGTGTGGCACATAGGTTCCCCATTGCTATGCCCACGTGTGCAGCTCCTGATGGCGGTGGCACAGGATTATATTTCTCATTGCTTCTGTACAGCATTGTGGGCTATCGCCCCACCACTTTTAAAGAGGGTCGCTGCCTAGCCGTGCCAACCCTCTGCAGTGTGTGCCTGCAGTTCCTCCTCATGCCAGACGCACTTATAAATAGACATGAGGGTGGTGTGGCATGAGTGCAGCTGAAAGCTGCGCAGGGACAGTTTGGTGTGCGCTGTGGACACTGCAAAAGTGCAGGGGGGAGGGGGGTTGGGCAGCATGTAACCCAGGAGAAGTGGCAGCAGAGTGTCATGCAGGCAGTGATTGTGCTTTGTTGGAGGTAGTGTGGTGCTTAGCTAAGGTATGCCATGCTAATGAGGGCTTTTCAGAAGTAAAAGTTGTTGGGAGGGGGGGGGGCACTCTTGCCGCTATTGTGGCTTAATAGTGGGACCTGTGAACTTGAGATGCAGCCCAACATGTAGCCCCTCGCCTGCCCTATCCGTTGCTGTGTCGTTCCCATCACTTTCTTGAATTGCCCAGATTTTCACACATGGAAACCTTAGCGAGCATCGGCGAAATACAAAAATGCTCGGGTCGCCCATTGACTTCAATGGGGTTCGTTACTCGAAACGAACCCTCGAGCATCGCGAAAACTTCGTCCCGAGTAACGAGCACCCGAGCATTTTGGTGCTCGCTCATCTCTAGTTGCAATGCGATTTTAACATTAGCAAGTCCTATTGACTCTTGCAATAAACAATTGCATGATTTTATCACAGCCAGCCATGATGCAAAATTGCAGTGTACAAAGATACGATTTTGATGCTAGTTTCAAAATAGCAATCGCCCATCTGAAACTAGCCTAAAAGATCTAAAAACACTGAAACCCCAAACTTTGTGAAAGCCAAAGTTTATGTCAGTCTCCAACCTTTTGGCCACAACTGTAGTAGCATCCTAATAGGAGACTACAGAATGCTTTGGTCCCCATTATGGCTGATCCTCCTAAACTATATAGATTACTTACTGAGTGCCGTGTTCAAGAATAAAGAAGACAGAGGTTATAAAGAAAGTGGCTTTGTCTATTTCAAGGTTGTGCAGCTGTTTCTCAGAGTCATGTACCCAACCTGCTTCTGCTTGATTGCAGGAGTAAAAACATTAACCCTTCCACTGCCTTGGGTATTCAGATATTTTTGTATCTCTGCTAGAGAAGACAATTTTCACACTTTTGACATTTACAAATAACACCTACATTACAAAATTAAATAAATCATACTAAACCCCCAAACTCATATATTTTCTAGAAATAAATACCTGGCACATGGTCAAAATGCCACTCAGTACTTTATACACACAGGCACCTTCATTTGCAGTCAGTGTAATTTTTTATGGAAAATCCTTCAGGACTAAAATATGATACAAGGAGAAAGTTAGATGTACAATATTTCCCCAAAATAAAAGTTAAATATGAGCAGAATTCATAAGTACTACTTTAAGGTCTATATCTACATATCTTAATAAAATCACCAAAAATGGATTTTAGGGTCTCTTTACATGGATACATTTGCGCGTATTTTTGCACGTGCAAGAATTGCGTGCACAAAACATCAAAGAATAAAACACATTGATTTCAATGAGTTCATTCTCATGTCTTTTTTTGTGCACGCATTTCTTGCATGCGCAAAAAAAATAGAACCTGTGCTATTTTTCTGCGTATTTGTACACCAAAGGGCCCCGTGGGAGTCTGTATGCGCGCAGTACACAAGAACTTACACAACAGACGCAGGGAAAAGACCACATCTGGACCTCATTAGGCTAAATAGAATTTTAAATCTGCTACCCGTGCATCATACTCGTACAAATCTACTTCATTCGCTGCACAAATACATTGTGCTGAGGCAAGTGTATTTGCGCATATGCTCATCTGAAACCGCCCTTAAGCTGGAAAAATAAGTTCATGCCTAAATCTTAGAGCTCTTTCACACAGCCGTATGTGTTTTTACATGTGCCCACCGGCGCCGTAAAAACATGTGAACGGGCGCACAAATTTAACGTTTGTGCACCCATTTAGACGACACAGGCACGGCGCATATACACCGAGCCCGCAATGTCGTTGGGTGGGGGAAGACAGTTTAGCTCTGTTGAGCTGTCTCCCCCTTCTCCTGCCAGCTCTCTGCAAGAGGAGGAGGCGGGATGGGGAGGGAGCAAGTGTGCTAAGCTCCTGCTACCTCTTCGCCCCTTGTCAACAGCCAGCAATGGTTGGGGGCCGGGCAGAGCTTAGATCCACCCCATCCTGCCCCCTCCCATTGTAAACAGCCAGCAAGGGGTGGAGAGGAGGAGAGAAGGGGGAGGGAGTTTAGCAGTCATGCTGCTAAACTCCCTCCCACCTCCTTTCTCTGGTCGCTGTCATTGGCTCCCATAGGAGTCTATGGCACCGGTGGTAGTCAGGCCAGGAAGATAGTTCCAGGACTATCTTTCCTGCTCATTGTAAAAGCAGTGTCCGGGTGCTTTTATGCCACGGGAATACGCGTGTGTGATCTGATACATTGGGTACCCTCTGAGAACGCCAAGCGATATATGCTTGTGTGAATAAGCCTTAAGCTGGGTTCACACAGGGCGGATTTACCGCAGAAATTCCGTCCAGAATTTTGCCATGGCACATCCGCCTGCGGCCGCTAATCCGGATTTTGGCCGGGCATGTGTACGAGATTTCTCAGAAATCTCGTCCACATGGGATGGCAAATTGGTCGCGGCAAAGCCAGCAGAAGCCGGCGCTGCAGCGCGGATTCGCCTGCCGTAGCATGTCCATCCTATTTTTTTTTCCATTGCAGCTGCAATCTGCTCTATGGGAGCGCCGGCCGCAATAAAAAGGCGTGTGGCCAAGCTGCTCCAAAACCCGCAGCTAAGTGCCACAGGTTTTGAAGCAGCGCTTTCCCAGTAAAAATCTTGCGTTTTTTTGCTGCGGCCAAACCAAGAGATATTCCTGCCAGGAATATGCCATGTGGGAACCCAGCCTTAGCTGTCATTCAGCTGACAGCTGCCCCTGATTGGTCCCTGCGCTGAGCTAATCAGAGGCAGCACTCACTCACCTATTCATGAATTCATGAATGGGTGAGTGAGAGCTGCCTCTGATTGGTGAGGGCTGTGACCAATCAGAGGCAGCTCATTCAGCAGGTGGGGATTTTAAATCCCCGGCTGCTGAATACTACTCATAGCAGTTCAGGAGAACTGCTGGCCGGCCGCGGCTGAACTCCGTCTGCCGGGACAAGGTGAGTATATATTTTTTTTTACTTTTTACACATTTCTGGATGAATTTCAGGGAAGGGCTTATATTTTTAAGCCCTTCCCGAAAATTCATCGTGCGATCGCCGGCAGCCCATTGCTTTCAATGGAGCCGGCTGTATTGCCGGCTCCATTGAATTCAATGGGCAAACATCATTCTGCCGGGACAAGGTGAGTATATTTTTTCTTTTATTTTTACACATTTCTGGATGAACTGCAGGGAAGGCCTTATATATTTAAGCCCTTCCCGACAATTCATCCCGCGATCGCCGGCAGCCCATTGCTTTCAATGGAGCTGGCTGTATTGCCGGCTCCATTGAATTCAATGGGCTAACATCGTTCTTCTCTGCCACAGCTGTTAAAGCTGTGGCAGAGGAGAATGATTTGTCTAGTATATGTTCTCAATGGGGTCGGCGCTGCTGCCGCCGGCCCCATTGAGCGCATATAGAGAAGAGAACAGGAATCACAGATCGCAGATAGGTGCGATCTGCGATTTCTGTTCTATAATTTATCGGACGAGCGCATAAAAAGCGCTCATGTGTCCGATACCATTGCAAAGCAATGGTTCTATAAAACCGCCGAACGCATGCGCATGCGCAAATCGAGTGAAAAAACGCCCGTCTGACCGAGGCCTTAGACTGTGTTCCAAATTATTAAACACATTTTTGTTTGCTTTCTCAGAACAGACAGTATGTGCAAGGGCTTTTTTTTATCCTCAAAAGTTCTATTACAATGTGGATGTTATTACAAGTGGAAGAACTGATGATGGCGATGGCTTTATTTATATTTTAAAATAAACACAAAATATGTTGTTTCAAATTACTATAGTAAATTCAGTTTTTGAGAACGTGACATTCATTTCATTTCCAACATAAATCTGTTATTGCTGCAGGCACAGATAATTTAGCAAAAACATAAACACACCTAAAATCCAAAAGTTTACATTTCCAGATCAAATTACATATTGATATATGAGCCCTTCTTTGATATGATTTGTACAACACTCTTTATCCATTGAACTTGTAAGTCCATGTATAGTTGATGCTTGTATTTCATTTCAGGATGCCATTATTGCCTCCCAGAGCTGCTATTTTGAGGTACACTGATGGTCCCTGTCATATATCTTCCTATTCATAGAATCATAGAGTTGAAGGGACCTCTAGGTTCATTGAATCCAACCCCCTGCTCAAATCCAGAATCACTAAATCATCCCAGACAGATGTCTGTCCAGCCTATGTTTGAAGACTTCCATTGAAGTAGAACTCACTAACTTCCATGGCAACCTGTTGATCACTCTCACTGTCAAAATGTTTTTTCTGTTGTCTAATCTGTGTCCCCTCTCTTTCAGTTTCATCCCATTGCTTCTAGTCTTTTCTTGAGCAAATGCGAATAGGGCTGATCCCTCTGCACTGTGACAACACTTCAGATATTTGTAGACAGCTATTAAGTCTCCTCTCAGCCTTCTTTTTTGAAAGCTAAACATTCCCAGATCCTTTAACCGTTCCTCTTACGGGCCGGGCAGCCGGCGCATGCGCAGACCGGAGCCGGCGGCTGGGTGAGTGACGTTTCTGTGCGAGGCTCTGCGAGCCCCGCACAGAAATAGGACATGCCGCGGTTTGTTTGCCGCGTGACATTTCGCGCGGCCAAACCGCGGCCGTCTGCATAGGAGTGCGTATTGTAATGCACTCCTATGCACGCTTTCAGTGGCGGAAATCCCGCAGGAAATCCCGCCACGAGATTTCCGCCCGTGTGCAGGCGGCCTTATTTATAAAAAACAGACCTAATAAAAGGGGAGGAAGCATTGTGTTGTATGTTAGGAAAACATTCATCTCCACAAAGAATTTAAGCTTCAGAGCATGGTAGTTCTGTAGAAACTGTTTGGGTAAGAATACAAGGAGAGAACAACAGAAAGGACACCATTGTAGGCATTTACTATAGGCCGCCTGGACAAGCAGAAGATATTGATGAACTCTTTCTACATCAGATGGCCAAGCTCTCCAAAAAGTATGACATAGTGATCATGGGAGATTTTAACTATCTAGACATTTGTTGGGAATCTCTCTCAGTTAAAAGTAATGCATCCAACAAATTCTTATCCCCTCTTGCTGACAACTTTATCTTCCAAAAGTTTAAAGAGAAAACAAGGTGATCTGCTATTTTGGACCTAATTCTTACCAACAGGGAGGAAATGGTTGAGGAAGTAAGAGTGTCTGGGACCTTAGGAGGCAGTGATCATGCTATTCTTGAATTTTGGATGAAAAAGGGAGGAAGACCTGATTTCAGTACGGCAGATTTTAATGAACTCAAAAAAGAGGGTAGGAAGAATCCAATGGCTGGATGCTCTTAAGGACAAAAATGTCCAAGAAGGTTAGGAAATATTGCAAAATGAGATTCTCAAAGCACAATTGTTAACAATCCTTAAAAGAAGAAAAAATGAGAAACATTTAAAGAGACCAGGATGGAAGAACACAGAAATTGTTTACATGTTAAAAATGAAGAAAAATATGTTTAGCAAATGGAAAGAGGGGGAATATCTAAAGAAGAATATAATGCAGTCTGCAGAAACTGTAGGGCAAGTGTCAGAAAAGCAAAGCTGTTAATGAATTGAGGCTTACAGGCTAAAAGCAATAAAAAAAAGGATTTTGGGGGTATATCAAAAGCAAAAAAAAGTTAAAGATGCTATTGGATGCTTACAAGATAAAAATGGTGAATTGGTTAAAAATGATGTTGAGAAGGCTGAACTTATAAATTCCTATTAGGCATCTGTTTTCTCTCAGAAAGTAGATTTGAGATCAACTTATCTTCTCTGTGCTATCTATAAGCAGAGAGATAATGAGGGAACACTTAGCTAACTTAAATGAATTCAAGTCACCAAGCAGGGGCGTATCTTGAAGCTTCTGAGCCCCAATGCAAAATTTATAATAGGGCCCCCAACTATAATGCTTTATTCATAGTACTGGGCTCCTGTTGCGTATGGTTTGTGGATCCACTGTGTCTTCCTGCTAAATGGAACCACCCAGCAGGATAGACAGCTGACACTAAGGTGAGGACAGAACAGAATACGGGAATTGGTACAATAACGAGAATGGGCCTTACTCTGGAGAGGTCCAGGCCGCCTTTCCTGACCCTGACTCCTAGATGTCCCTACCTACCTGGTGAAGATAGGAAACCAGGGTCATATACACAGAGCCATGCCGATATGCAGGCATGGAAACTGGAGACAGTACTGAGCAGAAATCATAGATATGGAGAATGGACAGACAAACAAAACCCAGCAAGCACACAGGAAGCTGGGAACACATCAAGACACAGTGAAAACTGGTTTAGGATACACAACAAACTGAATACAGTCTTGAAGGATGCACTAGCAGCTTGCATGCAGTTGTACAGGAAATTACAACACCAAGTATTGTGGGAGAGGTCTAGAAGGTTTAAAAAGGAAGTTGATTACAAATCCCCACAAGCTGTGCAGAGGAGCTAGCCACAGTAACCATGTGAGTGCTGAAAGACACAGAAGCAGACTCAGGAGACAGGACAGCTCCTGGGTCTGCAGGACCTAACAGTACCCCCTTCTCTAATACCTCCTCTTCTCCTGCCAGTCCTCTGAAAAAATTCCCAGGTATTGGGTGAAAGATTGGTCCAGATGTTGCATAGTATCTTCACTTGATTGAGTGTAGGTTTCCAGCTCAGATATTATTTGCACAATAAATGTGATTTCTGACTGATCAGCGTTAATAGAGACTTGGATCAGGTCCAATAGTTTGTCAAATAGAGGAAACAGAAGTCTATGTATCCTGTGTAACTTTGTAGCCTGGTTTAATGTAGGAAGAGGGGCTTAGCAGTGGAGAAAGATGAGTGGAGGTGGTGTTACCTTATGAAAGAATTTCCTGTGAGGAAGTCATTTGTTTCTAGGTGGTAGTTTGCTATCGTACTTTGTAGAAGTTAAGGCCCATTTACACACAACGATTATCACTCGAAAATTCGCTGAAAAGCCATCTTTTGAGCGATAATCGTTCTGTCTATATGTGCTACCATCGTGCACTGTTAATGCACTATTCGTTCATCGGTGATTTCTAGTAAGCTATAAATCACAGATGACTCTTATCAGTGCCACAGGCTGATTTTCTCAGTGGGCGGCGCTGATAGTATTCTTTCAGCTGGTATTCCGCTGGCAGTTCTCAGCGGGACAACAGCTGAAAGCTCCGAGAACAATGCAGATGTTTGCATATACAAAACAGCTGCTTTGTTCTTTGAGCTATCACTGTGGTATCCTGCTCCACCTGCATTAACTCTTAAGTAGCTAATTAGCTACTTGGACTTATGCAAAGATGATAGCTCAAAACTGTCAAAAAACTGTAGTTTGAGTGATTTTCTTTCTGTGTAAATAGGCCTTTAGAATCCTTTTTGTTGGTTTGGTCATATTCTGGCATTTAGAGACAGATTTTTTTGAGGGTGCGGTTTTATGGTGGTGCACTAGATTTATTGAGGAATTTGTCCATGTCCCCACTATTGCGGGGTAGTAGCAAAAGTTTGACAAGCCACAAATATATAGAGTAAGGAGGAAGGGCTTTCCTGAGAAAAGGACTACTTTGGTATTGCAATATGGTATAATACAGAGTTAGGTAGTCACAGTTATGTAAGATAGTAGGCTGCTCATTAGAAGTGCAGGCTTTTGTATAGAATGAACAATGTGAGCTGCTGGAGTTATGATCAGGAGTTCACATTAACTTTACAACTGGATAAAGGTAAGGGGAACCCAAAATTTTCCCTCACTAAACAGAAGTGACAATCCAAATAGTTAAGTGTCCCAAAGTAGAAATATATAAAAATAAAAGATATGTGTTGTTAGCACCCTCTGGTGACCATCAAGTAAAATTGAGCAGTCTGGCAGGTTTTTCAAAGTGAAACATTTCTGCAGTTACTTGTCTGGATATTCTCTAAGAGGATATCCTCCCACACTTGTTAACATATGGTCTGGGCATGGGGCCAATGAAAGTTAGGTCACTGAGAGCTCAGTCTATAATAAAGCAATAGCCCTCTGGAAGTTTCTTAGGCTATACATAGTCATATAAAGCGTAAAGGGCCATTCTGGCAAAAACACATTTCTCCATGTCTGCCCCTCACCTGATTGCCTGTCACACTTTGGAGGTCTTCTCTGTGTATTCCAGTCACTTCCATGCAGTGCAACCCCTGTCTCAGGCACCATATTGATGGTTAGATTTTCCACTTTCAGTTTCAATCAATCCCATGATGCATCAGGCCAGCATTAGTTAAGGCTATACCATTTTAATTTGCAGGGGGGACAATTTTATTATCATTACCTTCTATAGTTACTTAAATAAGCTATAGACTATAAGTATACAGTCGGGAGGATGAGCTGTGATCTACTCCATTATAACTGTGTGACTGGAGCTGTGCAATTATTTTCAGTAATTATGACAGGAGTAATTGTGTCCCACTATAGGCAACTTTTGGTGTAGATCCATGTAATAACATCTCACAAACTGAGAACTTGACTAGAAGATGAATCCGTAACCCCAAGTAAGGTAAGAATTGAGATCACATGACCATCTGAGGAAAAAGTGGCTTGGAGATTTAGAAAGAACTAACCATTGTAATACTAGCTCAATTATACTGGATGGATAGTTACATAATAAGTGAATTAAAAAAAACACCGGAGTGGCCCTTTAAAATAGTATTTTCTGGTACAGTCAATTTCAATATTAAAAAGGGTGCAATAATAGAATATACTTAACTAGGAGGATGTTGTCCTATAGGGCAGCATTTTTACCTCCCCAGGCGTGCGGGTAATTTGGCCTTTGTAATGGTGGACAGTCCGCAGCAGCAAGTGTCCACAGCCATGCTGGGAAAATTGGGCTTTCTTTCTTCACTTCAGCAAAAAATGCAGGCATGGAGCAAATTTTCATGCTGGAGCATAACGGGACCTGGAGGGGAGTCTTAAACAAAGAGGACTGTTGTGCGGATCATGCAAATGCACACTCAGCTTTAAGTATAGGGCGTCCTATGCCATGTCTAACATAGCAGCAACAGTCTTTCCAGCCTGACTGGGCCTGAAGTACCACTATTCTTACATTATCTGGGTTGATGTAGAATTCCTCAGCAATGGCAATGTAGTGGCCCAGTGATCCATTGTGATCCATCGGCACAACACAATGGCTTTGAGCGGTTGTTCCTCCAGGGTTGCATCCCCATATCAGGGACTTTGGGGACCCCGAGGTGCAGCGCTATATCGAAGGGCAGAAAATGACAACATTGTATCCGGAGCTGCATCAGCCCCTTAGTCGACCTTCAACCGTGGTCACTTCTTCAGGGGTCTCCAGAGATTCCGAGGACAAGAAAGTGAGAGCCTTTCTATGCCCAAGTCCGTCACTCTGCTCGTCCATGGGTATTTTTTAGTGGAGTAGCTGTGCCATCCCCACTGGTTTTACATCAGAATCAGAGGTTGAAGAGTCCACCATTACCCAATGCTTTAAATACTCATGTTCAAAAATTTTTTTTTATTCTTGAGACTGTTTATGTTCTTGTTGCACTGTGTTGGGCATTTTGAAAAAGACTCTTGTAGAGATGAGCGAGCGTACTCGCTAAGGCAAACTACTCGAGTGAGTAGTGCCATATGCGAGTACCTGCCCGCTCATCTCTAAAGATTCGGGTGCCAGCGTGGGGCGGGGAGTGTCGGGGAAGAACGGGGAGGAACAGGGGAGAGATTTCTCTCTCACTCTCCCCCCCGCCCCCGCTCCTCCCTGCTCACTCCTGCAACTCACCGCTCTCCCCCGCCAGCACCCGAATCTTTAGAGATGAGCGGGCAGGTACTCTTATAAGGCACAACTCGCTTGAGTAGTTTGCCTTAGCGAGTACGCTTGCTCATCTCTAGACTCTTGTCATTTTGTCCCAGTTTTGCTCTAAAGAAGAAAAGGACTTGAAAAATGTTTTATTCTTATTCATGAATCGTTAATAATGTGATTTACATTGCATTTATCTGCTAATGTCATTTCAATGTTAATATTGTTTAAGAAATGTGCAGGAGGGTAAAGAAAGTGTGGAGTAAAGTTTGCTTGCCTCTCTCATGTATGCTTGTTGGAGTTTTCGTATGCAAATTGAGTGGGAGTTTCCTTTTCAGCAAGTCTTACTTGTTGCCTAAGTGTGAGGGCATGTTTCTTTACCTGTCCCAGGGGAAGCATCCACAATATAAATCACTTTTCACTCAGTAGGGAGTATTTACCTAAGGTTACTACCCTTCGTGGGATAGTCTTCCGGAATAGTGATGAATGATTCCACTTTTTCTGTGTTAATATTACCAGTCAACCCTTTCTTAGTTTTGTGACTAGGAGCAATGTGATACCTCATTTCTCTTTCTACTGGTCCTTGGGGAGAAGAATTATGTAAGTGCCCCATTGCAATGTTAGTGCATCCTGGATTCTGTCCAGCCTAACAGATTCTTGTGGTAATGGCCATACCTCTTCCTGCACATGCTGTCATAAAAAAATAAAGCTAGACACAAAATGGGACGTCATAAGTAGTCTCAGTACACTTTGATGGGTAAGCTCTAAAAAGCACTGGAAAGTGAGTTTTGTTTACAAGTTTCACCTTGCACACTCAAAGACTGTGTAGATTGTGCTCCAGATGCTATTGTGTAGGACACTGAAAGCTAGTTCACTCCAAACAATTGCACTTTGTTTAAGGGGCACCAGGGTCGGCTTGTTTTTATGTAGAGGGTAACTGTAGTGACCCAGTACAACGGGGCCTCACCTGAATGGTGTGTATGCTCAGTATTGTGTTGTCAGTGTCTTTCATGTTGCAAGAATGGTGTGCATTGCATAGCTGCAGTACTGAATGAGTTAGGTGTCTGGTATGTGAGCTGACTGTCTGGCAAATGTATCCTTTTGTCTGTCACGTGATGATGCTTGATATATGTGCTTCCAAGCTGTGAGAGACGAGAGTCTGTTCTGAGTGGGTTTGGAGTTTTGTTCTAGTTCTGTCAGGAAGAGGAGTGCAAAGCAGCTGTCTGTGGGTAGCCTCAACCCACAGACACAGAATGGAGGAGGCCGAGAGGATGGCCTAGTGAATATTGGGGACTACTCCCCAGAAGTTCTGCAGTGTGTTTTCGTCCATGAATGTGAACCGGTAGAGAGAGAGATAGAAAGAAGTGTGGTACCTGGCCAGGACCTACAGATAACTGTGGCTGTGATTTCTCCTGACGTCCCATGAGTCCTCCCTGTCACATCACTTGTCAAGAAGCTGCTGAACTGTTCCGTTCTTGAAGTTAAGTAAAACAGCTAATCGCCCATCCATTTCCGGTGGCTGTGTCTTAAACAGTACCAGTGTGTGTGTGGATTTACTCCGTCACCTTGGAATCCCCCCACGGAAGATACATGGAAGATGATTTACTCCATCATCCAGGAATCCCCTGCTGTGAAAGAAACGGTGGTGCCACGAGACAAAACAGGACTAAAGGTAATCCATTATTTGGGTACCTGTTGATTAACCTGCCCTCAGCCCTTGGACATGTCCCTGGTTGCCCTCCGGGGGGTTGATGGTGGAGCCACCGTGACAAGACCCAGACTCTACCCTGCTGTCTCCTTGCCCGCTCCTCGGTCACTGCAACAAATCACTGAGGTGCAAGCTGGAACTCCAATAAAAGCCAGAATTTTTTTTAAAATCTGTTAACATATGTGTGCCTAAAACTCACATGCAAGCAGAGTTTTCCAGAAAACTATGTAAAAATAATAGATTAAGAAGGAAAAGTTTCATATACACTATAATATAACTGCAATATAAAATGCTGAAACTGAAGTCATGTAATATTTGGCTGTCATCTGCAAATGTGTTAAAATTATAAACAGCACACTGCAAACAGCTGCTATGCCAGCAAAATCTAAATTGTATTGAGACTGCACAGCATACTGTGTATTATAAAAACACAACATAGTTTACACACAAAAACCTTTAGACAAATTTGCATCAGTCATTATAAGCACGAACTGCATAAAAATTCAAATGTGCAATTAAAATGCAAACTCTATAAAGAAACAAGATGTACTCTATAAAAACTGTAATATGTGAGGAGTTCATATATACCACAAATCTAGGTTCACAGATGTGTTTTAAGAAATGAAAAGGTGAACATGCTCAGGATTGCGACCATCAATCTTCGCATACAAAATAAATTTGGTGTTATATGTATATATTTTTCCATACTATTATACAATTTGTAACCCTGAAATCCGTAAACCCAATGTAATGCCTAAACTCATGTCGCTTTCAAGTGGGTGTAAAATAGGTGCTTTTTTGCTCCCATATTATGGACGCAGAATGGTTCATCAGCACCACAACTCCATTTTTGATGAACTGTGGGAGGTTTAAGTGTTGTGCCCATAATACGAGCAGAAAAAAACACCTGTACTACGCCCATCTCAAAAAGAGTAAATACGTTTTTTCTAAATAAAACTAATTGAAAACGGTCATTTATAGTGAGAGTGTGGGAAAATGTTTTTTTCTCATTGAAGGAAATCTTTTTCCATGTGTCAGACATGTATTAGACGTTTCTCTCTAGTGATTGTAATGTGACTGTGGCATGTATCACTAGAGAAGAAACCTGAAGATATGCTACAAGAGTGACATAGAATTGTGCCTAGGTTCACTGCCCCTTTGACTTTATGATATATATATATATATATACATACAATTTAGAGTTTATTACTTTTGGAAGCACACATCATTGCTTCGGTTAATTTTAGACTTGAAATGCATTTCATAAAAATATTAATTTTGCTCAACAGAGTAATATGAAAAGATCATATTTTATATAATTAGGTTTATTATGGAAAAATAATGTATTTGTGTATTATTTTGAAAGGAATACACTTCCCATTGCCTGGTTACGCAGCTACTATAGAAAACATTTATTAAAAATGTAATTTTGTCAAATTTTTTCAATAATGAAGAAATTTGGACTCGGGATACACTAAATTAATGAAGTGCTGCATGGTCATGTAAAATAAATGGGACAATAGGTTTTGAATTAGAAAAATTTACATGCATTTCATAAATGTGATTCTAGTTCTAATTAAAATCTGCAAACTGTCTATAGTATTTTTCTGAAGTTTGCCCATATACTGTACTAGCTGATATACCCGGCTTCGCCCAAGTTAATTTGATACAAGTGTTTACCTGTTGTTCACACAGAAAATGTTATGAAGTCGTGGTTACTTTAGAGGAACTGAGAAATAAAATATGTATACACATAGAGGAGCGCTAGATTCTCCTCAGGCTGCATGTACAGATGTCTCTCTGCAGAATGTGCAACCATTCCCCCTCTCCTCACTTTAGACCTAAAGAATGCTGGTGCCAAATTTCATGCTTCTATGACAGCAAGAAGTTACATTACATAGGGGTGCACTTACATTTGGCAATTAGCATTGAAAAATCAAGTTATGACTCCTTTACTTTTCCTATTTAGGACCTAAAGAATGGTCATGCCAAATTTCATATTTGTACGACACCAGACAAGAAAGCAGGTTTCATCACCAACACAGAAGGAGGTTCTGTAATGTAAGAGTAGTGAGACTGTGGAACTCTCTGCCTTAGGATGTGGTTATGGCAAAATCGATAGAGGAGTTGAAGAGGTGACTAGACATCTTTTGAGGCCTTAGTCACACGGGCGTTTTTTTGCGCGATTTGCGGATTGCATGACGGATGTGCATTCGCAAATCGCGTGATCGGGGCCCAAAAATCGCCCGAAAAATCTGCTCCTAGCCGCGTTTCATTAGAAACGGGCCGGAGCTGTCTAGCGCATTGAATTCAATGGAGCCGGCAATACAGCCGGCTCCATTGAAAGCAATGCGCTGCGGGTGAGCGCGGGATGGATTGTCGGGAAGGGATTAAATATATAAGCCCTTCCCTGCAATTCATCCAGAAATGTGTAAAAAAAAAAAAATATATATATATATACTCACCTTGTCCCGGCAGACGGAGTTCAGCGCGGCCAGCCTGCAGTGGGTGAGAAGGGGGTGTGAGTCAGACCTGCCCCTGATTGGCTCAGTGCTGAGCCAATCAGAGGCAGGTCTGACTCACACCCATTCATGAATTCATGAATGGGTGTGATCGCCTGTATTGCCGACTCCATTGAATTCAATGGGCAAACATCGTTCTTCTCTGCCACAGCTGTTACAGCTGTGGCAGAGAAGAATGATTTGTCTTCTATATGTTCTCAATGGGGTCGGCGCTGCTGCCGCTGGCCCCATTGAGCGCATATGGAGAAGAGAACAGGAATCACAGATCGCAGATAGGTGCGATCTGCGATTTCTGTTGTATAATTTATCAGACGAGCGCATAAAAAGCGCTCATGTGTCCGATACCATTGCAAAGCAATGGTTTTTAAAAATCGCCAGACGCATGCGCAAATCGCGCGAAAAATCGCCCGTCTGACTAAGGCCTTAGAGTGCTACGATATTACAGGATATAGACTTTAGGTGACCAGCGGGGTTGTTGATCTCAAATGATGATCCAGGGATTACTCTGACTGCCATTATGAAGTCAGGAAGTCATTTTTTATCTCCAAATGAGCTAAGTTGGCTCATTGGAGTTTTTTTTTTTGCCTTCCTCTGGACCAACAAGGAGGGAGGTGGGTGGGGAGGGATTGGAACAGGCTGAACTGGATGGACTTTGTCTTCGTTCAGTCTAACATACTATGTTACCATTTACCTAAAGAACGGCAAATTTCCTGTTTGTACGACACCAGGAAGTTAGAGAATTAGATTAGTTACATTAAATGGGGGTGCACTTACTTTTGTAATTAGCATTGGATAATTAGGTTATGGCCAATTTATTTTTCCTATTTAGGACCTAAAAAATGGTTGTGCCAAATTTCATGTTTGTACAACACTAGAAAGTTAGAGAATAAGTATATTACATAGGGGTGCCAATACTTTTGGACTTAGCATTGAATAATTAAGTTGTGACCCATTTACTTTTCATATTTAAGAATGGTCATGCCAAATTTCATGCATGTACGACATCGGGAGGTTACAGAATTAGATTAGGTACATTACAATGGGGTGCCAGTACTTTTGCACTTAGCATTGAATAATCGAGTTATGACCCTTTTACTTTTCCTATTTAGGAAAGAATGGTTGTGCCAAGTTTCATGTTTGTTTGACACCAGAAAGGTAGAGAATAGGTACATTACATAGGTGTGCCAATACTTTTGCACTTAGTATTGAATAACGTTAGCTTAGGTACATTACATATGGATGCCAATACGTTTGCACTTAGCATTGAATAATCAAGGTGTGATTCCTTTACTTATCCTATTTAGACCTAAAGAATGGTTGTGGCAAATTTCATGTTTGTACGAAATCGGGAAGTTAGAGAATTAGATTAGGAGCATTAGACAAGGCTGCCAATACTTTTGCACTTAGCATTGAATAATCAAGTTGTGACCCCTTTACCTTTCCCATTTAGGACCTAAAGAATGGTTATGCCAAATTTCATGTTTGTACGACACCGGTAAGTTAGAGAATTAGTGGCGAGTCAGTGAGTGAGTGAGAAAGTCATATATATATATATATATATATATATATATATATCCAATATAAATGTAAGTGAAGAAAAAAGCAGACAATGCACATATTTATTAGATGATTTTCAACAGTTCAATCCTGTATTCATATTTTTATAAAAGCTTTTCTTTACCAAGTATTTCTAAGATCATGCATGTGAAGGCATAAAGAGAATAGTATTCACAGGCTGGAATAAAATTATTACGTAAAGCCCCAATTCACAGAACTCTCACAGCCTACAATTTATCCAAAATAAACTGATCAGATTTTCATAACTTTCATTTGGATAGAACTGGCAGCACACATAGATAATCAGATGTAGCCATCTGGTATGATTCTGAGCAGAAACAATCATAATGACAACATATGCATATGCTAATAACTGGTAGCAGATTAACCCTATTATTGTTTGAAACTAGAGATGAGCGAACGTACTCGTCCGAGCTTGATAATTGTTCGAGTATTAGCGTGTTCGAGATGCTCGTTACTAGAGGCGAGCACCACGCGATGTTCGAGTTACTTTTACTTTCATCTCTGAGACGTTAGCGCGCTTTTCTGGCCAATAGAAAGACAGGGAAGGCATTACAACTTCCCCCTGCAACGTTCAAGCCCTATACCACCCCCCTGCAGTGAGTGGCTGTCGAGATCAGGTGTCACCCGAGTATATAAATCGGCCCCTCCCGCGGCTCGCCACAGATGCATTCTGACAGAGATCAGGGAAAGTGCTGCTGATGCCGGAGCTGCTATAGGGAGAGTGTTAGGAGTGATTTTAGGCTTCAAGAACCCAAACGGTCCTCCTTAGGGCCACATCTGACCATGTGCAGTACTGTTGAGGCTGCTTTTTGCAGTGTTGCACTTTTTTTTTTTTTGTATATCGGCCGTGCAGAGCATTGCGTCCTGCAGTAATTTTACATAGTCCACGGCCAATAGTGGTGGTGAGGCAGGGACAGTGAAAGACATATCCAGTCTATGTACGCAGTGGGCTTTACCAAAAAAATTTGGGAAAAAAAATCTATTTGGGCTGCCTGTGACCGTCCTGACTGTACTGCGTCTCTGCTGGGGGTAGTTGTCCTAATTCATACGCAGCCAGCTAAGTGTTACAGCAGGCTTGCGCAAAATTCTTTCCTGACTCTGCTGTGCGTTCCATAAGCGAAGTCAGCCTTCAACCACAGGCCAATAAGCGGCACATTTAATTACAGCGTTCTGTTTCTGCACTACTGGTAATACACCATGCTGAGGGGTAGGCCTAGAGGACGTGGACGCAGGCGAGGACGTGGAGGCCCAAGTCAGGGTGTGGGCACAGGCCGAGCTCCTGATCCAGGTGTATCGCAGCCGACTGCTGCGGGATTAGGAGAGAGGCACGTTTCTGGCGTCCCCACATTCATCTCACAATTAATGGGTTCACGCAGTAGACCTTTATTAGAAACTGAGCAGTGTGAGCAGGTCCTGTCGTGGATGGCAGAAAGTGCATCCAGCAATCTATCGACCACCCAGAGTTCTGCGCCGTCCACTGCTGCAACTCTGAATCCTCTGGCTGCTGCTCCTCCTTCCTCCCAGCCTCCTCACTCCATTACAATGACACATTCTGAGGAGCAGGCAGACTCCCAGGAACTGTTCTCGGGCCCCTGCCCAGAATGGGCAGCAATGGTTCCGAATCCTCTCCCACTGGAGGAGTTTGTCGTGACCGATGCCCAACCTTTGGAAAGTTCCCGGGGTGCGGGGGATGAGGCTGGGGACTCCGGCAACTGTCCCAAGAGCTTTCAGTGGGTGAGGAGGACGATGACGATGAGACACAGTTGTCTATCACTCAGGTAGTAGTAATTGGAGTAAGTCCGAGGGAGGAGCGCACAGAGGATTCGGAGGAAGAGCAGCAGGACGATGAGGTGACTGACCCCACCTGGTTTGCTACGCCTACTGAGGACAGGTCTTCAGAGGGGGAGGCAAGTGCAGCAGCAGGGCAGGTTGGAAGAGGCAGTGCAGTGGCCAGGGGTAGAGGCAGGGCCAGACCGAATAATCCACCAAGTGTTTCCCAAAGCGCCCCCTCGCGCCATGCCACCCTGCAGAGGCCGAGGTGCTCAAAGGTCTGACAGTTTTTCACTGAGAGTGCAGACGACCGACGAACAGTGGTGTGCAACCTTTGTCGCACCAAGATCAGCCGGGGAGCCACCACCACCAGCCTCACCACCACCAGCATGCGCAGACATATGATGGCCAAGCACCCCACAAGGTGGGACGAAGGCCGTTCAACGCCTCCGGTTTGCACCGCTGCCTCTCCCCCTGTGCCCCAACCTGCCACTGAGATCCAACCCCCCTCTCAGGACACAGGCACTACCGTCTCCTGGCCTGCACCCACACCCTCAACTCCGCTGACCTCGGCCCCATCCACCAATGTCTCTCAGCGCACCGTCCAGCCGTCGCTAGCGCAAGTGTTGGAGCGCAAGCGCAAGTACGCCGCCATGCACCCACACGCTCAAGCGTTAAATGTGCACATAGCCAAATTTATCAGCCTGGAGATGCTGCCGTATAGGCTTGTGGAAACGGAGGCTTTCAAAGGTATGATGGCGGCGGCGGCCCCGCGCTACTCAGTTCCCAGTCGCCACTACTTTTCCCGATGTGCCGTCCCAGCCCTGCACGACCACGTCTCCCGCAACATTGTACGCGCCCTCACCAACGCGGTTACTGCCAAGGTCCACTTAACAATGGACACGTGGACAAGCACAGGCGGGCAGGGCCACTATATCTCCCTGACGGCACATTGGGTGAATTTAGTGGAGGCTGGGACAGAGTCAGAGCCTGGGACCGCTCATGTCCTACCCACCCCCAGAATTGCGGGCCCCAGCTCGGTGGTGGTATCTGCGGTGGTGTATGCTTCCTCCACTAAACCACCCTCCTCCTCCTACGCAACCTCTGTCTCGCAATCAAGATGTGTCAGCAGCAGCACGTCGCCAGCAATCGGTGTCGCAGAGCAGACCGACCGCTGGCTTTTGCCGCTGAGCCTCCAACCGGGCATGGTCGTGTGTGACAACGGCCGTAACCTGGTGGCGGCTCTGCAGCTCGGCAGCCTTACGCAGGTGCCATGCCTGGCCCACGTCTTTAATTTGGTGGTTCAGCGCTTTCTGAAAAGCTACCCACGCTTGTCAGACCTGCTCGGAAAGGTGCGCCGGCTCTGCGCACATTTCCGCAAGTCCCACATGGACGCTGCCACCCTGCGCACCCTGCAACATCGGTTTCATCTGCCAGTGCACCGACTGCTGTGCGACGTGCCCACACAGTGGAACTCTACGCTCCACATGTTGGCCAGGCTCTATGAGCAGCATAGAGCTATAGTGGAATACCAACTCCAACATGGGCGGCGCAGTGGGAGTCAGCCTCCTCAATTCTTTACAGAAGAGTGGGCCTGGTTGGCAGACATCTGCCAGGTCCTTGGAAACTTTGAGGAGTCCACCCAGATGGTGAGCGGCGATGCTGCAATCATTAGCGTCACCATTCCTCTGCTATGCCTCTTGAGAAGTTCCCTGCAAAGCATAAAGGCAGACGCTTTGCGCTCGGAAACAGAGGCGGGGGAAGACAGTATGTCGCTGGATAGTCAGAGCACCCTCCTGTCTATATCTCAGCGCGTTGAGGAGGAGGAGGAGGAGGAGGAGGGGGAGGAGGATGAGGAGGAGGGGGAAGAGACAGCTTGGCCCACTGCTGAGGGTACACATGCTGCTTGCCTGTCATGCTTTCAGCGTGTATGGCCTGAGGAGGAGGAGGAGGAGGATGATCCTGAAAGTGATCTTCCTAGTGAGGAGAGCCATGTGTTGCATACAGGTACCCTGGCACACATGGCTGACTTCATGTTAGGATGCCTTTCTCGTGACCCTCGCGTTACACGCATTCTGGCCACTACGGATTACTGGGTGTACATACTGCTCGGCCCACGGTATAAGGAGAACCTTTCCACTCTCATACCCGAAGAGGAAAGGGGTTCGAGAGTGATGCTATACCACAGGACCCTGGCGGACAAACTGATGGTAAAATTCCCATCCGACAGCGCTAGTGGCCGAAGGCGCAGTTCCGAGGGCCAGGTAGCAGGGGAGGCACGGAGATCAGGCAGCATGTACAGCACAGGCAGGGGAACACTCTCTAAGGCCTTTGACAGCTTTCTGGCTCCCCAGCAAGACTGTGTCACCGCTCCCCAGTCAAGGCTGAGTCGGCGGGAGCACTGTAAAAGGATGGTGAGGGAGTACGTAGCCGATCGCACGACCGTCCTCCGTGATGCCTCTGCCCCCTACAACTACTGGGTGTCGAAGCTGGACACGTGGCCTGAACTCGCGCTGTATGCCCTGGAGGTGCTTGCTTGTCCTGCGGCTAGCGTCTTGTCAGAGAGGGTGTTTAGTGCGGCTGGGGGAATCATCACAGATAAGCGTACCCGCCTGTCAACCGACAGTGCCGACAGGCTTACATTCATCAAGATGAACAAAGCCTGGATTTCCCCAGACTTCTCTTCTCCACCAGCGGACAGCAGCGATACCTAAACAATACGTAGGCTGCACCCGCGGATGGAAGCATTGTTCTCTATCACCATCAAAAACGTGGACCTTTTAGCTTCATCAATCTGTGTATAATATTCATCCTCCTCCTCCTGCTCCTCCTCCTGAAACCTGACGTAATCACACCGAACGGGCAATTTTTCTTAGGCCCACAAGGCTCAGTCATATAATTTTTGTAAACAATTTTTATATGTTTCAATGCTCATTAACCCCTTCCCGCTCCTGGACGTACCTGGTACGTCATGGCAGCCTGGTACTTCCCGCAACATGACGTACCTGGTACGTCCTGGAGATAGCACGGGATCACATAAGATCCCGCGCTATCCCGCAGCGGGAGCCGGCTGTCAGTCACAGCCGGCGTCCCGCTCCAACAGCGGGGGGGCATCGGAGATGCGCCCGCCGCTGTTAACCCCTTCCCTGCCGCGATCTAAGTAGATCGCGGCAGGGAAAGAGTTCACAGAGGGATCGCGATCCCTGTGTGTCTCCGGCCGGAACTCGCGATGTTATCGCGAGAGCCCGGCCTGTCACCATGGCAACAGGACGCCAGACACTGGTGTCCTGTATTGCCTGTGCCTATAATCGCTGTACAAGCGATAAGGCATGGGAGAGCAGTAGCTCTGCCATGCCTTATGACAGCGATCATAGGCACAGTGATGTAAGTCCCTCAGTGGGACTCAAATAGTATAAAAAAAAGAAAAGAAAAGTGTAAAAAAAAGAAAAATGTAAAAAACCCCTTTTTTATGCTTTTTCTAATATTAGCATAAAAAAAGGGAAAAAAAACTAAAACCCCACATATTGGATATTGACGCGTCCGTAACGACGTGTACAAAAAGTTGAACACGCTTTTTATTTTGTACGACAAAAAGCGTAAAAAAAAACGCTAAAAAACAGAGGCAAAATGCTAATTTTTAGCATTTTGCCTCACAAAAAATGCAATAAAAGTGATCAAAAAAGCTGTACGTTTCCCAAAATGGTACCAATAAAAACTACAGCTCGTCTCGCAAAAAATAAGCCCTTAAAGAGCTCCGTACATAGAAAAATAAAAATGTTACATGACTTTGAATGCAGCTATAGAGAAAAAAAAAAGATTTCCAAAAAAAGGGGGTTTTATTGCAAAAAAGTGTAAAAACCTAAAAAAAATATAACAATTTTGGTATCGTTGTTAGCATACCGACCCACAGAAAAAATTTAGTGTGTCATTTATGCTGCATGATTAACGCTGTAAAAAAAAAAAAAAAATCTATGGCAGAATTGATGCGTTTTCTCTCCCTGTTATCATTTAAAAAAAAAATAAAAAATTTTACGATATTGTCTATATACCCAAAAGTGGCACCGATAAAAACTACAGATCGCCACGCAAAAAACAAGCCCTTATACGGCCGCGTCCACGGAAAAATAAAAAAGTTATGGCTTTTGAAAAATGGAGATGGAAAAATACCAAAAAATCGCTTCGTCCTCAACGCCAAAATAGGCCGTGTCATTAAGTGGTTAAAGCGTTGAAACTTGCACCTGAACCAATTTTTATTTTAACTGGGCTGCCTCCAGGCCTAGTTACAAATTAAGCCACATTAACCAAAGCGATTAATGGGTTTCACCTGCCATCTTGGTTGGGCATGAGCAATTTTTCTGACGTACATTAGTACTGTTGGTACACCAATTTTTTGGGGCCCTCGCCTACAGTGTAATCCAATTAATTTTTGGCCCACCTGCATTAAAGCTGACGTTACATCAGCTGGGCTGGGCACTGCAATGGGATATATTTATGTACCACCGGTGGGTTCCAGGGAGCCACCCATGCTGTCGGTCCACACGGAGATGTAACTGCATGTGTCCACTTCTAAAGAACCCCAGTCTGACTGGGGCATGCAGTGTGGGCTGAAGCCCACCTGCATTAAACATGACATTACCTCAGCTGTGATGGGCACTGCAATGGGATATATTTATGTACCGCCAGTGGGTTCCAGGGAGCCACCCATGCTGTGGGTCCACAGGGACTTCACAATAGGGAGTTGTACCTGCCTGTGACTATTTATAAAAAAACGCGGTCTGACTGGGGCATGCAGACACCTTGACAGAATGAATAGTGTGTGGCACATAGGTTCCCCATTGCTATGCCCACGTGTGCAGCTCCTGATGGCGGTGGCACAGGATTATATTTCTCATTGCTTCTGTACAGCATTGTGGGCTATTGCCCTGCCCCTTTTAAAGAGGGTCGCTGCCTAGCCGTGCCAACCCTCTGCAGTGTGTGCCTGCGGTTCCTCCTCATGGCAGATGCACTTATAAATAGACATGAGGGTGGTGTGGCATGAGGGCAGCTGAAGGCTGCGCAGGGACACATTGGTGTGCGCTGTGGACACTGGGTTGTGCGGGGGGGGGGGGGGGCGGGGTTGGGCAGCATGTAACCCAGGAGAAGTGGCAGCGGAGTGTCATGCAGGCAGTGATTGTGCTTTGTTCGAGGTAGTGTGGTGCTTAGCTAAGGTATGCATTGCTAATGAGGGCTTTTCAGAAGTAAAAATTGTTGGGAGGGGGGGGCACTCTTGCCGCTATTGTGGCTTAATAGTGGGACCTGGGAACTTGAGATGCAGCCTAACATGTAGCCCCTCGCCTGCCCTATCCGTTGCTGTGTCGTTCCCATCACTTTCTTGAATTGCCCAGATTTTCACAAATGGAAACCTTAGCAAGCATCGGCGATATACAAAAATGCTCGGGTCGCCCATTGACTTCAATGGGGTTCGTTACTCGAGCATCGCGAAAATTTCGTCCCGAGTAGCGAGCACCCGAGCATTTTGGTGCTTGCTCATCTCTCTTTGAAACACATTTACATATTGATAAGTAAATCTAAAAACATCTCAAATGGGCACTGTCCGTTCAATAAACTTTCCACAAATCAATAGTTCAATCAAATACAAGAAACAATAAAATATCTTATTAAAGAAAAATATATCTATTTACTTTAAGCCACCCCTTCTCCTTCCCCTTCCTCCTGCACTTATCATTCCTGTCCCCAAGTGGTTCAGGTCACTGAGGGAGCAGGTTACATACTACTGATATAATTCTAGGCGAAGAGGAAACACCTGCAGAGACTGAGAAAGAGAGAGGTGGAAAGACATGGAGAGATCCTGCTGACAAGGATTTAGTAGTTTTCCCATGTCACCCCAGTGCAGGATTTACAGTCAGCGGTATAACTACAGCTCTGCTACATTGCTATAGGGCCTGCATCTCAAGGAGCCCTGGCTCCCAGGCCCTCCTAAGAATGTGCTTATTAAGTAGGGGAAAGCTGTAAGATAAAAAAAATAATATGCTCACCTTTTCTTTCCCCTCTGCTTCAGTCCTTTCCTTCCTCACATCCACATAGCACAATCATGTGCTAGATACACATGACCTCTGTGGCCAATCCATGACCACAGCATGAATATACTGTTGCTATTTATTTTACAGCAAAAAAGGGGGCTATTATTAGTTATGGAGCATAATGCAGCAGTATTACAAATGGGGCATACAGGTGCTTTATATTGACAAACACGTGTAGTATTACTGAGCTGAGGAAAAAGGGGGCAGTATGGCTATGTGGGAACATTAAAGGGGGCACTTTTACTGTGTGGAGGGCACTAGAAGCAGAACTTACTGTATAGGACCTAATTACTATCTGGATGAGGAGATTGTGTAAAAATGTGTAAAATGTAGAGAGGATGCTGGAAAAGCAAGAAGCCAAATATGTCTGTATATCAAATTCTGCAAAGACAAGTTCTGGCAAGAGACGTTGTCATTGTTATCTGTGCCGGATGAAGAAGAAAAGGGGAAGTGAATGACTCAGAAGTCACATCACCTGTGAGTGACTGGATATAATAGTACTGTAATCAGTTCTTTAGTCTGCAGTGCACCTGTGTAGAGCTTGTATCTACCACTATATCATCATTGTATGGGGGTAAATATTGATCTTTGTCTAGTGTTTTTGTCAGAAACAGTAAAATAAATTCCATAGACACTTAATATAATGGCCAGAAATAGTGCGATGCATCATGCATGCATAAACATATGACAGCTTATTATGTTATTCTTGTTCTTACAATGTTTTTTATGGATGCATGCATAAGGCAAATTCAATATTCAGTCTAGTCTGTAGATTGTTATGTCACAAGTGAATGCAGTGTAGTCTGTGATTAATCAATGATTTCAAAAGTAAGTGCAGTCTAATCTTTTATTGAATTGATGTAACAACTAAGTGCAGTCTAAGGCTACCTGTCCACGAGCATTGCGATATCTCCCAGCAGAGATCCTCCGCTGGTGAGCAGGAGCCAGCTAACGGATCTCAGTGGTGAGCCTATCTGACAGATAGGCTCAACGCGGAGAATCATGGCAATTCGCCGCATGCTGCGATTTGCCGCCCGCAAGTGGAGAATCGCCATGATTCTTCGCTTGTGGACAAGGGGGCTGCACTTTCCATAGCAACGCTAAGGAAAGCGTGCACTGCGTTCCCTGCGGCTGGATTATCGCTGTGGGGAACGCAATGCAAAAACGCCCGTGGACAGGCAGCCCTAACTGCATATGAATCAGTAATGTCACAAGTGAGTGCAGTCTATTTTGTGATGTTGCAAATGAGAGCAGTTTAGTTTGTTGATTGTAATGTCATAAATTACAACAGTCTAGACTGTGATCGCATTGTGATGTTAAAGGTGCGTGCAATCTAGTCGGTGGACTGTGATGTCACAAGTCAGTGCATTCTAATTTGTAGATGGTGGTATCACCAATTAATGTAGTCTAGTCTGCCATTGGTTGGTAAAGTCGTAAGCAAGTGCAGTCTAGTCTATGATTGGATTGTAATCTTACAAGCAAGTGTACTCTAGTCTGTGATTGATGCATCATTGCAGTGTGCAGTGTTGTTTGTAGGTCATGATGTCACAAACAATTAACATCTAGACTGTGATTGAACTGTGATGTCACAGGTTTGTGCAGTCTAATCTGTGAACTGTGATGTTACCAGCAAATTTACTCTAATTTGGAAATCTGTGCATTGTGACATCACAAGTGAGTGCAGTCTAGTGATTCAACAGTGATGTCACAAGTGATAGCACTGTAGACTGGTTGTACTAAATGTCAAAGTGAAGGCAATCTAGACTGTGCTAGGACTGTAATGTCATAAATTAGTGCTGTCTAGACTAAACTTTGATTGGCTGGTCACAAGTGAGTGCAGTCTAGATTGTTATTGGACTGTGATATCATAAGATCCCAAATGAGTGCCTTCTTGTTATGGCTTGGGACTCCACAATTACGTACAATCTAGACTGGGCTTGGACTTTGATGTCACAGATGTATACCATTTCAACTGTGATGTCGCGATTGAGTGCAGTCTACATTGTGATTCGATTGTGATGTCACAAGTCTTCTCCCCTTTTAAAAATTTGCTCAGCTTTACAAAATATTCCCCGCTTCTCTATAGTTCTCTAGATGTACATCGTTGTGTTCATGACTTGCAGGAGGCTGATTGTGATTTAGTGTAAAACACCTGTGCTAACAGCCCACATTGGAGAAAATTCTAATCCTAGGATTAATATAAAATATGCAAACTACTTCCGAAATTCTTGTACAACACAAAGCCCATTTTCCTGAAAGTGCTAAAAGCAATGTGTTACTACAATATATATAATACAAATTTTAAAAACAGCCAAGCATTCCTTCTAAAGGTGTTTCAGGGTGGACATTCATTTGAAGCACATAGAATATTCATGAATCATCTCTACTATATGCTAATTAGAACTATCATGGGAAATGTATCACCACAAGTGATGCACTATAGAAAGAAGTTTTACTTTGACTATACAAATCCACTGTGGAGACTTTCAATGTTACATTGTGTTAGAGAATGAAGAAGCAGAAGGGTTTCAAAGATTTTAAAGTCTTTTCTTCCAAATATTAGCGAGATCCAGGCTCATGTGATCTCCTAGCATGTTTCATAGACATATCAGAAGGATAATTGGAAATTTCTATGTATTTATTTATTTTCATCTTAAGCAAAGAAAGAGAAGACGAGGTATGAAGAATTTTAATATAAGAGGAATATAACAAGTTATGCCAGAGAAGTTTTCCAGCAACATAAAAAATTGGTTCCTTTAATGTGTCATCTTTTGTCTTGTCTTAGCAGTAATTAGATATTCTTTGTTATGCGTTTTATTGAATGAGAAAGAAAAACCAAAGCTGAACATTGCATTTTATCTTCATTCGCCATACAAGGAATGCTTGTATTGTTCATTTGGTTATCTGCTCCACTTCAAACATATACAATAAATCAGAAAATAATACATTGGTGTTTGATTTAACACATCTTACTAGGCAAAGAAAGTTTCATGCTGCCTTGTGTAAAACAGAGTAGACTGACATTTTTTTAACCACCCAGTGATCGGCCTATTTTGTGCTTGAAGGACCAAGAAATTTTCATAGTCACATTGTAAGAGCCATAACTCAGTGATATAGTTGTATAAGAGCTTGTGGGACGGTTGTATTTTTACCACTCTGGGGTAATGTAATGCATTGTATAGCTTTTATTTAAAAAATTGCTCGGGAGATTAAAAAAAAAAAAAACGTAAAATCCACCATGGCATTTTTGGTTTTGTTTTCACAGCATTCAACATTCGGTAAAAATAACATAATAAGCTTCTTATCTGGATCAGCGCAATGACTAAAATACCATGTTTATATAGTTTTTTTTTATTTTTTGTACTACTTTAGCACAAAAAAACCCACATTTTAAAGAAAAACAATTGAACCTGCATTACCACATTCTAAGACCCATAATGATTTGTATTTTTCCAGCAACAGAACTATGTAAGGGCTTGTTTTTTGTGGGAGGAATTGTAGTTTTTATTAGTTTTGTGAGGTACATGCGGGTGCCAATAGGTGTGAGATGGAGCCCCCTTACCCTGACATGTGCTTGCATCCTGCAGCTGCTGCTAATTGTGACGTATAAGGGGTTAAACTGACAGGAACAGAGGTTTCTTTGTTCCTTTAGAGCATTTGAAATAACTGTCGAGTTATGGGGCAAACTCATTAGGAAAAGATTGTTTCTCCATGATTTTGCTCCTTCTCCAGGGTGTCCCCACAAAAGAGTAGCGGAAATTGAAGCATGGTCAGACCAAGTTGCCGTATTAATTTTTGCTTCTGTAATAGATGATAAAGTCACCCTATCAGCTAATATCAGATCTATACATGAAAAGGATCTATGGCGTGCTGAGTAGAAAGTGTATTCTTTGGAAGAGGCATTTAAACATCTAAATGTGTCATATGCTGCTTCCCTCTGAAGCCAGGGCAGTAGAGATGGGGGGTTTCTTGTTGGAGTTGCCGAGGAGTCCATTTGTCTGTCTGGTGTGAGATTAAAATCGCCACAAATAATTAGTTTACCAACTCTGTGCCTCCGCATATTTTTTTATGGTTTTGTTTAAGAAATGAATTTGCGCAGAGTTAGGTGTGTAAATGTTTAGAATTGTGAAGGGAGAGGGATTTAGTTTGCCTGTGAGAATCATGTATCTCCCTTTAGAGTCAAGTTCCTGAAAATTGATCTTCAAGTGAACAGTGTCCCTAAATGTACAATCACAGTTTAAGACCAGTACCTATCGTAACGTTTTATACGTTCTATATCTGGCTATGGTTAGCATAGGATCTTATTTGTTTCAATAGTCAGGAAGAGAAATTTCTCAGTAGCTGAGGGTGGTATGTCCCAACCACTTCTATTTAATTGGAGTTAGATGTACTCCTCATAGTCCATTATAGAGATAACGGAAGGTACAATTTGCTATAGTAAGATAGCTCTCCTTATTGTCCAGATAATGAGAGATACAATCTGCTATAGTGAAATAGCTCTCCTTATTGCCCTATGTGTTTCGCCCACAAAGTGGGCTCCTCAGGGGCTTCAGATGTATTAACTGGAGTGTGACTAATGATCAAGGATAGATACAGATAGTGTTCATTAGGAAGGACTATAATCCATTAGTATGCAAATAGTTTTGTATCAGGTACTGTATCAATTATGTACCCACTGCTGAGTATTGTTGGTCGGGTGGTTTTAATTAGTCCATCTTATAGACTGGGCAGTATATCAAATAGTAATAGAAGCCCAGGTGCAGTGGTCACCCGTAGGATACTGCCTGAATAGGTACCATAGATGATCTGCACCCTGGGGGTATTCCCAAATCTGCTGAACGCCATAAAGTAGGATTATTCCAGAGTGAGCTATTCTATATCTATCTGAGATAGATTGATTATAGTACTAATAATCAGACACGTGCTTTCGTTGTATCAGTGGTTCGGGTTGATTGCTGGTCGACTCTTTTCTGGAGCCCTTGGTCTCCTGAACGGGAATGAGGGCGTCTCCGTAGCGAGGGAGATATTCCATAGCTTCAGAGCAGGGGTTACGTCCTCTGGTTTAGAGAAGACATGGTTTACACCATCTTTGTAGATCAGAAGTTTTGGAGGAAAACCCCATTTATATGGGATTTTTGCTTGGCATAGGGCATTAGTGATTGCCGAAAACTTTTTCCTAGCTTGAAGTGTGGCTTGAGAAAGGTCCATATATAGATGAATATCTGAGTAGGGTGCTGGAAGCTGGTTTAGCTTGCGGGCTGTTTGCATGATCACTTCTTTTATATGGAAGAAGTGTACCTGAGCGAGTACATCCCAGAGAGCAGAATCAGGAATACATTTGGGCTTGGGCAGCCTGTGAGCTTGGTCGATTGTCAAGTCCATAGGGGTGGCATCAGGGAGCACGCCTAGAATTAGTTGTTGGAGATATTTAATAATGCCTGTTGCCAGGTTATTTTCCGGAATCCCTCTGAACTTGATATTATTGCTGTGATTTCTGTCTTTCATGTCTGCCTTGGTGTGTGCTTGAGATCATTGTCATGCTGAAAGACCCAGCCACATTTAATCTTCAGTGCTCTTGCTGATGGAAGGAGGTTTGCACTCAAAATCTCACGATACATGGCCCCATTCATTCTTTTATGTATACGGATCAGTCGTCCTCGTCCCTTTGCAGAGAAACAGCCCCAAAGCATGATGTTGCCACCCCCATGCTTCACCGTAGGTATTGTGCTCTTTGGATGCAACTCAGAGTTCTTTCTCCTCCAAACACGACGAGTTGTGTTTCTGCCAAACAGTTCTACTTTGGTTTCATTTGACCATATGACATTCTCCCAATACTCTTCTGGATCCCCCAAATGCTTTCTAGCAAACTTCAGTCGGACCCAGACATGTACTGGCTTAAGCAGAAGGACACGTCTAGCACTGCAGGATCTGAGTCCCTGGCGGCGTAGTATGTTACTGATGGTAGCCTTTGTTACGTTAGTCCCAGCTCTCTGCAGGTCATTCACTAGGTTCCCCTGTGTGGTTCTGGGATTTTTACTCACTATTCTTGGGATCATTTTGACCCCACGGGGTGAGATCTTGCGTGAAGCCCCAGATTGAGGGGGATTATCAGTGGTCTTGTATCTCTTCCACTCTCTAATTATTGCTCCCACAGTTGATTTCTTCACACCAAGCTGCTTGCCTATTGCAGATTCAGTCTTCCCAGTCTGGTGCAGAGCTACAATTTTCTTTCTGGTCTCCTTTGACAGCTCTTTGGTCTTCACTAGAGATGAGCGAACGCGTTCGTCCGAGCTTGATATTCGTGCGAATATTAGGGTGTTCGGGATGTTCGTTATTCGTAACGAACACCATGCGGTGTTCTGGTTACTTTCACTTACTTCCCTGAGACGTTTGCGCGCTTTTCTGGCCAATTGAAAGACAGGGAAGGCATTACAACTTCCCCCTGTGACTTTCAAGCCCTATACCACCCCCCTGCTGTGAGTGGCTGGGAAGATCAGGTGTTCGCCTAATATAAAAGTCGGCCCCTCCCGCGGCTCGCCTCAGATGCCTGGTGAGTTAGATGAGGGACAGTGCTGTTTGTACCGGAGCTGCTGTAGGGAAAGAATTGGTAGTTAGTGTAGGCTTCAAGACCCCCCAAAGGTCCTTATTAGGGCCACTGATAGCTGTGTGTTGGCTGCTGTTAGCAGTGGCATTTTTTTTTTTCTCAAAATTGGCTCTGCAGAGCGTTGCACCTGGCATTAGGGACAGAAGTGCTGCATAGGCAGGGAGAGTGTTAGGAGTGAGTGTAGCCTTCAAGAACCTCAACGGTCCTTTCTAGGGCCATATTTATCCGTGTGCAGTACTGTGCTGGCTGCTGTTAGCTGTGCTGCATTTTTTTTGGGCTTCTCAAAATCGCCTCTGCAGAGCATTCCACCCTCCATTGATACTGCAGGGAAAGAATTGTATAGGCAGGGCCACAACACAGTTATTATTCATTGAATATACGCAGTGCTGCCTTTTGCTTGTAAAACAAGTGAAAATAATTCTATTTGTCCTGCCTCTGTCCGTCCTAACGCCTGTGGACACGTGTGAGCTGCGTGAACAACATTGCTAAATCATACGCACCCAGCTACGCTTTACTGCTGGCTTCGCCATTTGCTTTCCTTAATTGGGAAAAAAATACCTGCTCTGCCAGAGTTATAATAACTCTGCTACCCTCACGTTCTGTGACACATAAGCAGGGACACAGCACAGTTATTAAACTTCTCATGTTCATTGAATATACGCAGTGCTGCCTTTTGGTGGAAAAAAACTGAAAACAAATCTATTTGTCCAGCCTCTGTCCGTCCTAACGCCTGTGGACACGTGTGAGCTGCGTGAACAACATTGCTAAATCATACGCACCCAGCTACGCTTTACTGCTGGCTTCGCCATTTGCTTTCCTTAATTGGGAAAAAAAATACCTGCTCTGCCAGAGTTATAATAACTCTGCTACCCTCACGTTCTGTGACACATAAGCAGGGACACAGCACAGTTATTAAACTTCTCATGTTCATTGAATATACGCAGTGCTGCCTTTTGGTGGAAAAAAACTGAAAACAAATCTATTTGTCCAGCCTCTGTCCGTCCTAACGCCTGTGGACACGTGTGAGCTGCGTGAACAACATTGCTAAATCATACGCACCCAGCTACGCTTTACTGCTGGCTTCGCCATTTGCTTTCCTTCATTGGGAAAAAAAATACCTGCTCTGCCAGAGTTATAGTAACTCTGCTACCCTCACGTTCTGTGACACATTAGCAGGGACACAGCACAGTTATTAAACTTAGATTATTCATTCACTAGAGGCAGTGGGGCCTTTCGTTTTCCAAAAAGGGCAAAAATTATATTTGGCCTGCAGTCTTGCGCCAATTTATTTCCTGCCTGTGAAATCAAATCACTGGTAATACAGCATGCTGAGGGGTAGGGATAGGCCTAGAGGACGTGGACGCGGCCGAGGACGCGGAGGGACAAGTCAGGGTGTGGGCACAGGCCGAGCTCCTGATCCCGGTGTGTCGCAGCCGACTGCTGCGCGATTAGGAGAGAGGCACGTTTCTGGCGTCCCCACATTCATCGCCCAATTAATGGGTCCACGCGGGAGACGGTTATTAGAAAATGAGCAGTGTGAGCAGGTCCTGTCCTGGATGGCAGAAAGTGCTTCGAGCAACCTATCGTCAACACGCAGTTCTGCGCCGTCCACTGCTGCAAATCCGAATCCTCTGTCTGCTGCTCCTCCTTCCTCCCAGCCTCCTCACTCCACTACAATGACACCTGCTCAGGAGCGGGAACACTCCCAGGAACTGTTCTCGGGCCCCTGCTCAGATTGGGCAGCAGCGGTTCCTCTCCCACCAGAGGAGTTTATAGTCACTGATGCCCAACCATTCGAAAGTTCCCGGGGTCCGGGGGATGAGGCTGGGGACTTCCGCCAACTGTCTCAACAACTTTCTGTGGGTGAGGAGGACGATGACGATCAGACACAGTTGTCTTGCAGTGAGGTAGTAGTAAGGGCAGTAAGTCCGAGGGAGCAGCGCACAGAGGATTCGGAGGAAGAGCAGCAGGACGATGAGGTGACTGACCCCACCTGGTGTGCAACGCTTACTCAGGAGGACAGGTCTTCAGAGGGGGAGTCAAGGGCATCAGCAGGGCAGGTTGCAAGAGGCAGTGCGGTGGCCAGGGCCAGGGGTAGAGGCAGGGCCAGACCGAATAATCCACCAAGTGTTTCCCAAAGCGCCCCCTCGCGCCATGCCACCCTGCAGAGGCCAAGGTGCTCTAAGGTCTGGCAGTTTTTCACAGAGACGCCTGACGACCGACGAACAGTGGTGTGCAACCTTTGTCGCGCAAAGCTCAGCCGGGGAGCCAACACCAACAGCCTCACCACCACCACCATGCGCAGACATATGATGGCCAAGCACCCCACAAGGTGGGACGAAGGCCGTTCAGCGCCTCCGGTTTGCACCCCTGCCTCTCCCCCTGTGCCCCAACCTGCCACTGAGATGCAACCCCCCTCTCAGGACACAGGCACTACCGCCTCATGGCCTGCACCCACACCCTCATCTCCGCTGTCCTCGGCCCCATCCAGCAGTGTAGTTCAGCGCACCGTCCAGCCGTCGCTTGCGCAAGTGTTCGAGCGCAAGCGCAAGTACGCCGCCACGCACCCACACGCTCAAACGTTAACCGTCCGCATCGCAAAATTCATCAGCCTTGAGATGCTGCCGTATAGGGTTGTGGAAACGGAGTCCTTCAAAAGTATCATGGAGGCGGCGGCCCCGCGCTACTCAGTTCCCAGTCGCCACTACTTTTCCCGATGTGCCGTCCCAGCCCTGCACGACCACGTCTCCCGCAACATTGTACGCGCCCTCACCAACGCGGTTACTGCCACGGTCCACTTAACTACGGACACGTGGACAAGCACAGGCGGGCAGGGCCACTACATCTCCCTGACGGCACATTGGGTGAATTTAGTGGAGGCTGGGACAGAGTCAGAGCCTGGGACCGCTCACGTCCTACCCACCCCCAGAATTGCGGGCCCCAGCTCGGTGCTGGTATCTGCGGAGGTGTATGCTTCCTCCACTAAAGCACCCTCCTCCTCCTCCTCCTCCTCCTCCTCTGTCTCGCAATCAAGATGTGTTAGCAGCAGCATGTCGCCAGCAGTCGGTGTCGCGCGGTGTGGCAGCACAGCGGTGGGCAAGCGTCAGCAGGCCGTGCTGAAACTACTCAGCTTAGGCGATAAGAGGCACACGGCCCACGAACTGCTGCAGGGTCTGACACAGCAGACCGACCGCTGGCTTGCGCCGCTGAGCCTCCAACCGGGCATGGTCGTGTGTGACAACGGCCGTAACCTGGTGGCGGCTCTGCAGCTCGGCAGCCTCACGCACGTGCCATGCCTGGCCCACGTCTTTAATTTGGTGGTTCAGCGCTTTCTGAAAAGCTACCCACGCTTGTCAGACCTGCTCGTAAAGGCGCGCCGGCTCTGCGCACATTTCCGCAAGTCCCACACGGACGCTGCCACCCTGCGCACCCTGCAACATCACTTTAAGCTGCCAGTGCACCGACTGCTGTGCGACGTGCCCACACGGTGGAACTCTACGCTCCACATGTTGGCCAGGCTCTATGAACAACGGAGAGCTATAGTCGAATACCAACTCCAACATGGGCGGCGCAGTGGGAGTCAGCCTCCTCAATTCCTTTCAGAAGAGTGGGCCTGGTTGGCAGACATCTGCCATGTCCTTGGTAATTTTGAGGAGTCTACCCAGGTGGTGAGCGGCGATGCTACAATCATTAGCGTCACCATTCCTCTGCTATGCATCTTGAGAAATTCCCTGCAAACCATAAAGGCAGCTGCTTTGCGCTCGGAAACGGGGGCGGGGGAAGACAGTATGCCGCTGGATAGTCAGGGCACCCTCCTGTCTATTTCTCAGCGCGTACAGGAGGAGGAGGAGGAGCATGAGGAGGAGGGGGAAGAGACAGCTTGGGCCGCTGCTGACGGTACACCGGCTGATTGCCTGTCATCCTTTCAGCGTGTATGGCCTGAGGAGGAGGAGGAGGAGGAGGATCCTGAAAGTGATCTTCCTAGTGAGGACAGCCATGTGTTGCGTACAGGTACCCTGGCACACATGGCTGACTTCATGTTAGGATGCCTTTCTCGTGACCCTCGCGTTGCACGCATTCTGGCCACGACGGATTACTGGGTGTACACACTGCTCGATCCACGGTATAAGGAGAACCTGCCCACTCTGATTCCCGAAGAGGAAAGGGGTTCGAGAGTGTTGCTATACCACAGGACCCTTGCGGACAAGCTGATGGTAAAATTCCCAGCCGACAGCGCTAGTGGCAGAAGGCGCAGTACCGAGGGCAAGGTAGCAGGGGATGTGCGTAGATCGAGCAGCATGTACATCCCAGGCAGTGCAACAGTCTTTAAGGGCCTGGCCAGCTTTATGGCTCCCCACCAAGACTGTGTCACCGCTCCCCAGTCACGGCTGAGTCGGCGGGAGCACTGTAAAAGGATGGTGAGGGAGTACGTAGCGGATCGCACGACCATCCTTGGTGACGCCTCTGCCCCCTACAACTACTGGGTGTCGAAGCTGGACACGTGGCCTGAACTAGCCCTGTATGCCCTTGAGGTGCTTGCTTGTCCTGCGGCTAGCGTCTTGTCGGAATGGGTGTTTAGTGCGGCTGGGGGAATCATCACAGATAAGCGTAGCCGCTTGTCAACCGACAGTGCCGACAGGCTAACACTCATCAAGATGAACAAAGGCTGGATTTCCCCAGACTTCTGTTCTCCACCAGCGGACAGCAGCGATACGTAAGCAATACGTAGGCTGCACCCGCGGATGGAAGCTACGTTCTCTCTCACCATCCAAAACGGGGACATTTCTGCTTCATCAATCTGTGTCTAATATTCCTCCTCCTCCTCCTCCTGCTCCTCCTCCTGAAACCTCACGTAATCACGCTGAACGGGCAATTTTTCTTAGGGCCACAAGGCTCACTCAAATAATTTTTCAGAACAATTTTTATAAGTTTCAATGCGCTTAAAAGCGTTGGAACTTTAACTTGAACCAATTTTTCGTTACACTGGGCTGCCTCCAGGCCTAGTTACCACTTAAGCCACATTAACCATTGCTTACATGGAACGAAGACTGCGCTCCCGCTATACTGCTGCTTCAGAATTGTTACTGGGGCCTGTCTTGAGTGCTACTATTGCTTACATGGAACGAAGACTGCGCTCCCGCTATACTGCTGCTTCAGAATTGTTACTGGGGCCTGTCTTGAGTGCTACTATTGCTGACATGGAACGGACACGTGGAGAGGACACGTAGTGCCTCAAAAACATCCCCCTCCTCCTCCAACAGGGAAAACATTGTTGGCAAATGCCTTTGCATTGGTTCGTCTGGTGGCAGTCCAAGAATTTCACTTTTACCGACACTACAAGAGAGCCCCCCCACCATCCCCCCGCCACGGCCTACTTAATCCTGGCCACATTCCGAAAACCAACAAAATACAACCGTGCTACTAGGTCCGCAGTCACCACCACATTACCACCAACGCGGTTACTGTTAAGGTGCATATAACCACGGACACGTGGAGAGGACACGTAGTGCCTCAAAAACATCCCCCTCCTCCTCCAACAGGGAAAACATTGTTGGCAAATGCCTTTGCATTGGTTCGTCTGGTGGCAGTCCAAGAATTTCACCTTTACCGACACTACAAGAGAGCCCCCCCACCATCCCCCCGCCACGGCCTACTTAATCCTGGCCACATTCCGAAAACCAACAAAATACAACCGTGCTACTAGGTCCGCAGTCACCACCACATTACCACCAACGCGGTTACTGTTAAGGTGCATATTACCAGTCTGACTGGGGCATGCAGACACCTTGACAGAATGAATAGTGTGTGGCACATAGGTTCCCCATTGCTATGCCCACGTGTGCAGCTCCTGATGGCGGTGGCACAGGATTCTATTTCTCATTGCTTCTGTACAGCATTGTGGGCTATCGCTCCGCCACTTTTAAAGAGGGTCGCTGCCTAGCCGTGCCAACCTCTGCAGTGTGTGCCTGCGGTCCCTCGTCATGGCAGACGCAATTCTAAATAGACATGAGCGTGGTGTGGCATGAGGGCAGCTGAAGGCTGCCCAGGGACACTTTGGTGTGCGCTGTGGGGGGGAGGGGGGGCGGTTGGGCAGCATGTAACCCAGGAGAAGTGGCAGTGGAGTGTCATGCAGGCAGTGATTGTGCTTTGTTGGAGGTAGTGTGGTGCTTAGCAAAGGTATGCCATGCTAATGAGGGCTTTTCAGAAGTAAAAGTTGTTGGGAGGGGGGGGGCCCACTCTTGCCGGTATTGTGGCTTAATAGTGGGACCTGTGAACTTGAGATGCAGCCCAACATGTAGCCCCTCGCCTGCCCTATCCGTCACTGTGTCATTCCCATCACTTTCCTGAATTGCCCAGATTTTCACACATGAAAACCTTAGCGAGCATCAGCGAAATACAAAAATGTTCTGGTCGCCCATTGACTTCAATGGGGTTCGTTGTTCGAAACGAACCCTCGAGCATCACGGGAAGTTCGTTCCGAATAACGAACACCCGAACATTTTGGTGTTCGCTCATCTCTAGTCTTCACCATAGTGGAGTTTGGAGTGTGACTGCTTGAGGTTGTGGACAGGTGTCTTTTATATTGATAACAAGTTCAAACAGGTGCCATTACTACAGGTAATGAGTGGAGGACAGAGGAGCCTCTTAAAGAAGCAGTTACAGGTCTGTGAGACCCAGAAATCTTGCTTGTTTGTAGGTGACCAAATACTTATTTTCCACCATAATTTGCAAATAAATTTGTTAAAAAACAGACAATGTGATTTTCTGGATGTGTTTTCTCAAGTTGTCCCTCATAGTTGAGGTCTACCTATGATGTAAATTACAGGCCTCTCTCATCTTTGTAAGTGGGAGAACTTGTACAATTGGTATCTGACTAAATACTTTTTTCCCCCACTGTATATACTATAATATATTATTCATAATTATCAAATTGCTAAATGGGTAGAGAGTCTGTCTATTATGTTTTAGCACATAAAACATGTTCATTGTAAAATATACATACTTTTCTCTATCTGCAGTCATTCAAAAGGCAACTTCATTATTTATTTCGAGAGGACAAAAACCTGAACACAAATGGGCACGGTTTATTACCATACAGTATCGGAACTGTGTAAAGCTATGCTCCCTTGTGTCTATCACATTACCAGGACAGATTTTTTATCCCCTGAAAGATAACAATTGCATAAAATATAAATTCAAATAAATAAACATTCTCTAATAAACGTCCTAGAACAGTTTATACTGTTAAAACTTAGGCTGGGTTCACACAGGGCAGATTTGCCGCTGAAATTCCCTGCGGAATTTCTCTGCGGCAAATACGCCAGCCATGTGGACGAGATTTGGCAAAAATCTTGTTAACACAGGGCGGACAATCTGTCGCTGCAAAGCTGGCATTAGCTGACACTGCGGATTCCAGGGACGCAGCATGTCTTTTTTTTTTTTCCGTTGCGGCCTCGCTCCTCACTATGAGAGAGCCTGCCACAATGGAAAAGCATGCGGCGAAGCCACTCCAATACCCATGGCTAGGTGCTGCGGGTTTTGGAGCTGCGCTTATCCTGTGGAAATCTTGCGTTTTTGTCGCTTCTGCAAAACCGCAAGATTTCCGCTGGGAATACGTCCCGTGTGACCCCAATCTTACAATTAAAATTTTAAAAAGTACGTTACTAAGGAATGTGAGCTGTAACAGTCTAAATTCACTCCAGAGAAAGGCCTTCTCCCCCTACCTGATGGGTTAAGTGGTTAAAACTGTATCCATTACTGGTTCAGACGTGTATGCTCTTAATTAGTGATGAATAATTAGTGGAATATTCAGCTGGTATTAGCCTGATTTTACCAAAATAATCGTGAATTGGGATGGCCAGTTCTGACTCCCATTAATGTAAAAAATTTAGTTCACTAATTTACACTCCAGAAGGTCCCTAGTGCAGTCAAAGTCACCCAAATTGCATGGGAATACTGCCACACATCCGGGGAACACTATACTCCTCCCAAGAATTAATCAAAATAGTATATAGTCAATGAAGGGGTGTCACTGTAAACAAAAAAGTCCACATAGCGTCTGCTAGATCAAAAATTGCACAATTGCACCAAGGAAGACAAAGGTGTGCTGCTTGTTTTAAAAGCAATGTCATAAATTTCCTAGAGACAAATTCTACCAGGTGAACAGAACACTCAAGCATGGGCCGGCTCCAAGGTACAGCTGCAGAGCTACCAAAAATGATGTTATTCAAAACAGTAGGTGTTCTGCTTATTTTAAAAGCAGTGTCATAAATTTTCCATATATTTTGCATTTGAGGAGGAGGTAGAAGGGGAAAACTTGGTGGAAGCAGGAGAAGGAGTGCAGCAGCACCACCATGACCATAAACAGCAACACCACCTTGATGGCACAGTGTGTCTTTGATATAAATCTATATTCAGTCATATTGGAGTAAAAGTTTCCAGTGTGCTAACTAATCAGTGGAATCTGCCATGAGAGTGCAGAAGTCTGGTAAAATCCATGTCTGTTAATGGTAATCCATTTTTATAAACCTTAGGAAATCCACATCATTTGTGGACAGGCGGATGTGTCTGCCAGTTATCACCCACCCAGCTGTGCTGAACACCCTTTGTTATAACATACTGCCAGAAGGGTGGGCAAGCACCTCTAAAGCATTTTGCACAAGCTCTGTCCACTCATCCAGCTTAGACACCCAGAAGTCAAATGGGCCAACGCTATGTCTGAGTAAATCCATGTGGGAGCTGGCATACTCTTGGACTATCATTGATAAATGTTGGCTGTGACTGTAAGTCCTACTTTGAAATTGTTGCTGCAGGCTGCAATCAGCTGAAAAAACTATGCCACATTTCTGCAAGATTTCCTTTGCCACTAGCGGTGCTGCTACGATGGCTTCCTACTTGTCTACCATGAGCTGCGATCCTTTGTAGACGCATTCCTGCAGCCATGGGGACATGCTCTGCTCATGCTGCTTAACAGTCTGTCCTGATACTGCTGCATTTTGAGGTCACTCTTCACTGCCGGAAAAAGATTTATCATTTTGGCCTTGCAGTGGGGATCAAGGAGGGTGGCCACCCAGTAGTGATCTGATGTTTTGATATGGGCTATGCGACAGTTCTTCTGCAAGCATCCACATAGACTATCTGGGGTTACTGATAGATTGAATGAACATTGTATAGCCCCTCTGCTGCTTATTGCCCTCCTCTTTCTCTTCCTCCTCTATATTTCTCATCACAACTTACCATTTTGATCACTTCCTCGAAGCAGGCTAAAATGGCACAAACATCTTTGATCTGCATCCACTCCATAGATGTCAAATGACCGACCTGCATACAGAGCTTACCAATGGCATACACCATTTTGTACTTTGTGATCGCTCAGCCACTGCAATATATGCAACATGGAATTTCACTGTGTAAGCATATCACAGTTGAGGTGGTTGGGTCTCTGCAGCTCTACCAAGCAAGAGGTGGCTTGATGTGAATGCTAAAAGTGCTCGCACAGTTTCCTGTCTTTTTCCAGCAGTGTATATAAACCTGGGTAGTTGTTTAGGTGGTGCTGCACTACTAGCTTCATCACATGGGCTAGACGAGGTACCTGTGTGAGATTGCTGAGGTGAAGGGCTAACAGCAGGTTGACGCCATTTTTACACACCACCTTGTCTGGCTTCAGAGTGTGCGGCATGAGCTTTGTGTCAGCCTAGGCCTGCAGGGGCATTAGCAGCTCTTCGGCAGTCTGGCTGCACTTCCCTAGACATATGAGTTTTAGGACAGCAAGTTGGCATTTACCACATGCAGCGTATAGAGGCTGAGTTTTGTCACATATGGATATCTATGCCGATGTTGAGGGTATTAAATGGTGGTACAAAGAGGTGGAGGAAGAAAATGAGGAGGAGACAGGTAAGCATAAATATCCAAAAATCTTGGTGGTAGCATAAAACCTGGATAACCACTTTCATCTTCATGCTCCACCAGCACGACATTGATGATATGTAACACCCATAGCCATGCTTGATGGACCATATGTCTACGGTCAGGTACACACTTCCACTGACAGCATTCTGCAACATCAGGGGCAATGGTATTACTCACATGGTGGTGCAGGGCAGGGACAGCTTTTTGGGCAAAGAAATGGTGGCTGGGCATCTGGTACTATGGGTAAGCAAAGAGCATCAAGTTGCGGAAGGCATCTGTGTCCACTAGCCAGCATTTCCGTTGCCAGCAGCTACGCAATGCCTGCTTTCAGGCTCTGTGCTCATGGATGGCTGGGGTGGTATTTTTTTATGTCCCCATCGCTGGGAGATGGAGGACTGGCTGCTGACCTGGGAGATGCTGGAATATCGGGTAGAAGTCAATGTTGGTAAAGGCTGTGGTGATTGTGGCGGTTCAACCTCTGCTCTTCGTTTCCCACTCCTGGCTCTGAAGCCTACAGCCTGGTCATCAATTGTGGAGCAGAGGCCTGAAGTATATGTACTACTGCCCTACAGAAAACTGTCTTTCTGTGCTCAGAGGCTACTGCATGAACAGGGAGGGGGGGGGGGGGGGGGGAGATAAAGGAAGAGGCAGCAGAAGAGGGAGTAGGATGAGGTTTATTCTTTGCCCCCTGGTCCAGGTGAGGTTTCCAAGGCAGCAGGTAGTGAAAGTTCATGTGACCATTCATATACATTGTGTTGAGGTTGTTTACATTCGTGCCACATTTTAAACGCTTACCGCAGATCTTACAGATGACCACTCTTCTGAAAAGAAAAAGGTAAATAGAGTTTAAATTAAGCAAAAAAGAAAATTCAGTAATACAAAACTCTGTATTTTATAAAAATAAATAAAAATACACATATTAGGTATGACCGCTGCACCCTGCATCATAAGAATATGTGTGTTATATCACATGGGGAATGGTATAACAAAAAATAGCCGCCTCTCAAAAAACAAAATAAAGGATACACTTCTGTATTACGAATGCCAAATGGAGGACAAAATACAGCATTGTGTCACCGGCTTTATCATCTTACAAGATTGTGGTAAATCTACAACTCCCAACGTGTCCTCAATATCTGGAACTGTCAGGTCATACTGGAAGTTGTAATTCTCTCAAAATCTCAACAATGCCCTGACAGTTGCAGACCGATGGCATGCTGGGAGTTGTAGTAGATTACATTCCAGCACCAGCAGCAGCATTTTACCCCCTAGGCACCCCTTTCACTGGTATTATTCCCCTTCACTCCCCTATATGTGATACTAAGCCCAAATAGGTAAAGATAAAAAGCTCAGCTCTCAAATGATTGGGGAAATAAGGAGTGCAGTAGCCCAAATAGCTAAATGGTTAAATCGTCCATATTTATTAGCTACAAGAATTAGCAACGCGTTTCAGCGATAGCATGCGCCTTTTTCAAGCATGATAAAATGTTTTATTAATTTTTATGTAAATAGGCTTATAAGAGAAACAGACATGGTGTATCATGTACCCACAGCCCTCTCTAAAAGACATTAAACTCATGCTAATGTGTTTAGTTACACCAATTAATTTGAACATTTGTCTATGGCTTTACAAACACATACAGTAGGACTCATTTATTGTCTTTAACTAACCAGAACAAATCTTATTACTTTATATCTTACTAATTTGTAGACATTATAGGTTAATCAGTCCTAAGTAGCAATCAATGTAGTATGCAGGGAGATGCCAGGACAAATAATAAACACTGCAGACTTAAAGGTTATGGACAATTTTGAGGCAATTTTTTTCACGTGAATGCATGTATTTTGGTCTGACAATCATTTTTGCATTAGGCCACTCTCATACATGCTACTTTTTACTGCAACTAGTGAGCTGTCTGCTCTATTTTGATGCATTTCATGCTTTTTAACACACCTCATCACACACAACAAAATGGCATTAAAATTGCAGCAAAACGCCACAATCAAACTGACGGCATTTTGCTGACGCTGTATGTGAGAGTGGCCTTAGGCCTCATGTCCCCGGGGAAAATCAGGCCCGCTACGGATTCTCCATGGAGAATCCGTTACGGGTCCCTCCTGCCCCGCGGACATGAGGGCTGAAAATAACAATTTACTCACCTCTCCGCACGCTCCGGATCTTTCCTTCTTCGTGGCTTGATCTTCTCTCCGTCACGCCGGATCTTCTTTCTTCGGCCCGGCGGATGTGCTCGGCACGCCGACTGCGTGCCACGCGCATGCACCGGGTACATCCACCGGCCCGAAGAACAAAGATCTGGCCGCGACGGAGAGAAGATCAAGCCGTGAAGAAGGGAAGGCCCGTACCGTCCGGAGCAGGTGAGTTTAATTCAGGCGCGGGTCTCCTGCGGATCCGGACAGCTTCCATAGGCTTCCATAGAAGCCTGCGGGAGCCGCCCCCGCGGGGGAGACCCGCGCCTGAATGGAACATGTCCGGATTTTTTCCTGCACGCGGGACCCGCACCTGCAGGGAAAAATGACATCCACAGGTATTTAACTACCTGCTGGTGTCTAATGCATCCCTATGGAGCGCGTATCCGCATGCAGAAAAAACGCTGCAGATTTTAAATCCGAATTTGCCCGTGGACATGAAGCCTTAGGGTTTCACAGGGGATGGGTTGCAAATTTTTACCCAGGGGGGCAAGCATCGAGCACTGGCCCATGAGCAGCAGCCCATCGGTAACCTGTTTCTCACTACCTTCTGGAACATACATACAGCAACAAAAATAGCATCAATACACAAATACAGCCACAGAACCAAGCTCATAACATAAATACAGCACCAGAACCAAAGAACAGTATAGAGAGCAATTGCACAGTCAGGTCACTGCTAATACGTAGGCTTGTAATGTGTAATCAGACAAAGAGCGTGAATAAATATTTATATTGAACTTCCTTCTCTTTTTCTTCTTCATCTGCCACGACAACTTCTCCCAGTCACGACTTGTCTCTGCAGAGTTTAGTGCCCAGATGTGCTGAAAAATCAAGAATCAGAAGTCATCTCTACACTGTGATCTTGGAAATAACAGTGCCACATATAGTGCCCTATGAATAAAAGTATGCTCCATGCTATGTCCCTGAGTATCAAGTGGTGCTAAAGTATGCTTTTAAATAATAGTATGCCCAACACCATGACTCTCAAAAAAAGATGCCCCAGCCTATGTCTTCGGAGGAAAAAACTAACTTCTTCATGTGCTCCTGCAAGTATGCCCCACAATGTGCCTCCTCACTAAACGTGCTTCATACTGAGTACCAAAATGTCCCTGGCTCAGAATACTTTCCTGCTAATGCACTCAGTCACTCAAAAAAGATTAAAAGAGCAGAGATGCAAGCCCCAAGATGTGTGTTTTCCCCCCAACCCACAAACAATTATTATGTTATACACTAACATTATATCTATAAGATGTATATAATATTTTGGGCTCACATACACTGGCTCAGCCCTGGTATACCTCTGAATAATGCTGTCATCATATAATACCGTCAGATACCAGCTCTACACATTGATAGGAATTACAGTGTCATCACCTGCAGCGATTACAGTTGTCTGTTTTCTTCTCTATCTGAGCCCAGACCACTATGACAACTTCTTCCAGCCACGCCTCTTCTCTGCACACTCTCCTAATCCTGCTCCTACCCCCAATGTCCCTCTCAGTGCCCCCAAAGTACTAGTTACCCACAAAGGAATAGTTCCCACCAAAAGAAATAATGCCTCCTTTGAGTTTCTCAATAAGGGTCTTCAACAGTAATACCACCTTATGAACCCAGATAGTAATAATTTCCTCTTTTTTTCTCCCCATACAAAAGAATAATTTTCCCTCTGTTGCCTCCCCAAAAAAAATAATGGCCACACAAAGTAAAGTAATTATAGGCTCTCTATGCACCCTCTCCCCGAAAGTAATTATTCCACCTTTGTACTCTCCAATAAGGTAACTTTGCCCCCTATTTGGCCCTCCACCAAGTGTGTGTGTACTCTCTGTGGCTCCATAGTGGCCCATCACTAATTGTGTCCATTGTTTGCACACAGCCACATGGTAATTGTAACCCTTTGGCACCCCTCTCCCCATAACACTGAATCACCATGCTTCTCCTTCCTCCTTCTGAAGCTTATTCTTTATAATAATAACCTTTATTTATATAGTGCATACATTTATTGAGGAAGAAATCTAATCAAAAACAACATATGCATGGAGTTTGCATGTTCTCCAAAAACATACTAATAGATGAATATATATTGTGATCCCCAATGGGAACAGGAAATATCAAGTGATTTAAAGAGAAGCTGTCACCATTAACTCACATTTCTAAAACTAACTTTACTAGCAGGCAGGGATTGAAAAATCAATAACTTCTAATGTCCACTCTTTTCTTAACGCCTTAAAGACTAAGCACAGTAGATATACGGCGCTTGGTCCTGGGCTTTAATCCTGGATGATAGCAGATGTACAGTGCGGGATTATAGCCCCTGCTATGGCAATCAAGCAGGAGCAGGTCAGGTTGTCAGCTGTTAGTCACAGCCGAGAACCTAGAGGAGAGCGCAGGAGCAGTTTTTAAATGCTTCTGCCTTCTCCTTTCCTGGGTACACAGCGCTCAATGAGCACTATGTACTAAGAAGTGAAAGTGGAAGTGTTTCTTCCACTATGCGACCCAGGGATCATGTGACTGTTGGGAGCCCCCTGGCACAGCAGATCTGCAGGGTCCTAGCAGACATGGATCAGCTCTGCTAGTGAGTGATGTTACTACAGGGGTATGTTTTTGCCTGTAACTGGCCCTTCTATGGATGCCCTAGCTACAGTGGAAAAGTGTGAAATTAAAAAAAAAAAAAAACAACCATGTGAATGTCCCCCAGAGGTCTTATATGACGTCATGGGAGATTACAGATGTTAAAAAAAAGTAGTTACAAAAATAAGTAAAACAAAATTACAGACAGCTGTGGCAGAGGATTTCTTCATCTCCGTGGGGAGTCCCCTTGTCACTGAACACTGTGATAGCATTGTCACATTGTTCAGTGACAATGAGACTCCCTGCAGGGATGAAGAAATCCTCTACCACAGCTGTCACAGCTGTGGCAGATGACCACAATGCTATCCCATTGAATTCAATGAAGCCGGTGCTACAGCCGTCTCCATTAAAAGCAATGGGTTGCTGGCCAGCACTGCAGTGATTTTCGGGGAAGGGCTTTAAATATAATCCCTTCCCTGAAAATCATCCCTAAAATGTAAAAAAATCAAACAAAAATATATACTCACCTCTCCGCAGCTGTCGAGGGTCAGGAGCAATTAGCTGGATCTTCTCCCTGCACTGCTATGAAGTGCTTTCAGCAGGTGGGGGCTTAAAATCCCCACCTGCTGAAAGGGCTGTCTCTGATTGGCTAAGCACCGTGACCAATCGGAGGCAGCTCTCAGCTGTGATTCAATAGCTGAGTGCTGCCTCTGATTGGTCACAGTGCTCTGCCAATCAGAGGCAGCCCTTTCAGCAGGTGGGGATTTAAAATCCCCACCTGCTGAAAGCACTTCACAGCAATGCAGGGAGAAGATCCGGCTGCATGCACCTGGGCCCTGGCAGCTGCGGAAAGATGAGTATATATTTTTAAAAAAATGTTTACACATTTTAGGGATGATTTTCAGGGAAGGGCTTATATTAAAAGCCTTTCCATGAAAATCATTGCAGGGCTTGCTGGCAGCCCATTGCTTTCAATTGAGCCGGCTGTAGTGGCGGCTCCATTGAATTCAATGGGAGAACATCACGCTCCTCTGCCACAGATATTACAGCTGTGCCAGAGGATCGTGATCTTCAATGTATGTTCTCAATAGGGCCGGCCCCATTGAGCAAAAGGTGAAGCCCCTGGATGCTGTCACATCCAGGGGTTTCACATCCAAAAAAGACGGATGCTGCAGTTACTTGTATTTCTAAATTCGCTGCCCTATATTTACCGCTGCACATTTTTGTGCGCAGGTAGATATAAGGCATGTGACCGTTGCCATTTAAAAGCATTGGTTCTTAATAGATGCGGATCTCAAATGCAAGTAACATGCGCACATAAAAACGCCTGTCTGACTGAGCGCTAAATGTTGTTAAAAATTATTTTTTTTACCTTTTTACACCCAATAAAACTAAAAAGCTGGGAAAAAAAGTCAGAGAAAAAAGCTATATAAAAATAGCCTTATATCTCACAGAGAAAAAAAAAACGCAGCAAAAATAATTTTGGTAGATGAAAGAAAAAAAAATAGGGCAGTAAAACCAGCATATGGGTAAAATCCCTAAAACGTGTTTGGTCCTTTAGGTACAAAACAGCCTGGTTCTTAAGGTGTTAACAAGCTTGCCATATGCAAATGAAGAGAGAAGAGGAATTTGACCAAGAAGAGTTGTGCTAAAGGTATTTGAAAAAAAAACAAAACACTCCAGGCAAAACTAATACCCTGTGTTATGCATGGTATAGGGCAGTGGTGGCGAACCTATGGCACGCGTGCCAGAGGCGGCACGCAGAGTCATCACTGCTGGCACGCAGAGCCATAGGCCGCTCACCACTAGTGAGTACCTGGAGTGGCCGCGGCTCCCCTACAGCAGGAGACGGAGCACCGCCGGCGGCAGCAGAAGACGGAGCGCCGCCGGCGGCAGCAGAAGACGGAGCGACGGCAACGGCAGCAGGGAACAGAGCGCCGGCAGCAGGGGATGGAGCGCCGGCGGCGGCAGCAGCAAGGGACAGAGCGCCGGCAGCAGGGGATGGAGCGCCGGCGGCAGCAGCAGGGGACAGAGCGCCAGCAGCAGGGGATGAAGCACCGGCGGTCGCAGCACCAGGAACGCTGGAGGGAGCGCCGCTAGTAGCAGGAGACTGAGCGCTGGAGGCATGAGCACAGCCACTACCAGTGGAGGCTGGAGAGAGCGGCAGTAGCAGCAGCTGGAGAGCAGGACACAGAGCAACTTCAGCAGAGACTGTGGGGCCGCTGGGGGGTGTGTCACTGGTACGCGGGGGGCCGCTGGGTGGGTGTCGCTGGTACGCGGGGGGCCACTGGGTGGGTGTTGCTAGTACGCTGGGGGGGTGTCACTGCTACACAGGGAGCCGTGGGGGGGGGGTGTCGCTGGTACACAGAGAGCCACTGGGGGGTGTCACTGGTACACAGAGAGCCGCTGGGGGGTGTCACTGGTACACGGGGAGCCGCGGGGGGGGGGGGGGTGTCGCTGGTACGCGGGGGGCCGCTGGGGGGTGTCGCTGGTACACGGAGAGCTGCTGGGGGGTTCGCTGGTACGCGGGGGGCCATTAGGGTGTGTCGCTGGTACGCGGGGGGCTGTCGCTGGTACGCGGGGGGCTGTCGCTGGTACACGGGGGGCCACTGAGGGGGGCGCGCTGGTACGCGGGGGGCCACTGAGGGGGGTGTCACTGGTACGCGGGGGGCCGCTGGGGGGAGTGTGTCTGGTACGCGGGGGGCCGCTGGGGGGGTGTCACTGGTACGCCGGGGGCCGCTGGGGGGGTGTCACTAGTACACGGGTGTCCGCTGTGGGGGGGCGCTGCGGGGGGTGTCACTAGTACACGTGGGGGGGGCGCTGTTGGGGTGTCACTAGTACGCAGGGGACCACTGTGGGGTGTCACTAGTATGCGTGGGGGGGTGCTGTGGGGTGTCACTATTACCGCTGGGGTATGTTTACAGGTGGCAGACATGGGCAGGGCTGTTTCAAAACAGACAGGGTGCAGATTTTGTCTGCTTTTTCGATGTGGAAATGCTGCAGAATTTTACACAGAAATTTCCGCTGAGCGCATTCTGCAGTATTTCGGCATCCAAAAAGCAGTCAAAATCTGCAAGCTGTCTGTTTTGAAGCGGCCCTGTCCTTTTTTAGAACGACGGGGGTAAAATCATACACCGTGATAAGCCCCACCCCCTGACGTGTTGGCACTTTGCAATAAATAAGTGGGTTTTGGGTTGCAGTTTGGGCACTCAGTCTCTAAAAGGTTCGCCGTCACTGAACTAACACAATGCTGTATTTTTTATACTCACCCGCTTCCTGGCTATGTTGTACCCGCCGATGAAGTCCACGCGCCAGCTGAAAACTTAACACTCTTAAAAATTCCTGTGCACGTATTCTGTTATGTATAGTCTATGTGTCAGCGCATAGGACTCTAAAAAAAGATGGATTTTCAGCTGGCGCACAGACGTCAGGTGTGGGCACAGCAGGAACCAGGAAGTGGATGAGTGGCATGTGAGGGGTTCCTTTTAAATGTTTTGTCTACTGTATTACTTCATTTTAGTTTCATTAAGTGGATGTGGATGAGAATCAATATGTTTGTTATTTTTTGCTAACTTCTGTAGCTATTTATTTTTAATTTTTGAAATGGTGGTTGCTATATTGGAGACACACACATTTCCTTTCTGTATTGCCAGTATAGGTAGAGCAGCATGGTATGTGAGCTTTATGGCAGTTGCAATGAATGTAAATGAAATGACTTTGAAGAAAGAAAAGACCTCTCTAATGACCTTTACCAGCTCGATGCATTGACTTTGCCAGGTAGCAACTTGTAAACAGTAGTAAAGAAGTGAAATTCAGTGAGAGAAGTCTTGGTAAAATGGAATATTTGCTTGGAAATATTTGAAATCCACATCCAAGACAAATAAATCAGCAGCTTATGCGTGTCAAGCCTATACGTGATCTGATTCTTCATTATTAAAACATTTTGCATACTGGCAGATATTTGTACTGGTCATATTAATTCATCCAGTGAAGCACTACACATTTACCATGGTTCACCTCAGCCATTGTGCAATGCATATGCAGTATGCACCTGAGCACAATACTTTAGGTATAAAAAGAAAACAACTGATAGGCTTTTTGGGTGCCATTTTTCATATTTTGTTCCATTAGAGCTGTCACCTGTCAGCAAGTTTGCAATGCCAAAGGCTTCTACTGTCCATTAGATTCACTTATCTCTCTGTGCCAGGGAAAAGCATTTTTCAAGAAGTATATCGGAATTTCCTTATCCAGAGGGGCTGGAGAATGAAAGCAATCCTCTTATGTAGAATATTTTACTGCTAGGGGCACTGGTTTTACCGTGCAATAGGTCACTACATGATGACTTGGACAAAGATTAAAAACAGTGTGTCACAGGGTTTTTGTTTGTTATTGAATAAGCCCAATTAATAATACTTGATGAATATCTCACATTAGCAATGTGAAAATATTAACCTTTTTTTTAAATTGGAGGATATATTAAATTTAGCAATTTTCCTTGATGGGGAGAAAGTGAAATGTTAAAAACCACATGTAAAAATAATATCTACAGTTTTATACTGAAAAGAATGTATTATTTTATTTGTTGGTATTTCCTGGAACACTCCTGAGAACATAATTGTGAAGGCCTTTTATTCAGCAATTTAATATTACTAATTTACAGTTGTCAGATGAGTATTCTCAGAGGGACCCAACTGTCAAATGTTCATGTCAAGCTTTACAATATTTTACATTGAACTTTAGAAGCAAACAGAACAAAAATTTTAGCCAAAGGGAGAGAGACATACACACAATGTCATCCAACTTAAAGGGGTTGTCCCGCGCCGAAACGGGTTTTTTTTTTTTTCAACCCCCCCCCCCGTTCGGCGCGAGACAACCCCGATGCAGGGACCTAAAGAAAGCTTACCGGAGCGCTTACCTTAATCCCCGTGCTCCGGTGACTTCTATACTTACCGGTGAAGATGGCCGCCGGAATCCTCTTCCTCCGTGGACCGCAGCTCTTCTGTGCGGTCCATTGCCGATTCCAGCCTCCTGATTGGCTGGAATCGGCACGTGACGGGGCGGAGCTACACGGAGCCGGCATTCTGCACGAGCGGCTCCATTGAAGAGAGCAGAAGACCAGGACTGCGCAAGCGCGGCTAATTTGGCCATCGGAGGGCGAAAATTAGTCGGCTCCATGGGAACGAGGACGCTAGCAACGGAGCAGGTAAGTAAAAAACTTTTTATAACTTCTGTATGGCTCATAATTAATGCACAATGTATATTACAAAGTGCATTATTATGGCCATACAGAAGTGTATAGACCCACTTGCTGCCGCGGGACAACCCCTTTAAGTAACTTGTTGGAATAATTTTACTGACCAACTAAAACCAGTTGGGTCATAGAAAAAAAGAAATCAATGTATAGAAACTAGAGATGAGCGAGCACCAAAATGCTCGGGTGCTCGTTACTCGAGACGAACTTTTCGCGATGCTCGAGGGTTCGTTTCGAATAACGAACCCCATTGAAGTCAATGGGCGACCCGAGCATTTTTGTATATCGCCAATGCTCGCTAAGGTTTTCGTTTGTGAAAATCTGGGCAATTCAAGAAAGTGATGGGAACGACACAGCAACAGATAGGGCAGGCGAGGGGCTACATGTTGGGCTGCATCTCAAGTTCCCAGATCCCACTATTAAGCCACAATAGCGGCAAGAGTGGGCCCCCCCCTGCCAACAATTTTTACTTCTGAAAAGCCCTCATTAGCAATGCATACCTTAGCTAAGCACCACACTACCTCCAACAAAGCACAATCACTGCCTGCATGACACTCCGCTGCCACTTCTCCTGGGTTACATGCTGACCAACCCCCCCCCCCCACGACCCAGTGTCCACAGTGCACACCAAACTGTGCCTGCCCAGCCTTCAGCTGCCCTCATGCCACGCCACCCTCATGTCTATTTATAAGTGCGTATGCCAGCGGAACCGCACGCACACACTTCAGAGGGTTGGCACGGCTAGGCAGCGACCCTCTTTAAAAGGGGTGGGGCGATAGTCCACAATGCTGTACATAAGCAATGAGAAATCCAATCCTGTGCCACCTCCATCTGGAGCTGCACACGTGGGCATAGCAATGGGGAACCTATGTGCCACACACTATTCATTCTGTCAAGGTGTCTGCATGTCCCAGTCAGACCGCGGTTTTTTATAAATAGTCACAGGCAGGTACAACTCCGCAATGGGAATTCCGTGTGCACCCATAGCATGGGTGGCTCCCTGGAACCCACCGGCTGTACATAAATGTATCCCATTGCAGTGCCCTGGACAGCAGAGCTAACGTCAGATTAAATGCAGGTGGGCTTCGGCCCACACTGCATGCCCCAGTCAGACTGGGGTTCTTTAGAAGTGGACAGATGCAGTTACAACTCCCTGTGGACCCACAGCATGGGTGGGTGCCAGGAAGCCACCGGCGGTACATAAATATATCCTATTGCATTGCCCATCACAGCTGAGGTAATAATGTCATGTTTAATGCAGGTGGGCTTCGGCCCACACTGCATGCCCCAGTCAGACTGGGGTTCTTTAGAAGTGGACAGATGCAGTTACAACTCCCTGTGGACCCACAGCATGGGTGGGTGTCAGGAAGCCACCGGCGGTACATAAATATATCCCATTGCATTGCCCATCACAGCTGAGGTAATAATGTCATGTTTAATGCAGGTGGGCTTCGGCCCACACTGCATGCCCCAGTCAGACTGGGGTTCTTTAGAAGTGGACAGATGCAGTTACAACTCCCTGTGGACCCACAGCATGGGTGGGTGCCAGGAAGCCACCGGCGGTACATAAATAAATCCCATTGCATTGCCCATCACAGCTGAGGTAATAATGTCGTGCTTAATGCAGGTGGGCTTTGGCCCACACTGCATGCCCCAGTCAGACTGGGGTTCTTTAGAAGTGGACAGATGCAGTTACAACTCCCTGTGGACCCACAGCATGGGTGGGTGCCAGGAAGCCACCGGCGGTACATAAATATATCCCATTGCAGTGCCCAACACAGCTGATGTAACGTCAGCTGTAATGCAGGTGGGCTAAAAATTAATTGGATTACACTGTAGGCGAGGGCCCCCAAAAATTGGTGTACCAACAGTACTAATGTACCTGAGAAAAATTGCCCATGCCCAACCAAGAGGGCAGGTGAAACCCATTAATCGCTTTGGTTAATGTGGCTTAATTAGTAACTAGGCCTGGAGGCAGCCCAGTAAAAATAAAAATTAGTTCAGGTGAAAGTTTCAACGCTTTAATGAGCATTGAAACGTATAAAAATTGTTTAGAAAATTTATATGACTGAGCCTTGTGGGCCTAAGAAAAATTGCCCGTTCGGCGTGATTATGTGAGGTTTCAGGAGGAGGAGCAGGAGGAGGAGGAGGAATATTGTACACAGATTGATGAAGCAAAAAGGTCCCCGTTTTGGATGGTGATAGAGAACGATGCTTCCATGCGCGGGTGCAGCCTACGTATTGTTTAGGTATCGCTGCTGTCTGCTGGTGGAGAAGAGAAGTCTGGGGAAATCCAGGCTTTGTTCATCTTGATGAGTGTAAGCCTGTCGGCACTGTCGGTTGACAGGTGGGTACGCTTATCCGTGATGATTCCCCCAGCCACACTAAACACACTCTCTGACAAGACGCTAGCCGCAGGACAAGCAAGCACCTCCAGGGCATACAGCGCGAGTTCAGGCCACGTGTCCAGCTTCGACACTCAGTAGTTGTAGGGGGCAGAGGCGTCACCGAGGACGTTCGTGCGATCGGCTACGTACTCCCTCACCATCCTTTTACAGTGCTCCCACCAACTCAGCCTTGACTGGGGACCGGTGACACAGTCTTGCTGGGGAGCCATAAAGCTGGCAAAGGCCTTGGAGAATGTTCCCCTGCCTGCGCTGTACATGCTGCCTGATCTCTGCGCCTCCCCTGCTTCCTCGGCCGCGGAGATGCGCCTTCGGCCACTAGCTCTGTCGGATGGGAAGTTTACCATCAGTTTGTCCACCAGCGCCCTGTGGTATAGTATCATTCTCGAACCCCTTTCCTCTTCGGGAATGAGAGTGGAAAGGTTCTCCTTATACCGTGGGTCGAGCATTGTGTACACCCAGTAATCCGTAGTGGCCAGAATGCGTGTAACGCGAGGGTCACGAGAAAGGCATCCTAACATGAAGTCAGCCATGTGTGCCAGGGTACCTGTACGCAACACATGGCTGTCCTCACTCGGAAGATCACTTTCAGGATCCTCCTCCTCCTCCTCCTCCTCCTCTGGCCATACACGCTGAAAGGATGACAGGCAAGCAGCATCTGTACCCTCAGCACTGGGCCAAGCTGTCTCTTCCCCCTCCTCCTCATGCTCCTCCCCCTCCTCCTCAACGCGCTGAGATATAGACATGAGGGTGCTCTGACTATCCAGCGACATACTGTCTTCCCCCGCCTCCGTTTCCGATTGCAAAGCGTCTGCATTTATGCTTTGCAGGGAACTTCTCAAGAGGCATAGCAGAGGAATGGTGACGCTAATGATTGCAGCATCCCCGCTCACCACCTGGGTAGACTCCTCAAAGTTTCCAAGGACCTGGCAGATGGCTGCCAACCAGGCCCACTCTTCTGTAAATAATTGAGGAGGCTGACTCCCACTACGCCGCCCATGTTCGAGTTGGTATTCCGCAATAGCTGTACGCTGCTCATAGAGCCTGGCCAACATGTGGAGCGTAGAGTTCCACTGTGTGGGCACGTCGCACAGCAATCGGTGCACTGGCAGATTAAACCGATGTTGCAGGGTCCGCAGGGTGGCAGCGACTGTCTTGGAGTTGCGGAAATGTGCGCAGAGCTGGCGCACCTTTCCGAGCAGGTATGACAAGTGTGGGTAGCTTTTCAGAAAGCGCTGAACCACCAAATTAAAGACATGGGCCAAGCATGGCACGTGCGTGAGGCTGCCGAGCTGCAGAGCCGCCACCAGGTTACGGCCGTTGTCACACACGACCATGCCCGGTTGGAGGCTCAGCGGCGCAAGCCAGCGGTCGGTCTGCTCTGTCAGACCCTGCAGCAGTTCGTGGGCCGTCTGACTCTTCTCTCCTAAGTTGAGTAGTTTCAGCACGGCCTGCTGACGCTTGCCCACCGCTGTGCTGCCATGCCGCGCGACACCGACTGCTGGCGACGTGCTGCTGCTGACACATCTTGATTGCGAGACAGAGGTTGCGTAGGAGGAGGAGGGTGGTTTAGTGGAGGAAGCATACACCGCCGCAGATACCACCACCGAGCTGGGGCACGCAATTCGGGGGGTGGGTAGGACGTGAGCGGTCCCAGGCTCTGACTCTGTCCCAGCCTGCACTAAATTCACCCAATGTGCCGTCAGGGAGATATAGTGGCCCTGCCCGCCTGTGCTTGTCCACGTGTCTGTTGTTAAGTGGACCTTGGCAGTTACTGCGTTGGTGAGGGCGCGTACAATGTTGCGGGAGACGTGGTCGTGCAGGGCTGGGACGGCACATTGGGAAAAGTAGTGGCGACTGGGAACTGAGTAGCGCGGGGCCGCCGCCGCCATCATGCTTTTGAAAGCCTCCGTTTCCACAAGCCTATACGGCAGCATCTCCAGGCTGATCAATTTGGCAATGTGCACGTTTAACGCTTTAGCGTGCGGGTGCGTGGCGGCGTACTTGCGTTCGCGCTCAAACAGTGGCGCTAGCCACGTCTGGACGCTGCGCTGAGAGACATTGCTGGATGGGGCCGAGGACAGCGGAGGTGAGGGTGTGGGTGCAGGCCAGGAGACGGTAGTGCCTGTGTCCTCAGAAGGGGGTTGGATCTCAGTGGCAGGTTGGGGCACAGGGGGAGAGACAGTGGTGCAAACCGGATGCGGTGAACGGCCTTCGTCCCACCTTGTGGGGTGCTTGGCCATCATATGCCTGCGCATGCTGGTGGTGGTGCCTCCTCAGCTGATCTTGGCGCGACAAAGGTTGCACACCACTGTTCGTCGGTCGTCAGGCGTCTCTGTGAAAAACTGCCACACCGTAGAGCACCTTGACCTCTGCAGGGTGGCATGGCGCGAGGGGGCGCTTTGGGAAACAGTTGGTGGATTATTCGGTCTGGCCCTGCCTCTACCCCTGGCCACCGCACTGGCTCGGCCTGTGCCCACACTCTGACTTGGGCCTCCGCGTCCTCGCCCGCGTCCACGTCCTCTAGGCCTACCCCTACCCCTCAGCATGCTGTATTACCAGTAGTGCAGAAACAGAACGCTGTAATTAAATGTGCCGCTTATTGGCCTGTGGTTGGAGGCTGACTTCGCTTACGGAACGCCAGGAAATAATTTTGCGCAAGCCTGTTGTAACACTTAGCTGGCTGCGTATGAATTTGGAGAACTACTACACCCAGCACAGACCCAGAACACTGAGGACACTCACAGGCAGCCCAAATAGATTTTTTCCCACACATTTTTTTGCAAAGGCCCACTGCCTATATTCAATCAATAATCTGTCTTCTGTCCCTGCCTAAGCACTTCTGGCCCTAGGGTATGTCACAGAACTGCAGAGTGTTGCACTGTGAACTGCAACACAGCGGTGATTTCAGAGCCCAGACAGAGCCAGGAAATAATTTTGCGCAAGCCTGCTGTAACACTTAGCTGGCTGCGTATGAATTTGGAGAACTACTACACCCAGCACAGACCCAGAACACTGAGGACACTCACAGGCAGCCCAAATAGATTTTTTCCCACAAATTTTTTTGCAAAGGCCCACTGCGTATATTCAATCAATAATATGTCTTCTGTCCCTGCCTAAGCGCTTCTGGCCCTGGAGTATTACTGCAGGGCGCAATGCTCTGCACGGCCGATATACCAAAAAAAAAAAAAAATGTGCAACACTGCAAAAAGCAGCCTCCACAGTACTGCACACGGTTAGATGTGGCCCTAAGAAGGACCGTTGGGGTTCTTGAAGCCTAAAATACTCCTAACGCTCTCCCTATAGCAGCTCCAACAAGATAGCACTGTCCCTGATCTCTGTCAGAATGCATCTGTGGCGAGCCGCGGGAGGGGCCGATTTTTATACTCGGGTGACACCTGATCTCGCCAGCCACTCACTGCAGGGGGGTGGTATAGGGCTTGAACGTCGCAGGGGGAAGTTGTAATGCCTTCCCTGTCTTTCAATTGGCCAGAAAAGCGCGCTAACGTCTCAGAGATGAAAGTGAAAGTAACCCGAACATCGCGTGGTACTCGTTACGAGTAACGAGCATCTCCAACACGCTAATACTCGAACGAGTATCAAGCTCGGACGAGTACGTTCGCTCATCTCTAATAGAAACCTATTTTCCATGCAAAAAATGAATACATAAATAGATAAATAAAAGTACTCAGAATTGTCATTGTGCATTCATAACAGCCAGGACTATAAAATGATCATGTTATGTAGTCCGCACAGTGAAATTGTTTAAAAAAAATGCCAGAACTGTTGTTCTTTGTTCGTCCTACCTCCAAAAAAACTGAATATAAAGGCGGTCCAAAAGTTCTATACCCCAAAATGCTACTATGCCAATGAAAATACCAACGGAAAAATTTTAAAAAGTTATGGCGACATTTTTTATTCTGTGAAAAATACTTTTGTTTCTGAAAACTAGTATGATTTAAAAATAAAAAAACAAAACATATATATATATATACACACACACATTTGGTAACACAGAAGTTGTTCTGAGCTACAGAATAAAGTTAACATGTCTTTTCTACCATGGTAAACACCGTAAAAAATGCCAGAATAGCTTTTTTATGTTCATCTTGCCTCCTAAAAACCTTAATAGAAGATGAACAAAAGTCATCTGTATTCCAAAAAGGCAAAACACAAGTCCTCAGACAAGGCTGTTGATAAAAACACTATGGCTCTCAGAATATGATGATTCATTTTGTGCAAAAGTGGTTAAGCATTAGAGATGAGCGAACGCGTTCGTCCGAGCTTGATATTCGTGCGAATATTAGGGTGTTCGGGATGTTCGTTATTCGTAACGAACACCATGCGGTGTTCTGGTTAATTTAACTTTCTTCCCTGAGACGTTAGCGCTTTTTTTTGGCCAATATAAAGACAGGGAAGGCATTACAACTTCCCCCTGCAACGTTTAAGCCCTATACCACCCCCCTGCTGTGAGTGGCTGGGGAGATAAGGTGTCACCCGAGTATTGAAATCTGCCCCTCCCGCGGCTCGCTATGGATGCATTCTGACATGAGTTTAGGGAAAGCGCTATCGTGTTGGAGCTGCTATAGGGAGAGTGTTAGGAGTATTTTAGGTGTCAAGAACCCCAACGGTCCTTCTTAGGGCCATAAATCTTCTCTATATGCGCTCAATGGGGCCGGCGGCAGCAGCGCTGACCCCATTGAGAACATATAGAAGAGAAATCCTTCTTCTCTGGCACAGCTGTAACAGCTGTAGCAGAGAAGAACGATGTTTGCCCATTGAATTCAATGGAGCCAGCAATACAGCATGTTCCACTGAATGCAATGGGCTGCCAGCGATCGCAGGATGAATGGTCGGAAAGGGGTTAAATATATAACCCCTTTCCTGCAATTCATCCAGAAATGTGTTACACTAAAAATATATACCGGCGTATAAGGCGACCGGGCGTATAAGACGACCCCCCAACTGTCACCTTATACGCCGGTAATACAGTGGAGCAAAGAATAAAAAGCATTACTCACTTTTTCAGATGATCTGCGGCGCTCCTGCAGGCTGTCGCTCCCTCCTAATCCACGGCAGAGTATTCCTTTCTGCACGAAAGGCTTGAAATCCCCGCCTCCAGAAACACAGCCAATCACAGCCAATGACAATGATGTCATTGAATGGCTGTGATTGGCTTGAAATCCCCGCCTCCAGAAACACAGCCAATCACAGCCATTCAATGACATCATTGTCATTGGCTGTGATTGGCTGAAGGCACATGTGTTTCTGGAGGCAGGGATTTAAAGCCTTTCGTGGAGAAAGGAATAGTCTGCCGGGAACCAGGAAGGAGCGACAGCCTGCAGGAGCGCCGCAGATCATCTGAAAAAGTGAGTAATGCTTTTTATTCTTTGCTCCACTGTATTACCGGCGTATAAGGTGACAGTTGGGGGGTCGTCTTATACGCCCGGTCGCCTTATACGCCGGTATATATTTTTAGTGTAACACATTTCTGGATGAATTGCAGGAAAGGGGTTATATATTTAACCCCTTTCCGACCATTCATCCTGCGATCGCGGGCAGCCCATTGCATTCAGTGGAACCTGTTGTTTTGCTGGCTCCATTGAATTCAATGGGCAAACATCGTTCTTCTCTGCTACAGCTGTTACAGCTGTGGCAGAGGAGAACGATCTTTATGCTGACAGTGGGGGGGGGGGGCACTCTTGCCGCTATTGTGGCTTAATAGTGGGACCTGTGAACTTGAGATGCAGCCCACCATGTAGCCCCTCGCCTGCCCTATCCGTCACTGTGTCATTCCCATCACTTTCCTGAATTGCCCAGATTTTCACACATGAAAACCTTAGCGAGCATCGGCGAAATACAAAAATGTTCTGGTCGCCCATTGACTTCAATGGGGTTCGTTGTTCGAAACGAACCCTCGAGCATCACGGGAAGTTCGTTCCGAATAACGAACACCCGAACATTTTGGTGTTCGCTCATCTCTATTAAGCATATAAAAACTATATGAATTTGATATATCTGTAAATTGTTTTGACTCACAGTATAACGTTAGTATGTCATTTATATTGCACTGTACTCTACTATATTGTAAATTACACAAAAAAGAATAAAAACCAATGCCAGAACTGCTATTTTGTATTTATCCCACTACCCAAAAAGCAAAACAAGAGTGATGAAAAAGTTGTATGCATCCCAAAAAGCTTCCAATGAAAATGCCAGCTCATCCTGTAAAAAATAAATCCCTAAATAGCTCTGTCAATGGAAAAATAAAAAAAGTTATGAATGTCAGAGTATGGAGACATAACAGAAAAACTGGGACAACGGTTAGGAGGCACATAAGAAATAATGACTATAATATTATAAATTTCAATTTGTCTTTCAAGAGAAAGTTTTATAGGGCGCTGCAAAAATATTTAACCTAAGGAAGGCCAAGTTCAATTAACTTAGTGATGCCCTTAACCTTACTGAATGGGATAATGTCCTAAAAAATAAGAGAACAAACAATACATGGGAAATGTTTAAAAATATCCTAATTACTTACTGTGAGTGGGTCACACCTTTTAAGAATAAAAGACTTAGTAATAGGAGAAAACCAGTGTGGCTTAATAAAGATGTAAAGGGGGCAATAAACAGCAAAAAGAAAGCATTTAAATTTTTAAAACAAGAAGGCAGCTAAGAAGCACTAAAAACCTATGGGGCAAAAATAAATTATGTGAAAATCAGATAAAAGCAGCAAAGATGGAAACAGAGAGACTTATTGCCATAGAGAGTAAAACTAACCCTAAACTGTTCTTTAACTATATAAATAATAAAAAGATTAATACTGAAAGTTTGGGGCCTTTAATAAATAATGTAGGAGAAATTGCAGAGGGTGATAAGGAGAAAGCAGATCTATTAAATAGTTTTTCTCCAGTGTATTCAGAGAAGAAAATGAAATTTCAGATGAGATGCAGAGTGATAATGTGAACTGTCCACTAAATGTCACCAGTCTAACCCAGAAAGAGCCATCTTAAAAAAGATTAAAATAGATAAATAACCAGATCCCGATGGCATACATCCCTGGGGTTTTAAGGGAATTAAGTGATGTGATACACAGACTCTTGTTCCTTATATTTAAGGACTCTATAGTGACAGGGTCTGTTCCATTGGATTAGTGCATACAGGACCCTACACTAACAAGACAAATAACCCCAGGAAACCTGCCTGCAATGCGGGGCGATCATCCTGATAGGGTCACCCCCCGTGCTGGAACCTAGGGACCTACCTCGTTCTAGATGATACAGGACCTACAGCAAGACACAGTTCACACCACACACACTGAGAGCCGCAAACACACAGGAGCATGATATTGTTCACACCGAACATCCTGAACGCTGCACAGACACTTCAGGAACAAACACTGTTCACATTGAAGATACAAAACAAGCACAGAAGATACAGAAGGTTGCACGGATATGCAAAAGCACGACACACTTCACACGGAACAGAACCTGCACCAACACGGAGGAGCATGACACTGCTCATACCAGATAAGACAGGAGAAAGACCAGCAGCCTCTAACAAAGGAGCTAGTATATATATGACACAGACCTTGGCAATTGGCTGACTGGGGAAATCCACACCCAGCCAGTTCAATCATATCACACCTGTGGAGCTATGCTGCTGAAAACCTATGTAGTACAACAGATCCTAGCAGCAACCCTAACAGTACCTTTTCCTTAAAGAGCGTCCTCTAAGAATAGAGGCACCTAATACTTCTATTGTTGGTAAAATGTTTTAAAGCTATCTAAAACAAAAAACGTTTGGTACCGTGTTAGCCAGTAGAGCAAAATGTGATTGTTCTCAGCAAGAAAAAGCAAATAATCTTGTGGATATGATACCAGTACCTATTAATGGCTAACAAAAAACATTATGTTATAGTTAGCTTTCAAACCTGCGCAGGATTCTTCCTCAGGCAAGGGTTTCTAAGAAATGCTATTGCGGAGTACCTCAAGGAAAGTATCTGAACAACTCTGTATCAGCATGGGTTTGTGAGAGATCGCTCCTGTCAAACCAACCTGATCAGCTTCTATGAGAAAGTATGTTCTAGACTAGACCAGGGAGAGTCACTGGATCTGATCAATCTGGACTTTTCCAAAGCATTTAATACTGTGCTGCATAAAAGGTTGGTATATAAAATGAGAATGCTTGGTCTGGGTGAGAATGTGTGTAAGTGGGTAAATAACTGGCTCAGTGATAGAAAGCAGAGGTTGGTTGAAAATGGTACATATTCTGATTGGGTCACTGTAACCAGTTGGGTAACACAGGGGTCCATTTTGGGCCTATCCTTTTATTATATTTATTAATGACCAAATAGAAGGATTGTGCGTAAAATATCAATATTTGCAGATGACACAAAACTATGTAAAGAAATTAACACAAGAGACATTAGCGGCGGGTACAAAGGCGGGCAACTAAAGTAATAAGCGGAATGGGCAGACTACAATACCCAGAGAGGTTTTCAAAATTGGGGTTATTTATTTTGGAAAAATGACGACTGAGGGGTGACCTAATAATTATGTATGGGCATATCAGGGAACAATACAGAGATTGCTCCCATGATCTATGTATATCCAGGACTGTGACTGTAACAACTGGACATCCTCTACGTCTAGAAGAAAGAAGGTTTCTTCACCAACATAGAAGGGGGTTCTTTACTGTAAGAGCAGTGAGACTATGGAATTTTCTACCTGAGGACGTGGTGATGGCAAATTCGATAAAAGAGTTCAAGAGGGGCTTGGATGCAATAGTATATGTTATAATCATTAATAACTTCAAAAGGGTTGTTGATCCAGGGAATATTCCAATTGCCAGCTTGGAGTCAAGAAGGATTTCCTTCCCTTAAATAACCCATTGTTTTTTTTTTTTGCCTTCCTCTGGATCAACATTGGAGGGGGGAGGGGGGGACACATGCTGAACATATGTTTTTTTTCGGCCTTACATACTATGATACTTGAAGCCTCTTTGGCATTGATTACATCGTCCAGTCTTCTTGGGTATAAGCCACAAGGTTTGTACATCCAAATTTGGAGATTTTCTGCCATTCTACTCTCCAGATCCTCTCAAGCTATCAGGTTGTATGGGGACTGTCTGTGAACAGCCATTTCCAGGTTTCTCCAGAAATGTTCCATTGGGTTCAAGTCAGTGCTCTGGTTGAGCCACTCAAGGATATTCACAGAGTTGTACTTAAGCAGCTCATGTGTTGTTTTTTGCTGTGTGTTTTATGTCTACAGTAACGCTGAGATTGGCAGAGTGCTGCTGTGATGGTTGACCTTCTGGAAGTTTTTCCCATCTGCACACAGGTTGTTTGGGACTTAGCCAGGGTGACTGTTGGGCTCTTGGTCATCTCTCATTCCGAGGCTCTTCTCCCCTATTGCATAGTTTGGTGGTTCAGACACTTCTAGGAAAAGTCCTGGTTATTCCAAACTTCTTCCCTTTAAGAATTATAGAAGCCACTGTGCTATTGGAGACTTTCAGTATTGTAAAAATATTTACAGACTTCTCTAGATCTGTGCCTCCACATAATCTTGCTTCTTTCTTTGTCGTGGCTTGGTCTTGGCTCTGATAACATTTAAAGTTGTGAAACCTTATATAGACAGCGGTGTGTATTTTAAAAGTATGTCTAATCAAGTGAATTTACCACAGGTGGAATCCAATCAAGATGCAGAATAATGTCAAAGTTGATCAAGAAAAATGGGAGGCCCCCAGAGCTAAATTTTAAGTGTCACACCAAAGGGTCTGCATATTTATGTTTATATCTTTCTTCAAGGGTGTACTGTAGTTTCCAAAATGGTTTCACTTCTCCAGTGCTTACTTTGTATAGATGCATCTTCAGATCCGTTCCATTATGCCTGAGGAAGAACCATGAGTAGGTTTGAAAGATCGCTATAACATTATGTATTTTTGTTAGCCATTAAAAGGTATCATATCTACAAGATTACTTGGTTTCTCTTACTGAGAGCAATCAAATTTTTATTTTATGATTTCACATCACAGCTTCTGCATTTTTCGGTCAGTGCTTTGTAAGGCCGCCTGCACACGGGCGGAAATCCCGCGGCGGGATTTCCCGCGGGATTTCTGCCACTGAAAGCCTGCATAGGATTGTATTACAATACGCACTCCTATGCAGACAGCCGCGGTTTGGCCGCGCAAAATCTTGCGCGGCAAACAAACCGCGGCATGTCCTATTTTTGTGCGGGGCTCCGGTCTGTACATGCGCCGTCTGCCCGGTAGCCGGCACATGAAAGAGCAGGGGCCGCCGGGCGCGGGTGAGTACGCGCTCGTCTCTGCAGGCGCTCGGGTCGGGTCCCGCTGCGAGAATTCTCGCCGCCGGATCCGACCCGCTCGTCTGCAGGCGGCCTAAATTAGATTGCAATGTGTATAGTGCTCTTTCAACCCAGTCATACATGCAGGCAAAAGAATAGGATCACATGTAGAGTGTTTCTAAAATCAGGAACAGTATTTTCAAAGTGGCATAACATGGGCATAAAATACTGGGCACTGAAATGCCATCTGTGTGAAAAAATTGCAATTTTCATTTAGCACCATTGTTCATTAATTTCTGCAAAACACATGATGGGTTGAAGTGCTCACTACATGTCTAGATAAATGTCTTCAGTGGTGTTGTTTCCAAAATATTGGTTTCAGAGTGCATGGCAGGCACTGTCCGTCTCTCTGCTGTGTGAAGGATATGCACACACCTGCCATCTGTTCCCCTTCAATTCCTAAGTACCTCTGGTTAGATTCTGCGCATTTCCCATTAGGAAGTTGCCTGAGCTTTCTTTGACCCTAGCCCAGCTAAAGTGCTACTTGTTAGTTTTGATCTCCTGGTTACTGATTCTGGCTATATCCTGACTATTCTGCATTCTCCTCTCCTGACCTTAGCTTGTTATACTGACTATGCTTCTGTCTGCTGCCTGCCCCAACTGTACCATGCTAAAAACTGTTCTGTGTAACCTCATCTCTGACATGTTTCTTATTCTAAAGTTGTGCTGCTTGCTTTGACTCGGGCTGTCTGACTACGCTCCTGTTCACACCCTCAGATACTGCACCTTGGTGCATAGTTGTGTTAGCCACCACATTACTGGGATTACTTCCAGAATAGCAGCCTGGGGATCCTGCAGATAAGAGCAGATCTTGGCTGGTGGGGTAAAGGGCACAGACTGGGTTCCTCAGGAGCTACCTGTTGATTTGGCCCAAAGGCAAACCAGTACATGGCGCAGCAGATCCACATTCACTAGGCTGGACAACTTCCCTAGGATTTCTACTACCTCAGGTCAAATGTAACATGACATCTGAAAACCATTCCAATAAAATGCAAGCTTAAAAAGCAAAATGGCTCCTACCTTTTTGGGCCCTTTATAAATAGGAAAAATGAGAATATAGTCTAGCTCAATAGGTGATATAGGTAGAGAGCTGTGACTATCTACTCCCCCTCCCTGCAAAATGATATCCGCACAGGTCACAGAGCATGTCTAGAGCAGTCTCCCAGAGAAGTCAATATGCCCCCCCCCTGTCTATTGTGCAATTATTCAGCTATAAAGCATATCCTCTAAATGCTCCTAATGCTGTTAAATGTAGCTCAAGAAAGATGGCCGCCCCCATAATCATGTATAGAAAACAGAATATAAAATTCTACAATATGGAAAATGTTTTACTATCTGGTTTTAATTCATACAAAAAAATTGTGAATATAATTCCTTTAACATGTCTTCTCTATGCTAAATTTAAAGCAGAATTGACATGTAGGGTGGATTTTAAATTTGTAGCATGTTAATTGTTTGCTGTGTATTTGAGCATGGATTTCACCCTTTGCAATGTGAAGGGTTAAATCTGCAGCAAATCATCACCATTAGGACTTATTCAGATGACTGTATATCGGCCATGTATTCATGCCCGGCCGATATACGGTGTCCCTCTCTGCAGGGGGAGGAAGCTGGAAGAGCCGGGAGCAGTGCACTGAGCTCCCGATCCCTCTCCCCCCCTCTGCACTATTTGCAATGAGAGGGGTGGGACAGGGGTGGAGCTACATTCCAAGACTTAGCGACGTCCCGTTCCACCACCTCCCATTGCAAATAGTGCCAGGTGGTGGAGAGGAGGCAGAGAGGTAGCGGGAGCTCAGTGCACTGCTCTCAGTTCTTCCAGCCTCCTCCCCCTGCAGAGAGGGACATAAATACCCGGCCGATATACGGTCATCTGAATAAGCCCTTAGGTGCATGTTTTGCAGCTGCAAGTCAGCTGTGGATTTTGTGCTGTGAAAAGTCCGCTATGCATATGGCCTGTGAGACTATACCTTTACACAAAATGTTCTGTACAGTTTTTAGAAAATTCCAGCAATCAAGATTAGGCTTCTTTCACATTAGCGCATTCATGGCAAGCCGATATGTGCTGTGATCTGATGCATTGGATTCCAATGAATCAGATCACATGGGCACCATTTGCGAGACGTAAAAACGCCTGGCCGGCCAATATAGCGCCAGGTGTTTTAAAGTCAAGCCCAAAACATAGTTCTAGAACTATGTTTGGGCTGGAATACATTGGGCCGCTGCATGGGCTCCTATGGGAGCCCATGGCAGCGGCCATAGGTGGGAGGGAGTTTAGCAGCGTGACTGCTAAACTACCTCCCTCTGTTCTTCTCCCCTTCTCCGTGCAGGCTTACCTCTCCTCCCCACTTGGTCTCTGCAAAGGGAGGGGGCGGGGCAGGGGGGGACCTAAACACTGATCCACACCGCCTCCTCCCATTGATGGCTATGGGCAAGGGGTGGGATGTGGGAGGAGTTACATGCCTGCCTTGTCCCCGCCTCTTGTTCATAGCCATCAATGGGAGGAGGCGGGGCTGACTGGTGCTTAGCTCCGCCCCACCCCCTCCCATTGCACAGACGGAGCAGGAAGGAAGATAGGTAAGCCTGCGATGGGGAGGGAGGGAAAATGGGCGATGGCCTGGTGAGGTCACCAGGCCATATGAACGGGCACACAAACGTTTGATTTGTGCGCCCATTCACCAGTAGCGTTATTGTACGCCCCTAATGTATCGTATATCAGCCGGTCGTGAAAATGGACGACTGATATGCGCTCGTGTGAAAGAAGCCTTAAAGGGGTATTCTGGGTTTCTTGAACTGATGACCTATCCTCTGGTTAGGCTAGTAATTGATTGATGGGAGTCCACCGCTTAGGACCCCCATCCATCAGCTAATTGTCCAACCTGCTGTCAAGTACAATGGGCTGGACTTCATCATCAGTGGTCATGGTCCTATCCTGACCATAAGAGAAGCAGGAAGTGTAAGAAAAGCACTGTGCTTCCACTGATTTCAATGGGAGTGAAGTTGGCACTCCCATTTCCTACTGTGGACAGTGCAGCTTGTTATTTTTTACTAGTAGGAGTTTATCTTCATATAGGGATTACGAATATGAAGAAGCAAGAAGCCAAAGACATCTGTATGACAACCTCTGAAGAGACAAGTTGTGTCCCAGAGAAGTTGCCATGTCTATCTGGACTGGATGTGGAAGAAAACCACAGCACTAATTAGAGATCACATCATGTGTGAATCACAATGCCATTACTTATTCTGCCCTTGGCTGCCTCTGACAAGTCATGTAATCACTGCTGTACTAGGAAGAACAAATTTAAATAGCAGGGGCTGAATTGATTTAACAATTTATCCCTTTATGGATCTTGGTTCTGGTGCAGTATGTACTGAGCTTGGTTCTGGTGTTGTATTTATGTACTGAGCTTGGTTCTGGTGTTGTATTTATATACTGAGCTTGGTTCTGGAGCTGTTTTCATACACTAAGCTTAGTTATGTCGCTATATTTATATACTCTGCTTGGTTCTGGTGCTGTACTTATGTTATGATGTCTACTCTGGTGCTGTATTTATGTACTGAGCTGTTCTACTATTAATGATTACAATAATATATGTTTACGGTATTGTAATTGTTGGACTGTTAGTTTAGCGATTAGGTTCTGGCTTGCTGCATCGCGCGCATTTCACATACATAACTTAATCACCCAGGTAGGGAATGTGCTATTAAAATTTTGAATCCTACCCGTCATAGATGTGTTGTGGTCAGGGGTGGGGACTAGGTGTCGCCAGGGGCAGGACTGCTTGGGGATGCATCTTAGAATAATTGCCACTATGCATTTTGCTTGCTGCCTTGCTTGTACCTCTTTCCTTCCCTGTAAAGTTAGGAGGTATGCAAACAGGAGCTGATCATTAATTGTGAGAGCAAATATCAGTCAGCATATTAATTAAGTACAATATTTTACCGCATTGTGTAAGCACAAAATGTACCATCTGCTACAGTGTGACAACATTTAAGCACCTTCTCTTTGATCTAAAGGTTTTTGTAAAACCTACCCAGTCACATAGATTATCATTTCCGGCATTTATGAGCCCCTGTAATTAATAATATGAATAACAAAGGTGCATTTGTTGCTTGTTTCTAACACTTTAGATTAAATTTCCTTCAGAACAAATCAAATTATAAAGCAGTGATAAATGTAGTGGCAAAAATGAATGGTAAACAACACAAAAACATTTAATGCCTTCAATTTTAGAAGTATCACCATGTACTGAATCACTCGTATGTGTTGCTATTAAGAGTTATTCACTGTTCTCCAAAAGTTAACTATTCTGTATCATCAATTCATTATAAATACAGAATAGGTATATACAAAGCTATAATACAATACAGCTTAGTGTAAGAAAAATAAATTATATTAAACAACATATAGACAAAGTCCAAAATGTGCCGGATGGACACAGAACAGCACAGCTATACTGTCTAAGATTCCCTGCACACCAGTGGATTTGGAGCCATATGCTGTCCATGTTAACCCATGGAAAGCACATGATCCCATTTTAGGGCTAGGAGCCTATGCAGATCAATGTTTTTTTCACATAGACCAATGTGAAAAAGCTTGTAATATATTCTATTTCTGTCCATATTACAGAAAAATATGACCTTATAATGCACGTCAGTGTGCTGTGTGGATATTAGAGCAAGTGCAATATCCTAGGAATTATAGGGTATGCGTTCAAAATATGTGCTAATAAACTGCTGAATTTATGAATTTAATGCTGGATGTCTTCTGTGAATGATGGGCACAGACCAGTAAGTATTGTGGCAAGCCAGAGTTAACTCGCCTCTGGATCACTCACCTTTCCGTCCAGAAATGGGCACCAACCGTGTAGAAATACTCTAGGAGGCGGCGATTTCTTATAAATCTGGCACCTGCCAGCATTAATTTATCAGCTCAGCAACGTAGTCAGCATACACAGTATATCACACAAAAGTGTTCACAACCCGCAGGGTCACCGTCACTATCCCCGCCCGGGGTGTCTAGAGGGCGTCTTCCTCTATCAGACCAGAGGAGTGACCCACAAAGAGTTTTTGCCCCACTTAAGAAGGGCAATTATCCTTGCCATAGTTGTTCATGCTGTGGGAATTTAGTCAAAGGCGACACTTTTTTTCATCCGGGGACGGGGGAGCGCTTTAAAATTCAACATAGGTACTCTTGCACCTCCTTCTTCATCGTCTGCCTCATCACCTGCCTTTGTGGGTTAGGTTATGTGGGTGAGATGACGATGGAGGTAAGGTGTCGTATCATTAAACATAAGAGCACGATCCGTAATAAGAATGTTGATCTGCCTATACCAAAACATTTTGTTGAAAGCAAACATGCCATTAGTCAGCTCAGATATAGGGTAATTGACCATTTCCCCCCCTTACCCGTGGTGGTGATTGTGTTGCTCTATTAAAGAAAAAGGAGCTCAGATGGATCTATACCTTGGACACTCTGACCCCGAAAAGCCTAAATATGGAGTATCATTATATGCCCTTTATCTGAGCCAGTCCTCTCTGTATTATGATTTATGGTCCATGTATAATCTTGGGACCATGTTTTTAGCATTATTATGTTTATAATAATTATTTTTTTCTAGATGGCGATGTGTTCCCAGTTCAGTGATGGCCTCATTTTGTTTCTATTTTATGTCCAATGTGATATTGATTCTTCTATAAAAAAGTATTTTTGAATGAATGTTTTGTGCATAAATGTACTAAATAAAGTTTTGTGACTATTATGATAAATAAAAATATGGGACTTGAAATATAATTCTTGTGGATCTGTTTTGTTCGGTATGTTACCTGTGGTATCAGTTGCACCTTTTTAGTACACAGGGATGTTATATAATACATTATGGATGATTAATTTTAATTGTCCACTATGAGTGCTGTGGTCGCTATGAATATAGATGCTGTCAAATTTTCTCTCTCCCTGTTTTAATAACTCTTAAACTGTATATATTTATGAACATTGAACGCAGTGCACTATTTGCGCATGCGTGATGATCTCAGAGTGTAGTTGAATGTCCTTGATGACATGCCGATCACATGATAGATCATGTGATGCCCATATTTCTGGCGCCTGCGCATTGTAGAGATGAGGATGCTACTGACATTGCTGCTTGCTCTCGCGCGATGTCGGACTAAAATCCCACGCATGCCCAGTTGATTGGTAGGACGCCAATGGATTCACTGACACAGTGGAGGCATCTGGAGCACAGACCCGCCATTATAATGTAATATGAAGTAATGTATGTTGTGTTTTATGTTTATTCATGTATGTTATTTATTGTGAGTGTGTTTTTTGTATATGATAGGTTGATTTTATGATACACCACGTATGCTGCCACTTCTTGCATGGATCCTCTACAGACCAGGGTGATGGTTCCCCAAAACTGGTCCACACCAGACCTCAGGCTCATGGTCCTGATGGCTGGTCCTACAACCTTTCTGGCTAAGCGAGCCTTTCCAGACCCACTGGGCTATAGTTCTCCCTCTGAGTGTGACAGGAAAAACTATCTTTGTCCATAGCAACAAATCACAGCACAGTTTTCAAGACCACTGTGAGAAATGAAAGGTGCTCTGTGATTGGTTGCTATGAACACCAAATCTCCCCCTATGTCTTTCCTTTCACTCCTCTACATTCAGTAAGCTCAGCTTCTGTGTAATTGAAGCTCAGGGAGAGGACAAAGAGTTAATCTGCTCAAATTAAGAGTAGTGCTACTGTTAAATCCATGAGAGGTGCCAGGAGTTGGTGTATGGGCTTCTGTGAACTGTATTAAGGCTGCCTTCACACACGCAGTAAATGCTGAGGAATTTCAAGGCAGGTGAATTAGATTTTACAAATCTCCTTTACACTTTGCAGATTTTTCCTGCTGTAGAAATGCACTGAAACTGCATGAAAAGCTTCATTTGTTGATGTTTGAAAAAGGATGTTTGCATGAGTGAACTACCACTACCATATCACAAAAATGCAACAAGTTCCCTAACAGAAAATCCGCACATAAAAACACAACTTCATACACAAAATCCACAACAAAAAAACGCACCAAATTCTACAAAGCTCATTAACTTTGCCCATCTGCATAAAAGCAACAGAAATTCTGCAATAAATTTCTGCCCCTCGGACATTGTGTGTGAAGGTAGCCTTAGAATTTCTAGTCATGTGACTGAGTAAAAGAAATCTTCATGAGAGTAAGGCTTTCCTCAGGTAGACGATTTTTTTCAGCATTTAGCGCTGCGCTGAAATGCTGTCAGAGGCTCCTATTGTTTTCAATGGAGCCTCTCACACAGCCTCAGACAGCCGCTCGATCGTGGGGCTTTTCAGCACCGCTATTTTTGAGCGGAGTTTGTTCTGTTTTTGAGCATTTAGCGCTCTTCATCAATGGTCTTTCCCATATTCTGTTTATTCCCAGGACCGCGAAGGTAACAAGAGGGCATCCGCTACATCTAGAGGAAAGCAGGTTTCATCACGAACACAGAAAGGGGTTCTTTACTGTAAGAGTAGTGAGACTGTGGAACTCTCTGCCTGATAATGTGGTGATATCAAAAGATATAGAGCAGTTTACGAGGGAACTAGACATCTTTTTACAGCGATATGATATTACAGGATATAGACATTAGGTGACCAGCGGGGTTGTTGATCCAGGTCTTGGAGTTAGGTAGAACTCAAACATTGATCCAGGGATTATTCTGACTGCCATTATGGAGTCATACAGGAATTTTGTCCTCCAAATGAGCTAAATTGGCTTTTGCCTCATTGGTTTTTTTTTTTTTTGCCTTTCTCTGGATCAACAAGGGGGGTGGAAACAGGCTGAACTGGATGGACATTGTCTTCATTAAGCCTAACATACTGTATTACTATGTAATGATGAGGAGTGCTAAAAGGCGGCGTTGGCTGCAGCGATTTAAATCATGGTGCTTTGCCGTGTTCATGTGTGAAGGAGGCCTTACAGAGACTAAATACAGGCAGAAGTAATGGCCTTTTTATGAGCTGGTAGTCTATACCTAATCTCTTATTACAAAATCATAAGCATCTAATTCTGCAACATAACAATATCACACTCGTTGGTCCCTTGTCAGTCAATGGGCCATTTTACTTTAGGGAACCTGGAGCACAAAGGTTATGAAGACAACATGTCCGTTCATACTATGTTACTTAAAAAGGATGTTACTTCTGCCAGACCCTGTATATAGAGGGAAGGCACAAAATAAGCTCATCTGCGCATGTGGAACTCTAATTAATGATGTTAGGAAGGTACTGGACTTTTGACAAAGATTGTGGATTGCGAGGTAGTCTTTTTATTAATGTAATTATTTACAACCATTTATATATGTGTGAATGTTATTTTCATTTTTCATTTTTCTTGAAAAAAGCCCTAGTAAGTAGGCTGAAATGTCATGCTGCATGATTAACAGACTATTATGATGTTGTTCTTTAAGAGTGCCTCCAATTTACATAGATAGATAGAAGACAGATAGAAGGAAGATAGATGGATGGATGGATGGATGGAAGGAAGATAGATAGATAGATGTAAGATACATAGAGAGATAGATAGATGGAAGACAGACAGACAGTGAGATAGATAGATCGATAGATAGAAGGAAGATACATAGAGAGATAGACAGACAGATAGATCGATAGAAGTAAGATACATAGTGAGATAGATAGAGAGATAGATAGAAAGATGGAAGATAAATAGATGGACGACAGACAGACAGTTAAATAGGCGGACAGATAGGCAGATTGATCGATAGAAGTAAGATACATAGAGAGATAGCTAGATGGAAGACAGACAGACAGTTAGATAGATTAGATAGGAGATAGATAGATGTAAGATGCATTGAGTGATAGATAGATGAAAGACAGACAGACAGTTAGATAGATCGATAGACAGACAGATAGATAGATAGATGGAAGATACATAGATAGATATATAGATAGAAGGAAGATAGATGGATAGATAGATGAAACATAGATAGATGGAAGACAGATAGATACGGTAGATAGATAGATAGATAGATAGATAGATAGATAGATAGATAGATAGATAGATAGAAGATTCATAGAGAGATAGATAGATAGATTGAAGACAGACAGTGTGATAGGTAGATTGATAGATAGAAGGAAAATACATAGAGAGATAGACAGACAGATAGACAGAGGTAAGATAGATAGATAGAAAGATAGATAGATGTAAGACAGACAGACAGTTAGATAGATAGATTAATAGATATGAGATAGATGAAAGATACATAGAGAGATAGATGAAAGACAGGCAGACAAATAGATCGATAGATAGAAGTAAGATACAGATAGATAGATAGATAGAAGATACAGATATACAGGAGGAAGATACATAGAGAGACAGATAAGATAAATAGAGAGAAGGAAGATAGATAGATGGAAGACTGACAGATAGATAGATAGATAGATAGATAGATAGATAGATAGATAGATAGATAGATAGATAGATAAAACATAGATAGATGGAAGGCAGATAGATGGAAAACAGACAGTGTGATAGGTAGATTGATAGATAGAAGGAAAATACATAGAGAGATAGACAGACAGACAGAAGTAAGATACATAGATAGATATATAGATAGATAGAAGATAGATAGAATACAGACAGACAGATTAATAGATATGAGATAGATAGATGTAAGATACATAGAGAGATAGATGAAAGACGGGCAGACAAATAGATCGATAGATAGAAGTAAGATACATAGATAGATAGAGGTAAAATACAGAAAGATAGATAGATAGATAAAATTTCTATTGTATTGCAATTTCTATTGTACCAATGCCTTAAGGACATTGAATTAAATCTAGAGATCAGTTCGGCATAGGTGTTTCTGGATAACTAAAAACACCCTTTATAAGTGTAACACTGCTTTAGTTATATGAAACGCAGTAATTTGCACTTGCATATTGGCCTATACACTGCTCAGCGCTAGCCTTAAAACAACCTTGCCTAATATTGTGAAGGTTTCCCCAATATCAAGATAAAATTCTGATCTATCAAGGCAATCACTTAGATCTTTTTGTTTGTCTACATTTCCTGCTTTATAATCGGGTGTTCAGTATTATTTGCTTCACCAGTATTAATGTCATTGCTGATCGGTTTGTACATTTACTACAGATTAAGCACAAATTGGGTCTTGGACCACTCTTAGTAAGTACTAACCACGGTATCCTGCGAAGAACTCACAAGACCTACTGTTTTGGAGATGCTCAGACCTAAGACCCCTTTACATGCAACGATTATCGCTCACAATTTGGTCAAATGACCGCAAATGAGTGATTGCGTGTAAAAGCAGCCATCGTGCACTTTTCAGCTGAACGATGATTTTAGGGTGAGCATAAAATCCATCATTCAGCCACAGAGATCCCAAACCAGATGCTACTTGGGTTAGTTCGGAGAACATCTTCGAGGTGAAAAATATTCTTGATGTTAAGAAGGTCAGGAACAAAGCCTTTTGCCTAGTGAATTGGAAGGGTTACAGAAAGGAGGAGAGGTCATGGGAGCCGTCTGAGAACATGAATGCCCCACGTCGGATTCAGGAATTTCTGAGGAGAACTGGCAGGTGGAAGAGGGGGCATAAGGGGGGAGGTACTGTTAGGTACACTGTTCAGACACGGTTTTCTGCTTCTGTGTCTGGCAAACATGGGTCTCGTCCCATTCTGTCTGTTCCCTGAGCTTCTGTTCACCCTCTTCCAGCACTCCTAGGGTTAATAGCTTCAGGCCTCCTGTTCAGCTGATGCACCTTTTCCAATCACCGCCCTATATAGATGCCCTGTGCCTTTCAGACCTTGCTGCAGCGTTGATGTGAGTTTGTGCCCTTCTTTTCATGTCCAGCCGCTGCTTCGGCAGTTACTTTTGCTACCTTACATTCTGCTTGTGCTCTGTGTTCTTCGTTCGTGTACTCTGTAGTCTGTTGTTCCCATTGTCCGCTTCTCTGTTTATCCTTGTGCGCTTGTTCCTCTTTTGTTTCTTTACTCCCTAGTCTTGTTCTATCTTTGTCCTATAGATGTTCTGGCCTGCCAGGGTAAGTCAACACCTAGAGGAAGATCGTGGGGTTGTCCTTATCGGGATGAGTGCTCTGCTTGTAGGCAAGGGTCTCCCTCTCCTGGTTATCAGTTCAGGTCAAGATACCTTCCCTAGTTTCCATCTATATACGAGGCTGTCCATCTGGTATCTTACCTCCCACACTGGGGTTGGCTGTCAGCCATGCTGGGTTGGATCTTCCCCTACTCGGTAGGTTGACACAGTGATTCCACATCCACAGTCCTTAAAATGGACATTAGTGTCCATTAACACTTTATGCAAAATGATCAGTTAAACTTTCAATCTTTCAATCATTTGAAAGATTATCTTTGCTTGTAAATGGGCCTTTAGTCATCTAGATATCACCAATTTGCACAGATCCTTCTGCTTCCCTTTTTTTCACTTGTAGATTTGGATTTTCTTTACATTTGTAGATAATTTGTCTAAATATGAATTGATGTGTAGCCTGGTCTTCAGTAGTGCTTTTGCAGTGTTTTCCACCTTCAGAAATTAACTTCCATTTACTCCCTGCACTGTGGGTGTTTACTGAATGTTTACTCAGTTAAAGACATGAATGGTACAACAGTTTGTGTATTAGACCTCCCTCACACAGCATTTAGCCCTGCCTTTTTAGCGCTGCGCTAAACGCTGTACAACGCTCCCATTTATTTCATTGGGGCTCCTCACATGGGCGTCAAAACGCTGCGTTTTTACAGCAATGCATGTTCTAGTTTTGCCTGTTTTCAGCCCTGCATCGCCCATTGAAATGAATGGGCAGCGGTTTCAGTGTCAAAAATCAATACTCATCTAGCTGGAGCTGTCCAGGTCCCTTCCGCTGCTCTCTGGAGCTCCAGGCCGGCTTCCGGGCACTTGTCATCGCTGACAGAGCATTTTTTGCTAGTGAGATTGCTCTGATTGGTTCCTCGAGCGCGGTCTCAGCCAATCAGAGCAAGCGCTCGATGAACCAATCACAGCTATTCAGTTCCTTTGCTTTTTTGTTCACCCAGCAAAGGACTGAAATCATACCTGAACCAATGCAAATTGACGTAATCCGCAAATCCCTTTTCTTAGCAGAGAAGGAAAGGCACTGCAAGGAGAATCTATGTCTCTATTGTGGGGGCTTGGGATATTATGCTATTAACCCCAAGTGGGATTTCTTCTTTTTCAACCACTATCTAGTCCCTCTCTTCTTTTTTCTTTCTTTGACTATTTTCTCCCATAAATAGTGTTCACTATCAAAATTGCTAAAATAATAATTACAAAAAATTTCCAAAAAACATTTTCATTGAATGTAAGATTAATTAAAATGGTATTGTAACCAATTGTTTATTTACTTGTTACAGAATCAGTGGTGTTAGGAAATTAGTCCTAAGGACTGAGTCAGTTTCACAAATACCTGTTTTTATTTCCGAAATAACAAAATCACAAACATCTTCCTTTCTCAATATGCTAAAGTAGCTATAAAGTGTGAACTGACATGGAAGGGATTAATTCTTTCACCACACACACCATACTGCTGTTTAGTGACACGTAGCCTCTCAGATGATCAACAGCTATGGTGTCTTATCTCCGTTCAGTTCCCAGCAGCCTCAAAGGCTTTAGGTCATTTCATACTCTCCGTGTATGGAGGAGATAGCATGGGTCAATCACTTTTCAAATCTTATAAAAAAAAAAAAAAGCTCTGGAGGCGAGATGGATTAATTCCACGTCTGTTACAATATTTTGTATATGTTGACATGTACTTAAAATGAAATTGGAATATGGACTTTTAAGGAAGAGATTGGAAAGTAATCGTATAATGTCATGTCACCCAAAAGATGTGCAACATAACACACTGAATCAAGTTACGTTTGTATCTGTGGGTACATTATTTTTTATTTGATGGCACAGTTATACAGTCAGACCTTAACAGAAGTCTATGAAAGACTTGACAGCAAAGCTACGAGTAGAGTTATGGCATAGTAGCTTGACCTATAATGAAGTGCCATGTCTTCCATCTAAACATGGACACATAAACACTATTGTGCACCTTAAAGGGGTTGTCCCGCGGCAGCAAGTGGGTCTATACACTTCTGTATGGCCATATTAATGCACTTTGTAATGTACATTGTGCATTAATTATGAGCCATACAGAAGTTATAAAAAGTTTTATACTTACCTGCTCCGTTGCTGGCGTCCTCGTCTCCATGGTGCTGACTAATTTTCGGCCTCTAATGGCCAAATTAGCCGCGCTTGCGCAGTCCGGGTCTTCTGCTGTCTTCAATGGGGCCGCTCGTGCAGAATGCCGGCTCCGTGTAGCTCCGCCCCGTCACATGCCGATTCCAGCCAATCAGGAGGCTGGAATCGGCAATGGACCGCACAGAAGCCCTGCGGTCCACAGAGAGAGAGGATCCCGGCGGCCATCTTCAGCAGGTGAGTATGAAGATGCCGGACCGCCGGGATTCAGGTAAGCACTCTCCGGTTTGTTTTTTTAACCCCTGCATCGGGGTTGTCTCGCGCCGAACGGGGGGGGGGGGGGGGTTAAAAAAAAAAAAAAAACGTTTCGGCGCGGGACAACCCCTTTAATTCCTTCACATCTACAGCACAATACCTACAGTATGTTTTCATCCTATTATGTTTAGCATTGAGTGAGTGCACTATTTGGGATTAAAATCACAGAGGTGAGGGGGAACACAAAAACATATTTCACTGGAAAAGAGCCAAAAATGCAATACCTGATAAGGTGCAGAGCAGGCACGGTTGCTGCTAAGCAGGCACAATCGCCATAAGACCGGCACAATGGCCGTAGGGTCGACACAATGGCCATACGGTAGGCACAATGGCCTTAGAACCTAACAATATGCAGCAAGCCAGACTATAAACCAGAGGAGCTTAATTGTCCACTGCAAATGTATATGCAGCCACCCACTCAACCAGCCCAGATTGGGGAGGAGCGACTGCATGCAAGTAAATCTGCAATGTGAACAATACCACAGAAGCCAGCCAATAGATGGGTGCGTCCCACAATACAGGATTACAACTGACACAACAGTGGGTTGCGCTGTATCTCAACAGTGGGCCACACTGGCTGATATCTTGGGCTCCCCCAGAAGTCTATAGCAAACTACATAAAGGAAATATTGATACACACTAATAAAATGCAGGTGCTAGTTTAGCATTTTGGCCAAGACACATAAGCTGACCGTGTCTGTCAGAACCTACATTATCTCATTGTAAAGTAAATTAAAATCACAGAGGTGAGGGGCAACACAAAAACATATTTCACTGGAAAAGAGCCAAAAATGCAATACCTGATAAGGTGCAGAGCAGGCACGATCACCGCTAAACCGGCACAATCGCCATAAGACTGGCACAATGGCAGAGGTCACTGTTAAGATACAGGGCAACCCACTGCTATGTCAGTGTGAGTTGTAATCCTGTATTGTGGGACGCACCCATCTATTGGCTGGCTTCTGTGGTATCGTTCACATTGCAGATTTAGTTGCATGCAGTCGCTCTTCCCCAATCTGGGCTGGGTTGAGTGAGTGGCTGCATATAAGTCTGCAGTGGACAATTTAGCTCCTCTGGTTTATAGTCTAGCTTGCTGCATATTGTTCGGTTCTACGATGGCCATTGTGCCTACCCTACGGCCATTGTGCCTACCCTACGGCCATTGTGCCGGTCTTATGGTGATTGTGCCTGCTTAGCAGTGATCGTGCCTGCTCTGCACCTTATCAGGTAATGCATTTTTGGCTCTTTTCCCGTGAAATACACTATTTGGCATTGATTACCCATTGCAGGCATAAAGCATAAATATTCTATCATCATGAAAACTGTGACATTGTGATTCTGTCACGGGAGATGGTTTGCCATTTGAGAAGATGGAATACTAAGAAGATGATCTATATCATTTCATTTCAGCATTCGTCTGCATGTAGATTACTGTTAATAGCAATTTAATGGCCAGCAGCAAATCTGTGTACAAAGAAATGCTTGAAAGACGTAGATGATGTTTTAATAGTTTCCTCCAACTCTGGTGGGATACATAAATAAGAACCCCCCACCTCGCCCAACACCTTCCATCTGACCTGAGAGCACAAAATTCTTTATAACTGCGTTTGTTTATATTTATTTACAGATTATAAGGATTGGGAACAAGATATAATTACTGTAATATGGGGACATGTGATCTTGGCCTAAAAATAAATACTTATATATGGATGTTCATAAGCAAGATTTAAAAGCTAAGATAAATGCTATATAAAGGAAACATAAGTGAGCATGCAGGCTGAATGACTGTGCATGGTTATATTCTTAATGGACTGTTTTCTAAAACGTGTTGTGTTTTAAGTGTGTGGATTGGGATTTGTGATTTTGGATTTCTGGGACTTTGGAAGGGTCACTTGTATTTAATTACTGCTTATCTATTTGAAGTTTTGCATATACTACTTTTATGTAATCTATCTGTAAAATTCCCATTTAGAAGGTGCCTCATGTTTGACAATGTCGTCCAGTGTACATCTTGTACCATGGATCCTGTCCTTGAACAGCTGTTCTAGGGTTCATACCGCTCTACGAAATGTGAGCATGGAAGCCAAGATCCTGGAATTAATACACTGAGATCCAGGGGGTTGCTGTTCACTGAGCCGGCTGGATGGTAGTATAGGAGAGCAGGATGATCAGGTAGCTAGCTGGGTGACAGAAGGAGGCGTAGAGGGAAGAGTGCCAGGGAGGCCAGTCTTGAATTGATACATCCCAACAAGTTTGCAAAGTTGGCAGATGACGAGAATGCATTACAGGACTAGCAATGCTGCGGCCTCTGACCACCAAGGGTATGTCTGCTCCAGTAAGCAGGTAAATAGAAGCACAAGGTGGGCTATGCAGGTCCTGGTAGTGGGAAACTCAATTATTACTGGGACAGACAACGCAATGTGCCACAAAGATCAGGATCATCAAGCTGTGTGCTGTCTTCCTGGAGCACGAGTTCGAGACATCACGGATTGGGTTGAAAAATTACTCCGAGGGGCAAGGGCCTGATCATGATCCAGCAGCAATGGTACACATTGGCACCAATGACAAAGTTAGAGGTAGCTGGAGGGTTTTTAAAATGATTTCAGGGAATTAGAAATAAGGTTTTGCATATCCAAATAATACTGACAGTGTTTTTTCGCTATATATTGTACTTCATACAGGTCGTAAAAATAGACCAATAAAATTTGTCTATATTTATTAAAAGTACCAAAATTGGGAAAATTTTGAAAAAATGTAATGTTTTCACATTTTCAACTGTAATATCTCACATATGTGCAAACATACTGTACAAATTTTTGATAAGATATATATTTCCATCTGTTTACTTTATTCTGGATGCGCATTTTAAAAAAAACTTTAGCTTTTTTTAACCATTTAGGAGATGTACAAACATTATTTATCAACATGTTGAGGAACACTTTGTTTTCCTACACCAAGCCAAGATTGCAAAGGCTCATAGCTGTCAGAATGATAGATACCCCCACAAATGACCTCATTTAAAAAACTACACCCCTTAATGTATTCACTAAGGGCTATCTTGAGTATTTTGACCCCGCTATTTTTTCTCAGAGTTAATGCAATTTAGAGGAGAAAAAATAAAATTTTGTATTTTTGCAAATATGTCATTTTAAAGTCATATTTTTTTTCTATAGTGCACATGAAAATGAGGATTTACACCCCAAAATGGATACTCCCATTTGACTTGTGTTCAGAAACATAACCATTGTGACCCTAATCTTATGTTCGTATGCACAAAGGGCCCAAATTGAAAGGAGCAGTCGGTGGCTTTCAGAACAGACATTTTTCTTGAAGGTGATTTAGGCCCCATTGCCCACTTGTAAAGCCCTTGAGCCGCCAAAACAAGAGAGAACCCACACAAATGAACGCATTTTGAAAACTAGACACCTTAATGAATTCATCTAGGAGTGTACTGCGTATTTTAAGGCTACAGTTTTGAATGCATTTAAGCAAAGCAGAAGCAAAAAATTACAATTTTCATTTTTTTGCTAATTGTGTTATTTTAAAAAAAAGTTTTTTTGTACAGCACACACATATGAATGAAGACTTTCACCACAAAATGCATACTTCTGCTTGTCCTGTGTTCAGAAACATAACTATTGTGACCCCAATCTTATGTCTGTATGCACAACGGGGCCCAAAATGAAAGGAGCAGCCGGTAACTTTCAGAACAGACATTTTGCTTGAAAGTGTTTTAGGCCCCATTGCACACTTGTGAGCCCTTGAGCGGCCAAAACAATGGAGAATCCCCACAAATTACTTCATTTTGAAAACTAAATCGTTTAACAAATTCATCTAGGGGTGTAATGCGTATTTTGACCCCACAGTTATTGAATGAATCTATGCAAAGCAGGAGGAGAAAATTATGATTTTTAATTTTTTGGCAAATATGTAATTTTTACATTATCACCATTATCCATAACGGCAATCACGTGACCAGAGACAACTTACCCCAGCCCTCGGTCACAGCTCCAAGCTCTCGGCTACCTTTAGTAGCCAGGAGCAAGGAGATTTTTAATTTTCCAGGCCCTCCCCTGCTTCTGCGGTTATGTCCGCCATCTTGACGATGGGTGCATGCGCCAAAGTTGGGGAAAGGTCTGCAGATAAGGATCACATCAGGGAACATTGCCGTAGGCCTTAGGTAAGTAATTTCCCTTCCCTGTATGAATCAGATCCGTGATGAGAGGTGAAATGTAACTTTTTTTAACTTTTACGTGATCGCCGTTATCCATTGAATAGCAGCGATCACAAGACCAGGGGCCGCATACCATGGCCCCCATGAAATATCCAGGCTCTAAGCTACATTTGGTAGCCAGGAGCAGGGAGATTTTAAATTACCCGGGCAATCCTTGGCTTTTGCGCATGCTTCTGCCATTTTGGCAACGGGCGTGTGCACAGAAGCCGGGGTAAGGTCAACAGATAAATCTGGAGGCCTTAGGTAAGTAATTTCATCCTCCCTCATGGATATGATATGTGAGGCGAGATGAAACTTAAACTTTTTAAACTTTTATTCATTGTATAACGGGGATTATGTGACCGGGAACTGCATACAGCAGTCCCTGGTGATATCTCACTGCTCCCAGCTACACATGCTAGCCGGGAGCAGAAGGATTTTACATCTCCCAGGATATGAGCCCTTCTGTGCATGCACCCAACGTTTTTGTCGGGTGTGCATGCGCAGAAGATGTCGTAAAGTTCGGGAAGGACCAGATCGCCGGTGGACATCATGAAGGATGGGGGTGGGTATTTTCACCCCATCACGGATCCGATCCATGAAGGGAGATGAAACTTTAACTTTATTTTACTTTTTTAAACTTTTCCGTGATCGCCGCTATTCATTGGATAGTGGCAATCACGGGCCCGGGGACCGTTCACCGCGGTCCCCAGTGACATCTCCTGCCTTCCAGCTACCTTCAGTACTACTTTCAAATGTCCTGCGACATTCTGGTCTTCTGCGCATGCGTCACCATATTTACTTTGGCACGCACGCGCAGAAGATGCTTGAAGGTCCTTTTCAGACCAGATCATCGCAGGACAACGCGGAAGACGGGGGTGAGTAGTTTCAGCACCCTTCATGGATGCAATCTGTGATGAGAGCTGAAACTCTAACTTTTTTCACTTTTGGATAGCGCAGATCGCATGACCGGTGGTCAGATATCCTGGCCCCCCATGACAGCTCCAGGTTGTCGGCTACCTCCATCAGCCATCAGCATGGAGCTGTTACGTCCTCAGCCCACATGGATTTAATCCTCAGAGAAAGCATGTTTTTACGTCCCTGAGGATTAAAGCCCACTTAGCTAGGATGTAAAAAGGCAATGGGGTCATCATTAAGGGGTTAAAGTAGGGATTCCGGGGTGGGGAATCACAGAGATAAAGGGGAAGACATTATAAACAGTGACTTGGGACAAAGAATTGAAAATGGGGTGTAGCAGTGGGAGGGGTTTGTACAGTTAAAACTGGAAGAACAGTTAATAGGGATATACTTAAAAAAATAACCATAACCTTCTAAAATGCATGGTTATTAATGCTGGGAGTCTGATCAATAAGGTTGATGAACTAGAAGTCATAATATTTGAGGACAAATATGACATAGTGGGAATAACTGAGACATGGTTAGACAAAAGCTGTGACTGGCAAGTGAACTTACAGGGTTGCAGTTTCAGAAGGGATACATGTGAAGTCTTTATGGATAGAGATATATGGAGGAGAAAACAATAATACAATCCTCAAAGGGGTTTTCTATAGGCCACCAAATATAACAGAAGCCACTGAAAATCCATTACTAAGGCAAATAGATGAAGCAGCAAATCACACTGAAGTAATTATTATGGGGAATTTAACTATCCGATATAAACTGTGAAGCTGAAACCTGAGGATCTCATGAAGGTTAAATTCTTTTATTCCATCGGATGATAATGTAATGCATTTCAGCTCAATATCGAGCCTTTCTCAAGTATACTAGCAGCTTCCAATACATACAGTTATATACAAAAAACATAAATCAAACATAATCTAACTCACTCGCCCATCTTTTTGGTTCGTGTCAGCGATGCGGTGGCATCATCTGATGACGTGGCTGTCCGTTGCATAGCATGTGACCGGAGAGTCCATTTGGAACTCAAACGTGCGTTTCATTTAGGGGGACGTGATGACATGATCACATCCACCACAAGGCTCGGGGATTACAAAGTTCATGACTAGAAATTCCCTTTGGAACGCAATGGACACGTTCAATTGGAAGAAGCGTGATGACGTTATGACTAGAGATGAGCGAGCACCAAAATGCTCGGGTGCTCGGTACTCGAATCAAACTTTACGTAATGCTCGAGAGCTCGTTTCGAGTAATGAACCCCATTGAAGTCAATGGGGGACTCGAGCATTTTTGCATGGGACTGATGCTCCCCATAGAGAGCAATTTATGAAAACATCAGAAAGTCATGGAAACACTACAGAAACGCATAGGGAACAGCAGGGGCAGCATACATGGCTACATATGAGGCTCCCAAGTCCCACTATTAAGCCAAAATGGGGGCAAGAGCCTGGCGGTCACCCCCTAACTATTTACTTGGGATAGACCCTCATTAGCAAGGCACATGCGCTGGCACATCTTATCTAAGCACCACACTAGCTGCAACCAAGGACAATCAACGCCTGCGGGTGACACCATTGCCTCTTCTCCTGGGTTACATGCTGGCATTGCTGTCCAACCCTCCGCACGACCCTGTGTCCACAGTGCACACAAAATATTCCCTACACAGCGTGCAGCTGGCCTCATTCCACATGCTTGCTTCATAGCCGCACCACCATCATATCGATTTATAAGTGCGTCTGCGATGAGGAGGAGCCGGATGCACAAACTGCAGAGGGTTGGCAGGGCCTGGCAGCGACCCACTTTGAAAGCGTGGGGGATAGCCCACAATGCTGATGAGAATTGCTGATAAATGGACATACGATCATAATTCCAATCCCCTGCCACCTCCGTCACAAAATTATCAGGAGCCGCAAACATTGCCCTAAAGGAGACTCAGGTGCCAGCACTTTTACACATCTTCACAATGCAGCAGCGCATACTAACACCAAAGATTGGTTTGAAGCCGGAGGTGTCATAAAAGTAGCCACCACACGTATACAGTGATCCTGGGAATGTCTCATGAAATCCGTTTCACTTCCTGTGAATGCTCCAATCCAGTATCTCGGATAACTGTCGTAATTTGTAGTATGAGAGATAATACATGTCGCCCACCGCTGATCCTCAGACCCTAAGCAGGAGGAGGAGATGGCATAATAAGCCTAAGAAACCATGACCAAGGTAGGACCCGCAATACTCTGTGTGGGAAGCATGTGAGCGGGCCCAAGGTCAGCCCAAGGCTTTGTCCCAGCCTCCACCTTGTGTGACCCAAGGTGCCATGAGTTACATAGTAATGGGAAATCCATGTGTCCCCACAAACTTCATTCTGTGTAGGTGTCAGATAGCAGAACACCGCAATGGGGGAAGCCTTCTGCGCCCCACCCAAGTCATTCAGTGTATTTGTCCCAGACAGGTAAAACAACGCAATGGGAAGTCTTTGTGCTTCACAGCATAGGCGACCCCTGGAACCCAGGGACAGAATTAAACAGGAGGAAAAGAGACTGCCCAAACATGGCAGAGTTTCACCCCACCCAGGACCTCGGCCTACACTTCTGCCCTAGTCAGTCAATGTATTTGTGCCAGACAGGTAAAACAACGCAAGAGGAAAGCTGTCTGCACCCTACCCAAGTGAGTCAGTGTATTTCTGCCAGACAGGTAGAACAACGCAATAGGAAGTCTTTGTGCACCCACAGCATTGGCGAGCCCATGAAACTCAAAGACGGTATTACACATAAAGAAATCAGAATGCCCAAACATGGCAGAGTTTCAACCCGCCCAGGACCTTGGTCCACACTTCTGCCGTAGTCATTCAGTGTATTTGTGCCAGATAGGTAAAACACTGCAATGGGAAGTCTTTGTGCACCCACAGCATAGGCGAGCCCATGAGACTCAAAGACAGTATTACACATAAAGAAATCAGAGTGCCCAAACATGGCAGAGTTTCACCCTGCCCAGGACCTCCGCCTTGGACCTCCGCCTCGACCCACACCCTCAGTAATCGTGGACATAAAGCGGACTCCGATGCTAGTACAGCTGTGAACATCTCATTAAATCAATTACGGTTGCTTTCATCGCTCCAAAGACTGGATGAACCACCAAGAATTTCCACAGGCCAAATGTGGCGCAGTTGATTCTACCCCCCCCCCCAGGACCTCGGCCTCTGCCCACACCCTCAGTAATCGTGGGACTCGAATGCTAGTACAGCTGTGAATGTCTCATTAATTCAGTAACACTTCTTTTGTTTGGTCCAAACCAGTGTCTCACATAACTGTGGTAACATGAGAGCAAATACATGTTGCCCAGCGCTGATCCCCAGACCCCAAGCAGGAGGAGGAGGTTGCATAATAAGGCCGAGAAACCATCACTGAGGTAGGACCCGCAATACTCTGTGTGGGAAGTATGTGAGCGGGCCCTGGGTCAGGCTCAGACCCAGCCTCCACCTTGTGTGAACCAAGGTGCCATGAGTTACATAGCAATGGGAAATCCATGTGTCCCCATACACTTCATTCTGTGTATGTGTCAGGCAGCTGAACACCGCTATGGGAAACCTTTGTGCACCCACAGTATAGGGGGACCCCTGAAACTTTTCTGTTGCAAGAGTATAGTGGAACCCCTCAAACCTTTCAGTAGGAAGTGTATAGGTGGACCCCTGAAACTTTTCTGTTGCAAGAGTATAGGTGAACCCCTCAAACCTTTTAGTAGCAAGTGTATAGGCGGACCCCGCCAACCTTTTAGTATCAAGTATATAGGCGAACCCCTGAAACCTTTTAGTAGCAAGTGTATAGGTGAAACTCTCAAACCTTTCAGTAGCAAGAGTATAGGTGGACCCCAATAACATTTCTGTAGCAAGAGTATAGGCAAACCTCTCAAACCTTTCAGTAGTAAGTGTATAGGCAGACCCCAGTAACATTTCTGTAGCAAGAGTATAGTGGAACCCCTCAAACCTTTCAGTAGGAAGTGTATAGGTGGACCCCTGAAACTTTTCTGTTGCAAGAGTATAGGAAAACCCCTCAAACCTTTCAGCAGGAAGTGTATAGTCGAACCCCTCAAACCTTTTAGTAGCAAGTGTATAGGCAGACCCCTGTAACATTTATGTAGCAAGAGTATAGGCGAGCCCCTCAAACCTTTCAGTAGCAAGTGTATAGGCGGACCCCTCAAACCTTTCAGTAGCAAGTGTATAGGCGGACCCCAGTAACATTTCTGTAGCAACTAGGTGGACCCCTGAAACTTTTCTGTTGCAAGAGTATAGGCGAACCCCTCAAACGTTTTAGTAGCAAGTTTATAGGTGGACCCCTGTAACATTTATTTACCAAGAGTATAGGCAAAATTTTGGTTACCAAGAGTGTAGACGAAGGCCGGAAAAATTAGTTTGATAACAGTATAGGCAAGGGCCTGAAAAATTGGTGTACCAAGAGTACAAGTGTACCCCTGATAAATTGCTAAACCGCGAGGGCAAGTGAAACCCATAAACATTTTTTAAAGATACAGCTCGCTGTTGCTTAATTTGTAACACAGCCTGGAGGCAGCCATCCGAAAAAATTGGTTTCAGTTAAAGTATAAAAACTTTTGAAACTTTGAAAAATTGTAAAACTTTTAAACAGAGCCTTTTGGGATGCAGAAAAATTGGCAGTTCAGCGTGATGACATGCTGTTTTAGGAGGAGGAGTAATAATATCTGAGAGGGATTGACAAAGCTAATTCCCGCTTTTTTGTGGTGATAGAGGATGCATTTTTCTCCTGTTGCAGCGAAAAGAATCATTAGGGGAGAATAGAAGTCTGGGGAAATCTAGCCTTTGTTCATCTTTATGAGTGTAAGCATGTCGGCGCTGGCAGTTGACAGGCGGGTATGCTTATCCATGATGATTCCCCCAGCTGTACTAAACACCCTTTCAGACAAGACTCTAGCGGCAGGGCAGGCCAGCACCTCCAGGGCGTAAGGTGCAAGTTCGTTCCACGTGTCCAGATTTGACACCCAATAGTTGTATGAGGAAGAGGCATCACGGAGGACGGTGGTACAATCGGCTATGTACTCCCTCACTATATTTTTACAGTTTTCCCCCTGACTCAGCCTTGACTGGGGTGTGGTGGCACAGTTTTGCTGGGGAGCCATAAAACTGGCAAAGGCCTTGGAGAGTGTTCCCCTGCCTGCGCTGGACATGCTGCCTGATCCCCACGCCTCCCCTGCTAGTTGTCTCTCGAAACTGCGTCTTCTGCCGCTAGCACTGTCAGATGGGAACTTTAGCATCACTTTTTCCACCAGGGCCCTGTGGTGTTGCATCACTCTCATATCCCTTACCTCTTTGGGAATGAGAGTGGAAAGGTTCTCCTTATACCGTGGGTCTAGAAGGGTGTGCACCCAGTAATCCGTGTTGGCCAGAATGCGCCTAACGCGAGGGTCACGGGAAAGGCAGCCTAACATGAAGTCAGACATGTGTGCCAGGGTCACAGTAGGCAACACATTGCTGTCCTTATTAGGAGAATTACTTTCAGGATCCTCCTCCTTCTCTTCAGCCAATACATGCTAAACAGATGAGAGGCAAGCAGCATGGGTACCCTCTGCAGTGTGGCCCGCAGTCTCTTCCCCCTCCTCCTACAAAAAGCGCTAAGTTATAGACATGAGGGTGGTCTGGCTATCAAGCATCATATTGTCATCCCCCATCTCCTGTTCTAACCACAAAGCGTCTGCCTTTATGCTTAGCAGAGAATTTCTCAGCAGGCCAAGCAGCAGGATGGTAACGCTAATGATGGCCACATCGCCGCTCACCATTTGGGTAGACTCCTCAAAGTTTCCAAGGACCTGTCTGATGTCTGCCATCCATGCCCACTGCTCTGTAAAGAATTGCGGAGGCTGACTACCACTCCGCCCCCCATGTTGCAGCTGGTATTCCACTATTGCTCTATGCTGCTCGTACGGCCTGGCCAACATGTGCAGCATAGAATTTCAGCGTGTGGGCACGTCGCACAGCAGTCAGTGCTCTGGCAGCTGAAAGCGATGTTGCAGGGTCCTCAGGATGGCAGCGTCCGTGGTGGACTTGCGGAAATGTGTGCAGACGGGGCGCATCCTGCCGAACAGGACAGACAAGTGGGGGTAGTTTTTCAAAAACTGCTGAACCACCAGATTGAAGACGTGGGCCAGGCATTGCATGTGTGTGAGGCTGCTGAGCTGCAGAGCTGCCACTAGGTTACGGCCGTTGTCACACATGACCATGCCCGGTTGGAGGCTCAGCGGCGAAAGCCAGAGATGCGTCTGCTCTGTCAGACCCTGCAACAGCTCAGGGGCCGTGTGCCTCTTGTCACCCAAGCTTATTAGTCTCAGCACAGCTTGCCCACCGCTGTGCTGCTGCGCCGTGCACTACCGACTGCTGGCGACGTGCTCACACTTCTTAATTGAGAGGTGAAGGTGGCAGAGGAGGAGGAGGGGGGCTTTGGAGGAGGTGGCATAATACGCCGCGGATACCAGCACTGAGGTAGGACCCACTATTCTGGGTGTGGGTAGGATGTAAGCAGTCCCAGCCTCCACCAGGTTTACCTAATGTGCCGTCAGGGAGATATATTGGCCCTGCCAGCCATTACTTGTCCATGTGTCCGTAATTTAGTGGACCTTCCCAGTAACTGCATTGGTGAGGGCAGGGTTAATGTAGCTGGATTCGTGTAGGGCGGGGATGGCACACCAGAAAAAATAGTGGTGACTGGGGACCGAGTAGTGCAGGACCGCCGCCGCCATCATGTTTTTGAAAGCCTCCGTTTCCACAAGCCTGTACGGCAGCATCTCCAGGCTGATTAATTTGACAATGTGCACGTTTAAAGCAGCGTATTTCCGCTTTCCCTCCAACTCTTGTGTTAGCGACAGCTGAACTCTGAGCTGAGAGACATTGCTAGATGGAGGTAATGGTGTGGGAAAGGGCCAGGAGGCACTCGTGCCTGCATCCTGGGAGGGGGATTGGATGTGTGTGGCAGGTTGTGGCACAGGGGAAGAGGGAGTGGTGTGACCCAGAGGCGGTGAATGGCCTTCATCCCACCTTGTGGGGTGCTTGGCCATCATATGCCTGCGCATGCTGGTGGGGATTAGGCTGGTAGTGGTGGCTCCCCGGCTGATGTTGGTGTGACACAGGTAGCACACCACAGTTTGTCGGTCATCCGCGCTCTCACTAAAAAATCGACACCTTTGAACACCTAGCCCTCTGCACGGAGGCTTGCCGCGAGGGGGTGCTTTGAGAAACAATTGGGAGATTCTTTGCTCTGGCCCTGCCTCTACCCCGGGCCACTCCACTGCCTTTTCCAACCTGTCCTGCTGCTGCACTTGTCTCCCCATCTGAAGCCCTGTCCTCAGTTAGCTTAGCAAGCTAGGTGAGGTCAATAAGCCAGATAACTGTGTCTCATCCTCCTCATCCACAAAAAGCTCTTGAGACAGTTGCTTGAAGTCCCCAGACTTATCATCCGGACTCTGGGAACTTTCCAAAGGTTGGGCATCAGTCACGACAAACCCCTCAGGTGAGAGAGGAACCCGAGAACAGTTCCTGAGAGTCTGCCTGCTCAGAATATGTCATTTTCATGGAGTGAGGAGGCTGGGAGGAAGGAGGAGCAGCCAGAGGATTCAGAGTTGCAGTCCATAGGCCAGGAGTAGTCGACTGCATAGAAGACTGGGTGGTCGATACATTGCTGGACGCTTTTTCTGCCATCCACGACAGGACCTGCTCGCACTGGTTTGTTAGTAATAAAGGTCTATCACTCTGACCCTCAAATTGTGATATGAATCTGGTGAGTGCATAAATGTGCTCACTCCTAATCCCTCAGCAGCAGCTGTGATTCACCCCACCCAGGAACTCGGCCTGTGCCCACATCCTCACTTGGACGCCCGCAATTGTGTCTACGTCCTCAACCCTTACCCCTACTTCTCATCATGGCGGATTAAGAATAGAGCAGGGCCAAAATAAATTATCCTACTGTACAGCGCTGACAACTGTGGCTAATTCACCACACACAGAGACTTGTAGATAGCGGAGGCTCTATGCTGTGACTTTAAAAAATTAAACCGCTGTCTTGCGCTGATACCTAGGAGTAATTTCGGTCTAATGCACTGCGGACTGAGAATGGCATAACTGAAAGGTTTTGCAGTGGCATAGGAAATATTAGAGTACTGTCTTGCGGTGAGACCTCTGTTTAATGCATTGCAGACTGAGAACGGTATAACTGAAAGGCTTTGCAGTGGCCTAGGAAATATTAGAGTACTGTTTCATGGTGAGACCTCAGTCTAATGCACTGCAGACTGAAAACGGTATAACTGTAATGCTCTGCACAGGCCTAGATGCGTTAAAAAAAATGGTGCACTACTACTTCCAGCCAGCCACAACTATAATGCACATGGTGAGGAGTAGCCCTAAGAAGGACCGTTGTGGTTCTTGTAGAGAGGATCCCTACTATAAAACTTTCCCTATCTCAGTATCTCTGTCCCTAAACTCTGCATTATGCACTGCAGACTGAGAACAGTATAACTGAAATGGTTTGCAGTGGCCTAGGAAATATTAGAGTACGATTTCACGGTTAGACCTCTGTCTAATGCGCTGCAGACTGAGATCGGTATAACTGAAAGGCTTTGCAGTGGCCTAGGAAATATTAGAGTACTGTTTCATGGTGATATCTCGGTCTAATGCACTACAGACTGAGACCGGTATAACTGTAATGATCTGCACAGGCCTAGATGCTTTAAAAAAGAAGGGTGCACTACTGCTCCCAGCCAGCCACAACTATATTGCACAAGGTGAGTAGTAGCCCTAAGAAGGACCGTTGTGGTTCTTGTAGAGAGGATCCCTGCTATAAAACGTTCCCTATCTCAGTATCTCTGTCCCTAAACTCTGCATTATGCACTGTTGACTGAGAACGGTATAACTGAAATGGTTTGCAGTGGCCTAGGAAATATTAGAGTACTATTTCATGGTGAGACCTTGGTCTAAGGCACTGGAGACTTCTTGTAGAGAGGATCCCGACTGTAAAACTTTCCCTATCTCACAGCTCTGTCCTTAAACTCTGCCTAATGCACCGCAGACTGAGAATGCTATAGCTGTAATGCTCTGCAGAGGGATGGATGCTTAAAAAAAAAATTGGTGCACTACTGCTCCCAGCCAGCCACAACTGTAATGCACACAATGAGGAGTAGCCCAAAGGAGGACTGTTGGGGTTCTTGACGAGATTATCCTACGCTAACACTTTCCCTGTATAAGCATCAGCACTTTCTCTAACAACTGGCAGCATGCGCCTGAGGTGAGCCGCGGTGGGGACCAGTTTAAGTACTCGGCGGTCACTGATCGGCCCAGCCACTCACTGCTGTTGGCAGGCAGAGGGCTGGCACGTCACAGCAGGAAGTGGTAATGCCTTCCCCGCATGTTTATTGGCTAGAAAATGGTGCTAAACATGCGGGGAAGGGAAATGCAATTGACTCGAGTACCAAGTGGTGTTCGTCTCGAGTAACGAGCATCTCGAGTACCCTAATACTCTATCGAGCATCAAGCTCGGAAGAGCATGCTCGCTCATCTCTAGTTATTACATCTCTCACGTTACTTAAAGATTCATTCAGGAAGAACAGCATGTATTCCTACAACCATCGCTAGGTTTAATTAATTTTATTATCTTTCTCTTCAGCAGCAGCTGATTAAGTTTAAAAATCTTACCAATAAAATTGAAATTTGAAAATAGTGGATAAGGGTATGGTGTCTGATTCTATTATTAATAAGAGAATTCAAAGGATCGTTTTAACCAGTCATGTTCTATCAACAATTGTATCAGAATTCATCAAAGAGATTGCCTATATAACTGGACATTAGGTATTGAGGTTGCATTGCTTGTTAGTGTATTATCTATATAAGTATTCACTAAATATGCAATGTAGACAAGAAATAAAGAAAAAAAATATATAAGGGGTAATTTTAAGGGGGAGGGAGGGGGTGAGGGTAAAAAATATACAAGGGGTAGTTTTAAGGCGGAGGGAGGGGCAGTAAAGGGAAAAGAGGTGGAAAAATATATAAGCGGTAGTTTTAAGGGAAAGGAGGAGGGAAAAATATATAAGGGGTAGTTTTAAGGGGAAGGAGGGGGGAATGGAAAAGGAGAGGAATTTTTTTTTGTTATGATGTTCTGATAAAGAATATATATGTACGTCAAATCTTTATTGTGCTTTTATATAATGTACTACAAGGAAAAATTTTAATAATTCTTTTTAAAAATAGTTTTAAAACATTTATTTTTAAATATATTTTAACTTGGGTGATTGGGATCTATTCCCTTCCTAAATCTTTTCCAGGACTTAATTAAGACCATGGGGGGGGGGGTCAGAGTATTAAAATGAAAAATATAATTTTTTGGCTTTAAGCCTTGCAAATTCACCTCGAGGAATTTTCCCGATTGGAGTGATTCTCATATCTGACGGATTTGAGTTATGATGAAGAAAGAAGTGTTTAGACACACTATGCTTAAGGTACCCCTGTTCTATATTGAACTTATGTTGATTGGCTCTAATGTGTAAACAAGTTGTTGTTCGACCAATGTATCTCATATTACATGGGCGTTCAATTAAATGTATTGCATTGTCTGATCCATAATTCAGAAGTTGTTTTATTTGAAAGGGGGTATTTTTGGGTCCTGAATCGTTTGTCTTACGCTTGTGATAGATGTTTTCACTGCATTTTCATAGGCACCTTGAATAGAGGGTAATGTCTGATTGACAGCGGGAAGGGTGCAGCTTCTTCAATGTTTTGTTTCTTCTAAAGATAATATTTGGATTTTCGGGAAGTTGCTCTGACAGAATGGAGTCACCTTTCAATATATTTTGTCGATCTTTGATAATACACCAACTCATTTTGTCTTGAGTTGCATCTTGTAATGCAATTCATCTCAGATTTATTTTCTTTAATATCACTCTTCTCTCTTTCATCTCTTTGTATACACCTTCCTTCAAGCTCAGCTCTTTTGAATGAGGATTATATAAGCTCCTCTGGGTATCTTTTAGCCCTAAGTCTATTACTTAGTGTTTCAGATTGTTCCTTAAAAACTTTTATTAAGGAACAATTTCGCCTAATTTGTTTGAATTGGCCGAAGAGTGCATTATGTTTCCACTTCTTCACATGACATCTATAAAAGTCTAGAAAACTGTTTCAATCTACCGGTTTGAAGTGTATTTTGTTTGAATGCCCCCCTACTGAGCGAGCCAGTGATACCTGCTTCTGTGCAACAGCACAGGCGTGAGTACATGTGGGGACAAGTGTCAGGCATCGTTTGCCCAACATTCATCGCGTGTAAATGGGCCTTTAGTCCTTGATTGGTTTAATGGAACTATATGATTTTAAATGAATAACCCTGAATGGCTAATGTCAGAAATGGAACTTAATATATAGTAAATGTTAATGGTGGGGTTATATAATGCGACCACTAACTAGGAAATCTGAATCAGATAGTATATATCAAGTTGTGCAAAATAAATTTACAAGCTCTGAGATGTGAAAACATTAATGAGCACTATAGGACAAAATGTTTTTTTTAATGCATCTAAGAGCTAAAAGGAGAATACAATTGGTTTGTATTCTCTCTGTTTGTACCTGAATTAGTAGCTTCAGTAAAAAGGTAATAGATTTGATCGGTATTTTCATATAGTTATTGATATATAAATCTCTTTCTTTTGTGCACATACTTGTATCAACTGCAATGCAACATTGTAATTTTTATCTGTTCTGTTTATATGTTGATATGCTTATTGCTGTATGGCTGTATAAATACTCTTCTGTGATATACAAGCTTGTGTCACAAAAGAAACTGCTTCCAGTTAAAACTTGAGTTGGGCAGTCTGGTTTGATGCCAACTTGTTTTCAGTATTGACTACATGCAATTTTGTGAGTATGACTATAACGCTTAATAATACTATTTGGCTGCCTTTAGCTTTATTGTACTATAAGCCTTCTATTTTCTTTCTGAACAGCACAAGCATCATTGTTAGAATCTTAAGGGCTCGGTCAGACAGGGTGTGTTATAGGACTGTGTAAAATGAACGCTTCCAAAAGAACTACTCTTATGTGCACAGACCTAAAACACCCTGTCTGACCTAGCCCTTAACGTTCTAACAATGATCTGAAAAAAGATAGCGCATAGGTGCATTTTGCGCAGGAGTTTCCATTGACTCCTATGGGAGCAGAAGGTAATGGAAACTCCTGCCCTGGGAATAGATACCCGCTGCTTACAGCAGGGCATTTAAAAGGTGCTTCTGTCCAGAAGCACCTTTTAAATGTCCCGCTGGTAACTCCTGTTAGTGCCCGTGGGGATGAGGGGACTCCCAGAAGGGTTCCGTTAATCCCCGAGGGGACTAATAAGATTTTACAGCAGTGATCTCCCATTGCTTTCAATGGGGCCCGCACTACTGCCGCCCCATTGAAAGCAATAAAGCAAAGGGATGAAGGTAACACTTGCGGTTATTTTCGGGGAAGGGCTTGAAATATAAGCACTTCCCAGAAAATAACCCCTAGCAGCTTGAAAATATCAAAAAACCAAAATACATCACCTAGCAGCGCTGTCGGGGCTCCGGTTTGTCTTCTCCTCAGCAAGCAGCTTTCAAGCAGCTAGGGGTTATTTTCAGGAAATGGCTATATTTAAAGCCCCCCCCCCCCTCCTGAAAATCCCCACGGAGGTTGCCCCTTCATCCCATTGCTCTCAACGTGGCGGCAGCAGTACCAGCCCCATTGAAAGCAATGTGATAGCATTGCGTGCCTCTGCCACAGCTGTGGCAGGTGATTTTTTCATCCCCGCTGCAGTCCCCTCATCAGGGGCATAACTTGAAGATCCAGGGCCCCAATGCAAAACCTGTAATAGGGCCCCAACTATAATGCGTTATTCATACTATTAGGCTTACTATATGGACAAGAGAGGCCTTATGGGCCCCATAAGGCTCCTGGGCCCGGGTGCAGCCGCATCCCCTGCATCCTCTATAGTTACGCCCCTGCCCCTCATCACTGAACACTGTGACAGTGCTGTCACAGTGTTCAGTGATGAGGGGACCTTCGTAAAGCAGCTGCGCTTCTCTAAGTGCAGCTATTCCAGTGAACAAGCAAAGTTTAATGCGCTGCACATATTAAACTTTGCCTGTTTACATGTTTTCGGCAGCGCTTTTTTTTTGCACACCTATAGGCGCGCAAAAAAGAAAACGCTCATCTGACCGAGCCCTAACAATGAAGTGCAGGTGTAATGATCCAACAGTGTAGATTGGCAGTTATTCCTGGGAGTCTAAATAAAATGGCTACTTCTTCACACTGATATCATATCCTGGATGTTGGTTGAGCTCAACTATCTTTATTGTTGCTGCTTGACAAGTTGCTCTCTATTTGCATATAGGAGAGACCTATCAATCAAGCTGAGCTGGAAGGGGAGAAGCTGTCCGATAACCTCCAAGATAACGCTTCTCCCCTCATTTTTAGGCTGGGTTCACACAGGGCAGATTTGCCGCGTTTTTGCCGTGGTTTTTCCGTTGCGGTTTTGCCGCAGAAGAACTGCTTCTGCGGCAAAACCGCTTCAAAGGTTAATTTGGGCTTGCGGATGTTGCTGCAGAGTTTTGTGCGGAAAATTTTTTTCCGCACGCGTTTTGTTCCGCAGCGCTTTTTTACTTTTTGTTGCGTATTTGTCGCGTATTTGGTGCGGTTTTGGCTACGTCCATAGAGGTCTATGGACAAAAAAGCGCTGCAGAAAAGACCAAAGAATGAACATGCTGCATCTTTTAAAACCGCGACGCAGTTGCATTTTCGCACTGCGGCTGTGCGGAAAAAAATCCGTCCTGTGAGAACAGCCTTTTGGCAAATCTCATTTGTGCTACATTGCACTGCAAACGCAGTGGATTTGCAGCAGTGCGGATATGCAACGGCAATCCGCGGCAAATCAGCCCTGTGTGAACCCAGCCTTAAAGTTCCCTTTGAACTGCAGCATTACAGAGTTAAAATAACTGTTTATAGCCAGTGAGCCGGTCAGTAGTGCATGCTGTTCATGGTTCAGGCGACATGAATGTCTTGGCAGGTTCTTTTTAAGATGTTTCTAATACTGTAATATGCGTTTGCACATGGGCAGATGAGCTATTGTTCATTATTTGGGACTTTTATATATGTCCTCTATCTGAATTTAATAAAATAAGTTTAGTTTAAAGAATTAATATATCTTGCAGAATAAATTCATATGCTGGAAAATCTCTTTTTCAAGAATTCAGACCTTGCTAGTTAGTCTACAAGGCAATAGGATCAAAGTGTATGAAATAACTGACAACACATAGAGACTTTGTTTTTTTATTTCAAATAGAGTTATATTGAATTTTGCGCTACATCTTTCATGGACAGATGAAAAGGTATGATTGTACTGTATTTGTCAGTTTGCTTTAGGTTGCTACATTTTTTTTTCATGAGCATGCTAAAACTTTTGAGTACATCTGCTTTTAATTTAAAAAAGAAAGATTGCACTAATAGAATTGTACTCTTGTTATTAGCTTATTTGATAAGATCAGTAGTATCTAAGAGATACTTATTAAAAACATTGTTAAAGCGTAATCCCACTGAAAAAAGAAAAATATTGATAAGAAAGAAATTAACCTCATTATACTACAGTGTTTCCCCGAACATAAGCAAATACCCCGATTTTGGGGGGAGGGGGCTTGAAATATAAGCCCTACCCCAAAAATAAGCCTTAGCTACACTACATGAAAAAACAAAAACAATACTCACCTAGAAGGTGCCGTCCGGGTCTCTCCCAATGCTCACAGGTGCTCTGGCAGGCTTCCGTGCAGTCCTCAATGCTGATGGAGCATCCCTTGCTTGATGAACCAATCACAACCCTTCATTGAATTACATAATTAAATGGCTGTGATTGGTTTATCGAGCGCCAGCTTTGATTGTCTGAGGCAGCGCTCCTAAACCAATCAGCGCAATTGCTTGCTGGAGGTGGGGTATTCAAGCTCCGTTACAAGCAAGAGATGCTCACTTGGCATTGAGAGCTACAGGTAATCCTGAGGCCAGCAGGTGGTACCCAGATGGTGCCTGCTGAGTATAGGACAACCCCCTGAAAATAAGACCCTGTGTCACTTTTTGGGGGAAAAAGTATATAAGATAGGGTCTTATTTTTGGGGAAACACAGTATATCTTCTTCATGTCAGTTTCACCAGAGTCCAGGAATTTGGAATATGCGTATTTCTTTAGCAAGTACTTACACTGGAGATTCTTGATCCTGTAAAGAAAATAAATTCAGTATTGACTCCTAAATCCTGTAGTATTAATATATTTTGGGAAAATTTATATGATCAATATTGAAACCTAATGATATTATTGTTATGTGGAAAACTGTAACAACTTTATGACCATGTCTCATAATCGACTGTATGCATTTTTTGTTATAAAATCAATACAATATATTGCAAACAATATGTTATAGAAAGGAAGACATTTAAAGAAAATGTTATTCTATCAGGTCTTTGTAAATATCAAGCCCTAAATGGCCGTCCCTCTAGTTGGATGCTGTAGAAATTGGGTAAGGTAATTATCTTTAGTGATTGACATAAGTTTGTTACCTTTATGAGATCCACAGTTTATATATCTAGATAGTTAAGGTCTCCCATAATAATTACTTCATTGTGATTTGCTGCTTCATTTATTTGTCCCAGTAATTAATTTTCATTGGCTTCTGATATATTTGGTGGTCTACAGAAAACCCTTATGAGGATTTTATTGTTTTTCCCTCCATGTATCGCTACCTATAGAGACTCCACATATTCATCTTGTTCACGTCCACCGTAGTGTGGACTTTAAACAGGATTTTACATAAAGACAACCCCCTCCCTATTTCTGGCTATTGTAACCCCTTCTGAACAAACTGTAACGCTGTACATTCACCTCCCACTCACAGCTTTTGTCCAACCAAGTCTCAGTTATTCCCACTATGTCATAGTTTTTCTCAGACATTACTTCCAGTTTGTTGTGAAACCTGTAGCCAACAGCAAAGTCAGCCCAGTTCTCCTGGAACCCAAACCTCTCCTTCCTGCACTAACTCTTGAGATACTTGTTTACCTGCCTTATCTCTTGCTGCCTTTCTGGTATGGCATGTGGTACAGGTAGTATTTGAGAAAATACTTTTTTGAGGTCCTTGCTTTAAGCTTTAACTGTAAATGTAAAAAAAAGTCAGCAAAAATAACTAAAAAACTATGCTTTGCATAAACACATAGGTAATACAATACAATAGGTAACTTTCTGATGACACATTCACTTTAAGCCAACATAAAATAGGCAATGTCAGTTTATATGGATACATATGAGCAATATGGACTTTGGGGGAAAGTGATCCCTCAAGTTGCAATGGCCTTAGAGGGCAATGTTTTAGATGTACAAAAGTCTTTTGTGGGCCGTTGTAATTTGAAACCAGATTCAACTTATGTCACAAACAGCACACTATGCTGCAAAATTCAGCCAATTAGCGAGAGCATTTCACAGATAAAAAACCTGTATTACTGAAGTGCATGTACTAATTGGTTGTCTAGTAGTTATTAGCGCCTCTTTACAGCATAGTGTTCTATACTGTTCTTTACTAGTGATGAGCAGCATTTTGAAAAGTTTGGTTTGGTCGGTTCGCCGCACTTTTGCAAAAAGTTCAGTCCAGTTCGAATTAGTTTGAACTAAACCTGAAGTTCATGAAAATCCCTAAAACTGATGTATAACACTTTTTAAGAGCCATTAAATCCCTATAACACTCTCAGAGTGGGCTCTTAAACAGTATTATACACTAGTGTTTGGGACTATTGTTGAGTGAACCAAACCAGTAGAACCCTGCTTCAGGTAAAACGATGCTTAAAGCTTGGCTCGGGTTCATGCCGAACTGAACTTTTAGTAAATTTCTACTGGTTCAGTTTTCTCAACACTATTCTTTACCTGTGCCAAAATGAGTTGGACATCAGGTGAGAGTGGCTTGATTTTATCCTGTCCTCCACATGGAAAGTTATTTTCAGTTTCCAGCAGCTATTTCTGACTTTCCTATGTAAGGATCAGTATTATCTGTATTAGGTATCTGCATAATTCGGCCCCACACACCAACTACTATTTCTCCCTTTGGGTTTCAATATTCCACTGTGGCTACTTATGTATCCCTGGGCACTAACTGAACTACAAACCCACAAACTGGTCACACATTTATTTACTAACTTGACTCTTTACACTGCCTCCCACTTGTTCAGGCTAAAACTTCTTTCCAGACAACGTGTGTCAGAGATCACACCCGGCTCTGACTACTGAGCTATCCAGCCTGTGGACAGTTCCCTTGCATGACTCTCAGCTGTTTTTCCTCATGCCAGCTACCTAGTTCCTGCCTCTTAGTCCTGACCCCGCCTCTGTCTTGATTACACTTCCTATAAAAGCCTGTCCCTGCCACTCCCTCGGTATGTGATCAATCTACTCCACAGCACCGTTTGATCAAGCTCCACTTGCTTGTTCCTTTGCTATTTCTACAAGACCTCCTGATACTGGAGGCAGCACCAACCGGAGGGATAAACAACCTCAAAAGGGATTTATGAAACACCCTATGTACCCTCCAAGAACTTGGTAAATCCAACTCAAAGGCAAGAGGATTAATGACTCGCATTATGGCAAAGGGACCGATAAAACGCGGCACAAGCTTTACCGAGGGAAGCTTCAATTTTAAATTCTTCGTGGACAGACAGACCTTCTGACCTACCTCAAATGGCTCCGAAACAGTGGACCTTTTACAACTGTGTAGTTGCATACGACCGGTTGCTTCCTCCAGGCTCTTGTGTACACCATTCCAGACCTCCCACAACTCACTAGTGACAACATCAACCACAGGACAAATATTAGGTACTGGAATGGAAGTCGGAACCGGGGACACACAGAAGAAAGGTAACACCCCCGTCGTAGAACTAATACAATTATTTATGGGAAATTTGGCAAAGGGTAAAAACTCTAGCCACGACTGACGCTCTCGCCCACAAAAAGACGCAAGTATTGTATTTGGTCTTGATTTTTACGTTCCGTTTGCCCATTCGTCTGCGGATGAAACACTGATGAGAAAGACAGAGATATTCCCAAGTTTTTACAGAAGGCCCTTCGAAATTGGGCTATGAATTGCACCCCTCGATCTGAAACTATATTGACCGGTATTCTGTGCAACCTTATAATCTCTTTAATAAAAATCCTCACTAAGGCCTTAGTTACACGGGCATTTTTTGCCGCGATTTGCAGATCGCATGACGGATGCGCATCCGCAAATTGCGTGACCGGGGCCGAAAAATCGCCTGAAAAATCTGCTCATAGCCGCGTTTCAATAGAAATGGGGCGGAGCTGTCCAGCGCATTGAATTCAATGGAGCCGGCAATACAGCCGGCTCCATTGAAAGCAATGGGCTGCGGGCGATCTCACGATGAATTTTCGGGAAGGGCTTAAAAATATAAGCCCTTGCCGGAAATTCATCCAGAAATGTGTAAAAACAAAAAAAAAATATATACTCACCTGGTCCCGGCAGACGGAGTTCAGCGCGGCCGGCCGGCAGTTCTCCTGAACTGCTCTGAGTAGTATTCAGCAGCCGGGGATTTAAAATCCCCGTCTGCTGAATGAGCTGTCTCTGATTGGTCACAGCCTCACCAATCAGAAGCAGCTCTCACTCACACCCATTCATGAATTCATGAATGGGTGAGTGAGTGCTGCCTCTGATTGGTCCCTGCGCTGAGCCAATCAGAGGCAGCACTCACTCACCCATTCATGAATTCATGAATGGGTGTGAGTGAGAGCTGCTTCTGATTGTTGAGGCTGTGACCAATCAGAGGCAGCTCATTCAGCAGGCGGGGATTTTAAATCCCCGGCTGCTGAATACTACTCAGAGCAGTTCAGGAGAACTGCCGGCTGGCCGCGCTGAACTCTGTCTGCCGGGACCAGGTGAGTATATATATATTTTTTGTTTTTACACATTTCTGGATGAATTTCCGGCAAGGGCTTAAAAATATAATCGTGCGATCGCCGGCAGCCCATTGCTTTCAATGGAGCCAGCTGTATTGCCGGCTCCATTGAATTCAATGGGCAAACATCATTCTTCTCTGCCACAGCTGTTACAGCTGATTTGTCTACTATATGTTCTCAATGGGGTCGGCACTGCTGCCGCCGGCCCCATTAAGCGCATATAGAGAAGAGAACAGGAATCGCAGATCGCAGATAGGTGCGATCTGCGATTTCTGTTCTATAATTAATCGGACGAGCGCATAAAAAGCGCTCATGTGTCCGATACCATTGCAAAGCAATGGTTTTATAAAACCGCCGGACGCATGCGCATGCGCAAATCACGTGAAAAAACGCACGTCTGACTGAGCCCTAATTCTGCGGCAGACTGTAATTTTTTCAGAGCAACAAAATGGACCATTTTCGAGAACCTGTCAACAACTCCCAAAATGGTAGAACAACCTTGTCACAGAGGCAGGTCAGTGACAAAATCCATAGACACATGCGACCATGGCCTAACAGGTACTGGCGATAGCCTTAACGGTCCCTCAGGGCTCTTACAGTGACTCTTGCTACGTGCACAAGCTGAACACCGATTTGCGAACTCTCGGACCTCCTGTGCCATGCCAGGCCACCAGTAGAATTGGGAACATAGCTCAAGAGTCCCCTGGACCCCCGGATGCCCTGGAAAAATAGAAGAATGAGACTCCTCCAGAACCAACAACCGCAGAGACATCGGTACAAACAACTTCCCTGCGGAACCCCCTACGGAGCTTCCAGCTGATATTCCTGAAGCTGAGCCAGAAGGTTCCATGTCAGGGCTGCCACCATGACAATGGGAGGGAGGATCCCTTCCGGAGAAAAGTCCCCTACCTCCGGAGTCCCGAAACTGCAGGAGAGGGCGACAGCTTTCACATTTTTATCTCCTGGCAGGTACGTGACTGTAAAATTGAATCTCGAGAAGAAAAGCGCCCACCTGGCTTGCCGTGCATTGAGCTGCTTAGCATTCTCAAGATACAGTAAGTTCTTGTGATCAGTGAAGACTGTCACCTGGTGTCGGGCCCCTTCCAGAAGATGACGCCATTCCTCAAATGCCCATTTTATTGCCAACAATTCCCTGTTCCCAAGATCGTAGTTGCGCTTGGCGCTACTGAACTTACAGGTAAAGAATGGACATGGACTAAACCCTGAGCAGCCCTCCACTTCCTGGGAGAGGACTGCACCGACCCCAACTTCAGAAGCGTCTACCTCCATGAAAAAGGGCTTCTGAGGGTCCGGCTGAGCAAGCAGCGGCGCGGTGGAAAAAGCCCTCTTAAGTTGCTCAAATGCCTCTGAAGCTTTCGGTGACCACAATGTCACGTCCGCTCCTTTTTTAGTGAGATCAGTCAGTGGTTGTGCAATCACTGAAAAATTTCTGATAAATTTTCTGTAAAAATTGGCAAACCCAAGAAAGTGCTGAAGAGCCTTCAAATTATCTGGTTTGACCCATTGTGTGATTGCAGCAACCTTGTCTGACTCCATACACACATCAGTTGGAGTGATGATATACCCAAGGAATGACACGCTTTTGACCCTGAATGAGCACTTCTCCAATTTAACATACAATTGGTACTCCCGTAGCTGCTCTAACACCAAATGGAGATGTCTGACATCTGTGTCCCAATCCGATGAGTACACCAAAATATCATCCAAATAGACAACCATAAAAACACCTAGGTAATCATGGAAGACTGCATTCATAACCCCTGAAAAAACCGCAGGGGCATTGCATAACCTAAAGGGCATAACCAGACACTCGAAGTGCCCCAACTGGGTGTTGAACGTGGTATTCCACTCGTCACAAGACTTAATATGTATGAGATTATAAGCCCCCTGAAGGTCAAGCTTAGAGAACCAGCGTGCTCCCACCACCTGATTCAACAGATCAGGGATCAGAGGGAGCGAGCACCGATTCTTTATGGTGATCTTGTTTAAAGCCCGATAGTCAACACAAGGCCGCAAAGACCCATCTTTCTTTTCAACAAAAAAAAGGCCTGCTCCAGCTGGTGATTTTGATGGTCTGATATGTTCCTTGGCTAAAGCCTCTGAAATATAGGATTAAAGAACCTCATGCTCCCGACCCAACAGATTAAATATGGCTCCCTTAGGGATGGGGCTACCCGGGACAAGATCAATCCTACAATCCCATTCACAGTGGGGGGGGGGGGCAATACCTGAGAAAGCTTCTTAGAGAAAACATCTTGAAAATCCTGTAAATAGTCTGCACAATGTAACAGGCGTTAGATGATCCTGACAGAACCCTCTCCACCGAACTAGTTCCAGCGTAGTCCAATTGAACTGAGGATTGTGCGTTCTTTGCCAGAGCAGTCCCAGAACGATATCCAGTGACATCTTCTCCATGACCAGAAATGAAATAACCTCTGAATGTAATGCGCCCACCATGAACCGAAGTTCTGGTGTCCTCCAACGCACTACCCCAGAGGACAGAAGGTTTTCATTGATACTGGTAAAGTGGATCAGCAAACCTAATGCGGTAAAACTTGACAACAGTGGTCTTACGAACTGCAAATAGATAAGTTTTGCGGCCGACCCAGAATCTATAAATGCCTGTCCCACCCTGTGAAAAGCCTTGTAAGACATACTACAAGGCACAAGTAATTTAGGGAGTACCTGGCCTCCTAGATGACCCTCCCGATAGTCACCTAGGAGCTGAAGTTTTCCTGCTTCTTCCATAGCTGCCTTTTCTGGCAGGATGCGATGTGATGACCAGCCTTGCCGCAGTAAAAGCAAAGTTAGTCAGAAACCCAGAAGCGCCTCAGCTCTTCAGGAATCAATCGGTCCACTTCCATACCATCATCTCTGGTGGTTGACACTGGGTTGCAGGCTGTAGAAGTCGCCAGAGACTTGACACCACGTTCTTGACGGGCCTCTAGCTTAGCTTCCCTTCTAGACCTGAGTCTACGATCCGCTCTGACTGCCAATTCCATAGCCTGATTCAAGGTGGATGGTGACGGATGGGACAGCAATAGATCTTTTAGTGCGTCAGACAGGCCTTCCAAAAATAAATCTTTAAGCGCACAGTCATTCCATGCAGATTCTCCAGAATACTGCCTGAAACGAGAATTATTCTTCTGCCAACTGGCGTCCCTGGCGTAGAGCCAACAACTTACTGACTGCATAACCCGCATGATCGGGTTCATCAAAAATATCCCCGAGCTCAAGAAAAAAATAATCTACCAACTGCAGACAAGCGGAATCAGACGGTAAAGAATAGGCCCATGACTGAGGCCCTTCTCTGAGCAACGACATAATAATCCCCACCCATTGGGACTCAGACCCAGAGGAACGAAGCTGCAAGCGGAAAAACAACTTGCAAGCCCCCCGGAAGACAAAGAATTTTTTCCCGTCCCCCCAAAACTCCTCGGGTAATGGGTATATAGGTTCTGTTACTGAACCATCCTGGCCAGGTCACCAATCTGACTGGTAATCCCATTGTAGGACTCCATTCACACAGTGAACCCTACCAAAAAAAACAAAAACGCAGGAAAATATTTTTTGGGCCAGTTATTATGTTACGGTACTAGTGGGGTGCATAGATATGCACGGCGCAGGGCTCCCTGACTCCCACCCACGTCAATGTCCCTTCCTGGAGATAGCCCCAAAGGTTGACACGTGTAGGCTGCCAACTCTGACCCTATGCTGCCTAGTGGCAGGACAGGAAGGACCCGCTGTACCTATGCAGGTGACTACTCACTAGTACTGACAGGCTAGGCAGATGGAATGACCAACAGGAAAGAAAACCACAGAACACAGGCAGAGCTGGATCGGCACAGGGTAACTTCCACTGGAGCAGGACTGAGGTCAAGCACACAGAGGATGGAACCAATAACTGGCAACTACTATCAGCAGCTGCCAGACTATATTCAGGAGTCTCCGTCCCTAGGGTGCAGACCAATCAAGCCGGATGATCGGAGCTCCCAGCCAGCCACTATAACTCACAGAGATAGAGCGCACGCACCTCTCACAGCAGGTACACGCGTGCGCACGGCCGCACATGCCTCACGCTGCGCCCGCACACCAGAGCACGACACCCCCTCGCCAACCTGAACAAGGGCGCAACGTCATCCCAGGACGCCATGGCGAACCATGCCACTGCCACCCAGGGTCCCTGACCGGCCTCATGGTAACACCCTTCTGACTATGCTACCCGCCTCCTCAATTTGTAGTGCAAACCATGACTACCTGTTGATGACCTTCAGCTTCCTCCCAATTACCCCCCAGACCTGCAGCTACTACACCTGAGGCTCCACCATAGTGCCTTACCTCCCCCCAGTCCATGCCGTATCTTTCTGCCCCCCCCCCACCATGCCACTTCTCTCTACCACCCTATCCATGCCGCTTATCTCCACCTGCCAGTCCATGCCACTTTTCTCTCCTCCCAGGTCCTGCCTCTTCTTTTCCCCCCTGTCCATGCAGCTTCTCTCTCACTACAGTCCATGTTGCTTGTCTCTCACCCCCTCTCCATGCTGCTTCTCCCCCCCCCCCCCCCCCATGCAGTGTGTGTGTCTATATGTCTCATCAAGGCTTCTTTCTCTCACCGTCGCTTCTGTCTCTCTGGCGCCTCAGCCAGCAGTGACATTCATAGTCATGTGACGGTGAGGAAGAGAGACATCGCGCGACTATGAACATCGCTTAGCAACAATTATACAGCCCTGTGCTCCGGCCCAGAGGTAAGACAGGGGGGAAGTGTGTGTGTATCTGTGTCTGCATCTATCGCTTCTTTCATAGCAGCGCTCCAGCCAGCAGTGACGCTCATAGTCTCCCTAGAGACAGACGACGCGGGACTATGAACGTCGCTTAGCAACGCTTGAATCTGCATAGTGGCGTTGCTGGCTGAAGCGCTGCTATGCTTAACATGGGGAACTTTGACGGGGCCCGACGGGTCACTGAGTGTACTGGCCTCAAATTTTTTGATTTTATGGCTGTGGTCAGCATCTAAGGAATTGAACGACACCAAAATCATCCTCATAGGGTGGGGCAGACGGCTCAGAGTGGGGTGCAAGAAAAAGCATGCAAGCTTATTTATATTAGATTCTACATACCTGTATTCTGTTTAATTGTTTGTCTTGATAGACACTGCTTATTCATACTCAATAATTTTTATCTTATTCCTTATATACATGATATACATTTAATTAATATTGCAATATTTTTCTCTCTTTTTGGTTATCCCTAATCCTTCCTATTCCTCTTATTTATCCACTTTTATTTTCACTGAATAAGTGCTCCCTCCAGCACATTTGAGGAAGAGGTATAAGCCTCAAAACGTGTCATTTACTGGTATTTCAATAAAAGACAAGTCAAGTTTACCCTTAACTCAGTTGTTGTTTTACACGCAAAAGATAGCACCATATCCCAGATTATTGTTAGTCACTCTCTGGATGGATACATTGAAAACCATTTAACTGCACTATATGTATTTTTGCCAACTACAACATATTTACAGGTGTTTCAATTAAAAGGGGTTATCCAAGGCTTTTTTTGATTTTTTTCCATTGATGGCTTGCCCTGCTGATCAGCTGATTACCGATGCCTCCATCACTATTGAAAGTACAAGAAACACATTGTGCTGACTATAGCACAGTGGTCTGGGTTAGTATTGCAGGCACAGCTCTCACTGAATACAGTGGGTCAACAAGAGAAAAAAATACAAGCTCTCGGATGGCTCAGTCTATAGCTGTTATTTCTTCTCTCCTAAAAGCAAATCTAAATTAACATCTTTACAGCTTATGTAATAGCGTCCATATTTGTCATTCACTTTTGTGTTAACTTATTTATCTTGCATATTTTCTTATGTTTGAATAACTTATAAAGCATATTTAAGACATTAGATCTGGAGACAGGACGCCTTGACCAGATGGCATTATGGTTACTAAATACCTGCTGTCAGAAGCTTGCATTGGATACTACAGTAATTAGCATGTTTATCTGTTATAGTTAAGAGAAACAGTATGCTCCTGCACTGCCTCATCCAATTAACAACTCCAACTTTACTACAGAAAATATTAAAACACTACCGTATATACCGGCGTATAAGACGACTTTTGAACCCCGAAAAATCTGCTCTGAAGTCGGGGGTTGTCTTATACGCCGGTAATACAAAAAAAGTGTCAAAAAAAAAAATCATTACTCACCTCCCCCGGCGTTCTGTCGCGCTCCGGCAGGCTGCCGCTCCCTCCTCGTCCCCGGCACAGCATTGCTTTCTGAATGCGGGGCTTGAAATCCCCGCCTCCAGAAAGCTAATTACACACGCCGTCAGCCAGTTACAGCCATTCAATGACATCATTGAATGGCTGTGATTGGCTGAAGGCGCACGTGTGTTAGCAATCACACCCATTCAATGATGTATTTGAATAGTGTGATTGGCTGAAGCCACGTGTGTTTTAGCCAATCACAGCCATTCAATGATGTCATTGAATGGCTGTAACTGGCTGACGGCGTGTGTATTAGCTTTCTGGAGGCGGGGATTTCAAGCCCCGCATTCAGAAAGCAATGCTGTGTCGGGGACGAGGAGGGAGCGACAGCCTGCCGGAGCGCGACAGAACGCCGGGGGAGGTGAGTAATGATTTTTTTTTTTCTCCACTGTATTACCGGCGTATAAGGTGAAAGTTGGGGGGTCGTCTTATACGCCCCGTCGCCTTATACGCCGGTATATACGGTATGTTACCCGTACAAGGAAAATACAACGCGTTTCAGAAATAGATTCATTCCTCATGGCATATACATAAAAGCTCTGGCATTAAGGATGGGTTGTATTAAAGGAATGCCAGAACTTTCATGTATATGTCTTGATGAAGGAATCTATTTCTGAAACGCGTTACATTTCTCTTGTACCAGCAACATAGTGTTTTAATATTTTCTGAAATAAAGTTGGAGTAGTTCATTGGTTTGACAGTGCTGGAGTATACTGTTTCTCTTTGCAATTGGATTTGCGTATTCCGAATCTCTCTGTACTTGTTTGAACATCTAGGACTGTTGGACATCTGCATCCAACAGGTCATCCCGTGTAAATGGGCTCTAACAGCCAGACTTCATCAATATGCTTACCTCCTCTGGAGGAAGCATGATTTGTTCCACTTTATGTTGGATGGATTATCTCTTGTTTCTCATCTTTTAAATGCTTACACTGTTGGTTCAGTGATTGTAAATGTTAAAGGGGTTGTCCCGCGCCGAAACGTTTTTTTTTTTTTTTCAATAGCCTCCCCGTTCGGGGCGAGACAAACCCGATGCATGTGTTTAAAAAAAACAAACGGATAGTACTTACCCGAATCCCCGCGCTCCGGTGACTTCTTACTTACCTTGCGAAGATGACCGCCGGGATCATCACCCTCGGTGGACCGCAGGTCTTCTGTGCGGTCCATTGCCGATTCCAGCCTCCTGATTGGCTGGAATCGGCACACGTGACGGGGCGGAGCTACGAGGACCAGCTCTCCGGCACGAGCGGCATCATTCAGAAGAAAGAAGACCGGAATGCGCAAGCGTGTCTAATCGGGCGATTAGACGCTGAAAATTAGACGGCACCATGGAGACGAGGACGCTAGCAGCGGAGCAGGTAAGTGAATAACTTCTGTATGGCTCATAATTAATGCACAATGTACATTACAAAGTGCATTAATATGGCCATACAGAAGTGTATACCCCAACTTTGTTTCGCGGGACAACCCCTTTAAGAAGAGTGCTTAAGGTTTGGAAAAGTATACCGGATGTCACTTATAGTGTGTCTTTATAATGCTTATTTCCCATAAACATTTTAATGAAAACTGTTTGAAAAGAGAAAAAACGTACATGCAAGCCTACCAGCCCTGTTTCTGATGCCTATTGTTGGGACAGTACAGAATAGTACTTCTGCAACTAAGTAATAGTGCCACCCAAAACAATGTGCTGACTTTGCCTGATGGAAGGTCCATGCTTGAAAGAAAGCTCTCTATATCGACTACATAGTTGATGATGATGATTATCTGTTCAGCCGCATCCGACCTTCGTTCACTCTATGGATCAATGTTCTACACAAATTCCTGTCTTTTCTCGCTTCTTTCAGTTCAGCAATTGACATGTTCGTGGTGGCCTTGATTGTATCTAGCCATCTTGTTTTTTGTCGTCCTGATCTTCTCTTCCCACTGACTTTGCCAAGCATTAGTACTGTTTCCAGTGAGTTAGTGTGCATCATGTGTCCAAAAAAAGAGAGCCGCTGTTTCATGATTTTGCCCTCTAGTGATATTTTCGGTTTGACACGATCTAACACTACATTGTTTATTGTCATAGCAGTCCAGGGTATCCGTAGCATTCTCCTTCAGCACCATAGTTTAAACGCATCAATCATCCTTCTGTCTGTTTTCCTGGGTGTACAACTTTCTCAACCATACGTCATTATGGGAAAGATGACCAGTCTGGTTTTGGTTGCAATGCTAATATCCTTTCTTTTCCAGATCTTTTCCATTCCTTGCATTGCATTCCTACCAAGTGTAATGTGTCTCTTAATCTCAGGACCAGATTGCTCGTTACAATTGATTTTGGATCCAAGGAAGATGAAATCTTGGACCAACCCAACTTCTTCATTGTTAAGTTTTATGTTCACTGTTCCGTTGCTTACCATGGTCATGACATTTGTTTTCTTGCTGTTGGGGTACAGTCCCATGCGTTTGCTTTCCTAATGCACTCGTTTGATAAGGTATTCCAGGTCCCTTTCACTCTCCACAAGCAGGCTGGTGTCATCTGCATACCGGAGGTTGTTGACATTTTTGCCACCGATTTTGACTTCGATTTCTGATTTGTCCATATTACATCGCCTCATGATCGTTTCTGCGTACAGATTGAAAAGGACTGGTGGTAGAATGCAGCCTTGCCAGACACCTTTCTCGATTCTGAACCAATCCGTGTTTCCATAAGCTGTCCTGACTGTTGCTTCTTGGTTGTAAAACAACTTTATAAGCTGTTCAATATGTTCTGGGACGTCCATTTGCTTCAGACACTTCCAAAGTGAGTCATGTTCAACCAAATCAAATACCTTGCTGAAGTCGAAGAACACATGTACACATCCTTTTGATACTCTCATAGTTACACTGAAGTTGTAAGAAAAATAATACCTATAGCTAGGGTAAATAAATAAATAATTTGTACATTTAGTAGTTTCCAAGCTCCTGATTGCTTTTTAGCAAGCAATATAATATTATTACAAAATCAGGACATTCATTTGTGCACCAAAGGATTTTATGGACTTTTCATTATAATATATAACGTGGAATAAGTAACACAGTAAAAGAAGTTCCAGCACAACAATTAGCTGAAACAAACATCAAGTAAATTAATCATTCAGGTAGACTGTGAAATAAAGCAGATGATTTGAGGAACACTCTGCATTTGTTATATTGTACGAATAAGAGTAAAAACTTGGCTGTAAAACAGAAGCATACAAGCTTCCCTTTTTCCTCTCATCTCTATCATTTTATGTCCCCCCAATAGGATCCAGCACTTGTTTGACTTCCACTGTATACACAAAATATCTCACTTTTTAAAATATAAATTGAATAGAATAAACTGATAAAATCATTCATTTTAAATTTGAACATACTATTTTTTTAATCAAAATGTGTTTCATTTTACTTTCATTGGCAAAATTTGTGTATTAAAGTGTACCTAACTATTCAGGTAAGTATTTAAAATAAGCTACCATGTGTTTGTACATAAGGGATAACACTGTATCTGGCCATTATATGACTTGTTTATAATATTTTTCCATCTAATGAGAATAAAGTGCAAACTGCTCACCCACAACCTTAGGGTGGCTTCACACGAGCGTGTTTTTGTGCGTACATAGGTGCGCGCTTATGTACATGCAAAAACTCGCATGAACGCAGGTCGGTGCATTGTTTTCAATGGAGCCGCGGCTGCTGCCGGCGACTCCATTGAAAACAATGGTCTGCCAGCACCCCTGCATTCTTTTTTAGGGAAAAGCTTTACATATAAGCCCTTCCCTGAAAAAGAAAAAATTTAGTGTAAAAAAAAAAAATAAATAAAAAATGTACTTACCTCTCCGCCGCTGCCTGTGACCCCCGCTACTTAAAAGAATTTCCTGCTGCTACATCTGTGACAGATACAGCAGAGGAATTCTTTAATTCTCTACCGCAGCTGTCACACATGTCAGCTGCGGTAGAGGATTCTGCTGCCGGCAATTGATTTCAGGAAGGGGCTTTAAATATAATCCCTTCCCTGAAAATCAAGTAAAAGTGGTTTAAAAAAAACAAAAAAAATAGATACTCACCTCCGGGGCTCAGCTGCGTCTTCTCCTGCTGTCCCCTGCACTGTGGTGCTGATCTATTAGCAGGCGTGGATTTAAAATCAATTGCCGGCAGCAGAGTCCTCTACCGCAGCTGACATGTGTGACAGCTGCGGTAGAGAATTGAAGAACTCCGCTGCTGCATCTGTCACAGATGGGAATTCTTTTAACTAGCGTGAATGAAGCAAACATGTGCCGCATGCGGCAGACGTGTTCTTCATCCCCGCGGGGGTCACAGGAGCAGCGGACAGGTAAGTATATATATTTTTTTATTTTTTTCTTACACTAAAATTTTTCTTTTTCAGGGAAGGGCTTATATGTAAAGCCCTTCCCAGAAAAAGAATGTAGGGGTGCCGGCAGACCATTGTTTCCAATGGTGCACGCATGTCCTATCTTTGCAGGCGCACGCCTGTAAAGCACGGACATGTGAACACACCATAGGGAATGCATAGTTGCAAATAGAAGCATGTTTTTGTGCATGTGTATGCACGCACAAAAACACGCTCTTGTGAAGTCATTTTTAGTCAGATTCCAGATATGCTGTTCCAGTTTAGATAGGGCACTGCACCATCTCCTTGCTGGCTTCAAGGTAAACTCTTAATGGGTACAGAGGAAAGATATGCAGCACAACCTTCATTTATAATTGAATTTCTTCTTTATTGCTTACATTTAAAAAGCATGCTGTTAACATGTACTGCCAAAAGTCACAGACGCTTTCTCTCTTCGAACATTTTTATTTTTAGTTATAGCTATGACTTTTTAAATGAAAGCAATAAAGAAGAAATTTGATTATAACAGAGGTTTTGCTGCACATCCTTGCACTGTACCCATTATATAGTATTTTACCTATTTTCCCCTTTTTAATCTGTATATCTGGTTCTCAATCATTTCAGGAATAGTAGGAGGAGACTGCTGGTGTGCTACTGTATGTTCTACAGACTATACACAGAGAACTGCAGAATCTGCTCTCTAAATGTCTGCAATACACACATGCAAACATACCACCATTGTGTATTACAGTATACACTTAGCATGAGAAGTGAAGATGTGGATTATATAGCTAAAATGCAGTAAAAAGTGACTTACTATTAGCTTGCAGGCAGCATCTGTGTGAATCTTTCTTTCCCTCCTCCTTCTCCCTCTTCTCTGTTCCCTATACAATTCAGTAAGCACAATGACTCATCCTGCTCCCCCACCCCGTTCTAATGTCTCCATATCTCCTGTCAATAAATTGAGAACATTCAAGTCCATAGCAAGCTAGGAGGAAGGTAGAACTTTATACTGATTTTTCAGCACAAAAACATCATTTTAGGTAAAAAACTAAACAGCAGTTTTGCTGATCATCACACTGGTTAGCATTTAAACTATAAAAGTTTGAAAAGCTAGAGTCCATTTACGTTAATGGTTAATTTTGTACTATGTAATTTTATATGAAATCTGTCATTCCAGCGCAGTGCTCAAGTCATGTCAGTGACATGCAAACACTCTCAAGTCCTTGATGTTCGTGAGCTGCAAGCCCCCAGCCCAACTGATACCGATTGACAGCTTTCTCCCTAATGATAGTATCAGGTGGGGGAGGGGAGAGAAACGAGGTTCTTATGAATATAAGGACTCAGCACTGGACATGTGCTGTAGCTGATAAACATGGACCCTATGAAAACTGCTGCAAATAAAGGAAATAACCGCACTGTAATCTGGGTCGCTTTCTGTCTCTCCTTTAAAGGGGCTGTCCCACGAAAGCAAGTGGGGTTAAGCACTTCTGTATGGCCATATTAATGCACTTTGTAATATACATCGTGCATTAAATATTGGCCATACAGAAGTTATACACTTACCCCCTCCGGTGTTGGCGTCCCCGTCTCCATGGCGCCGACCAAAGCCTTCTTCTGCCTGGATTAGACGCGCTTGCGCAGTCTGCCCTCTTCTGTCCGGCTCCGGCATGCTCGCGCCGCAGAGGTCTTCTGCGCATGTGCAGAAGACCTGTGCGGCGCGCACACACCGGAGCGGCCCCTTCAGCGCAAGCGCGTCTAATCCAGGCAGAAGAAGGCTTCGGTCGAATGAAAATGTAGTCCAATTTGCAGGCAGCATGTGATTAAACAGGAGGACGTAAGCAAATTGATATAGATATTTGTAGAAAAGATTCAGTAGAACTAGTAATTTGTTCTTTTTACCCTCTGCTCATTCTGGGCTTCCGAGTCCTGTGGGCTGTCCTATTGTTGATTTACAGCCTTCCTTGTATAAGTGTGCAAACACAGCTAGCTAATAGGTCCAACCACTGAACTCCTAAGCTCAGGATCAGCAGAGGTTAAAAGGAACAAATTACTAGTTCTACAAATTTTTGTTTACCACAAAAAAGTATACATCGATCCGCTCAGCTCATTCTACACTAAAACATGCTACCTGCAGATTGGACAGCACTTTTAATATTACAAGTTCCCTTTATGTTTTGGAGCTGCATTCCTTTTGGTTCCATTTTTAGTATGCCTATGGTGGTGCTAGTTACCAGTACCCAAGTTAACTGTGCTTGTCTGCTCTAGAAAATCCATTTTCAAAAACTTTATTAGACCCCTCATCTGTTAGCCAGAGCAGAGAATGGTTACAGAGAGTTTGGGCCGCTTTACACAGAACAACCTGTCAGGTGCAGATGCCCAACAGGTCGTTCCAGGTCGTTCATTTCTGTGCTTTTACATAAGAGCGAGCATCGCCCAGTGAATTGAGGTAGAGCAGGCCAGGGATCATTCTGGCCACCTGCTTCCCATTCACAATAAGCAGGCCCATCTAACATTCAGTTTTCTGTATTCGGTAACTGAACGACGAACGAGAAGTGAACAAATTCTCATTGTTGTTCAGTTGGGGCATGCATTTACAATGAACCACAATCCTTCAGAATCCTGCTACATGTGAGAATCTGAACAAATTTTCATCCTCTGTAAATGGGACCCTTCTCTTGCAATGGAGCAACTTGCATTTCTATGCATTACATGGGCAGCTTAGTGATTTTAATAGTGACTCTGCAATACTTCATTTCTCCTAAGGGGGCACTACAAGGAAGTTGAACATTTGGTGCAGGATGATACCACCATTTATAATTGACAGGGGATTTCAGCAGCAGGATACTTTATGATTAAAGGGGTTGTCCCGCGCCGAAACGGGTTTTTTTTTTTTTCAACCCCCCCCCCGTTCGGCGCGAGACAACCCCGATGCAGGGACGTAAAGAAAGCTTACCGGAGCGCTTACCTTAATCCCCGCGCTCCGGTGACTTCAATACTTACCGGTGAAGATGGCCGCCGGAATCCTCTTCCTCCGTGGACCGCAGCTCTTCTGTGCGGTCCATTGCCGATTCCAGCCTCCTGATTGGCTGGAATCGGCACGTGACGGGGCGGAGCTACACGGAGCCAGCATTCTGCACGAGCGGCTCCATAGAAGACTGCAGAAGACCCGGACTGCGCAAGCGCGGCTAATTTGGCCATCGGAGGGCGAAAATTAGTCGGCTCCATGGGAACGAGGACGCTAGCAACGGAGCAGGTAAGTAAAAAAATTTTTATAACTTCTGTATGGCTCATAATTAATGCACAATGTATATTACAAAGTGCATTATTATGGCCATACAGAAGTGTATAGACCCACTTGCTGCCGCGGGACAACCCCTTTAACTTCTGATCAAGGACCTTTATAACCAATGGATCATGAATATCCAAAATAAGCAATCTCGTTAATGTTATTTTGTGCTGGACTAGCATACATTAGTGATTTCATTTTTTGGCAGATTTGTACAATGAGTTTTTATTATGTTCATTTACATTGTCACCCCTAGGAAGATATTAGCATTCCAATCTATGCATGACAGCCAAACTGCCGTTTCCTTCCTTGGTTTGCCAGTCTTCCAACTTCATTAAGAAATGCTGGTGGCCTGGGAGCAAACATGATGGTAAATATCCCACAGGTTGTTAAATTAGATTCTCTTAATGATGTATTTTTTCCTGACCCTTTCCACATATCAGCAAAAGTTGTTTACTTGAGTTTTCATAAACCATCTTTTCTGTGCCAATTGCACTATTAGTAAAATTATTCTTTATTTGTATTGTGTCAGCATTTCACAAGTTGTATAATGAGGGCTAGAATTAAAGACTTATTATTGCAACTTATACTGAGAGGCGAGAGGGTCCCTTTCATTAGAAATTGTATTAAAACTAAATGAAGGGTAGTCACTTTCATCATGTTTAAGAATGTGTTAGAAAGAAGAATGTGGGTGCTATATACAGTATAATGTACACAATGCTATGAATGCATATTATACGAGTATAGCTTCCATTACACATACTTTTTTGTGATATTTTTATTGACTTGTAATAAAGGACCCTGAATTGAATGCTTTTAATTAACAAGCATATTTTATTGTTGTTTTTTAATTCATACTTTTTTAACTTAGCTTTTTGCTTTCAGATCTTATTTCCTATACAGAAGTCAATGGAAAAATGGCTGAAAAAATGCCATATATAGAGCTTGATGTGTTTTAAAAAACACACCATAGACCCAAAAACCACACAATTTCATGAAAAAAATTCCATTTGTAGTAAACTTCATATTTCTGTATTGCCTTTCAGTCAACATCTGTCTGCTGTATTTTTTTGCTGGAAAAACACCAGGAAAAATGGTCTGCTTTTCCAAAAGATGCTTTGTGAGAAGACACCCTATTATCATTTTTTCTTACCTGAAATGAAACAACACGCTGTGATATTAGTATAATTTCAAACTAAAAGGTAAATATTTCACAAGAAAAAAAATCAATGTGAAGCAGACAGCAATATAGTCTCCACATGCATATGTACTGTATGTAATCATTGTTTGAAAGGTACCCATGTGAGGTCATGTTAATTATCTATTTACTCTCCCAGCATTTCTGCAGTCAGAGGTCTCCAACCGAGAGTTATTGTATATATATTCTTCCACATTCTTTTCTTTTCTGAATAAGTGCTGTTATTTCCATTCACTGTCCTACTTTGAAGACATATTCACATACATTTCAAAAGGTTCAATAGCTTTGATGGAGAACTCACATTGCATGCAATCAAAAGTCTACTTTTCTGTGATATGCATGAAGCAATATGTGGTAGCAGGGCAAGGTTCAGTATAGCAACATTATTATATATATAACAGGAGTAGAGGGAAACTTAGCATTAGAATCTGAAATCACATGTTACATCAAGGACAATGCATTGTTAAAGATTAGTACAATTATGGTATGTTTATGCATTAATACAATAAAGAAATGTAAAGATTAAAGTATCCTAGAATGGTAAAGTTGGAAGGGACCTCCAGAGTCATCGTATCCAACCCCCTCCACAATGTAGAATCACTAAATCATCCCAGACAGATGTCTGTCCAGCCTCTGTTTGAAGAATTCAACTGAAAAAGAACTCACCAGCTCCTGTGGTAACTTGTTCCACTCATTGATCACCCTCACTGTCTAATATCTAATCTATGTCTCCTACCTTTCAGTTTCATCCCATTGCTTCTAGTCTTTCCTTGTGTAAATCAAAATAGGGCTGATCCCTCTGCACTGTGACAGTCCTTCAGATATTTGTAGACAGCTATTAAGTCTCCTCTCAACCTTCTTTTTTGCAAGCTATCCAATGGTTTGTTATTTTGAATAATAATTTTTTATTAGTTTTTACATAGAGAAACATAGACACAACATTGCTTATACAGAGATTTTCTATGTGGTTCTCACACAGTGATAAGTAACTTATCTCTCTTAGCATATATTCGGTATTTTTAACAGAGACATGTGTTTTACTTTTATTTAAGTCTTGATAGTTGTGTTCTAACGAGTCAAATATAGAATATAGAGTACAGAGAAAGAAGTATAAACAAATTCAAAACAACTTTTTTAACTCAAATTGCTGCCAATATTTCCAATTTTGATTAAACTTAGCAAGACAGTTATTATTTTTTGCGTAAATTTTATCATAACAGTAATGGTTTGCAGTAGCATCTAAAAGATCTTTGATAGAAGGGGGGGAGATCACTCTCCATCTTTTTGCTATGGTATTTTTTGCTGATAGAAGGAAGTGACAAATCCACCTCCTCTTTTTCATCGGGATTATATCGCAGTCTATAAGAAGGAGAGCAAGCTGAGGTAAACGGGGTAGGCGTATCCCTGAAATAGCATGGATGGAATTAAAGACTTCCTCCCAGAAGTTTCCAATCAGGGGGCATTCCCAAAACACGTGGAATAGTGAACCCTCATGGCCACAGTTTCTCCAGCATTTGTTGTCAAAATTAGGGAAGAATCTGCTTAGTTTTGTGGGAGTGAAATACCACCTGGATAGCACCTTGTAGTGGGTTTGTAGAATGTTAGCAGATAGGGTGGCTTTATTAGCCCATTCAAATGCTTTCATCCATTGTAGGGTGGTTATTTTCTTTTTTAGGTCAAATTCCCAATTTAGTAGGTGTATCGTCTTTGGGTTGTTTTTGTTACCTGAAATGAGGTTGTAAAAAACTCTAGTGTGGGAATCATGTGAATTTTTGCATATAAAACGTAGTTGTTCTAATTCCCTTGGGGGAAAGAAGTTAGTTAGGTTGGAGTTGTTTAATAGGGAGTAGATTTTTATGTAAGGGAAGGCTTCAGAGTCAAGCAACTTAAATTTGTTTTGTATTTTCGAAATGAGAGAAGCCTTCCTTTGTCAGTTAAATCAGACAATTTCTTTATCCCAGAGTTGCTCCATCTTTTAAGGTTGAGATCTCGTATAAAATAATTGAGAATCTCCAAAGGGAGATCTATTGGAGGACCTCTCAGCCCGATTTGAGTTTGTGCGTTAGTTGACTCCAGCATCGAAGAGTAACCTGCATTAGGGGGGTTGTATCTTGAAATTGTAAAAGAGAAGAGATTTCTGGGTTTAATGCTCCTATAATTGAGGCATTGCTTAAGGACCCCAAAGATCTGTTTTTGTTTCTACATTTTTCCATATGGCACCAGGAGGGGAGTTGCTGATCTCTCAGCCAATTGCTGGATTGGCTTAATATAGTGGCATTGTAATAAGCCTGGAGGTTAGGAACCCCCAGGCCTCCTTGTTTCCTATGTTGGTATAAAATAGAAGCTGCTAATCTGGGTTTTTTGTTATTCCATATGAAATTTAAAAGTTGTTTTTGGAATTTAAAAATTATGGATTGGGGGATCGGGAAAGATAGCGTGCGGAAGAAGTACAAAATCTTTGGAAGGATTAGCATTTTATAAATGACCATTCTTCCAAACCAGGATAGCTCTCTTTTGCCTAGTTCTTCCAGTTCACTTCTAAGGGAAATTAGTAATGGATCTAGGTTTGAGGGAATTATTTCCAAATTGTTGCTACATAGTTTAATGCCTAGGTATGGCACGTTTGATTTCCACTGAAAAGGGAATTCTTTTTGGATGAGAGTTTTTAGCTTAGAGTCTATGTTGAACCCCAGTATTAATGATTTGTCAGTGTTTAGTTTGTATAGAGAAGCTTTGCTAAATTGGGAAATGCAGTCGTGCATGTTTCTCAAAGAGTTTAGTGGATCGGTTAAAGAGATGAGAACATCATCAGCAAAAAGGCCGATTTTATGCTGTCTCATTCCCACCGGGACTCCTCTTACTCCCGGAGACATTCTAATCATCTCAGCCAGTGGCTCTATTAACATGACAAACAGTAATGGGGATAAAGGGCAACCCTGTCGGGTGCCATTAGAGATGTAGAAGGATGAGGGAAGCGCTCCGTAGGTCAGAACTCTGGCTGAGGGTCTCGTGTATAAAGTCTGGACTGCGCGAAGGAAATTGTCCCCCACCCCAAACTTCCTGAGGACCACGAAAGCGAAACCCCAATGTACTCTATCGAACGCCTTCTGTGCATCCAGGGAAAGGAAGAGAGAAGGCGTCCGACTCGAGCCAACCAACTCGATCAGGTTCTGAGCCCTTCGTGCACCATCCGTTGCATTTCTGCCCCTGGTAAATCCCACCTGGTCATTATGTATGACCGTGGGTAAAACCTCTAGAAGTCTGTTGGCGAGAATTTTTGCGTAGAGCTTCGTATCAGTGTTTAAAAGGGAAATGGGCCTAAAATTCGCTGGGGTTGTAGGAGACTTGCCCGGCTTGGGCAGTGTGATAATGATGGCCTGAAGCATCTCCTCCGGCATTGTGCCTAATCTGACTGAGTCATTAAATATGGAAGTTAAGTAAGGCGATACAGAGGGAGCAAAGATTTTGTAATATTCATTTGCTAAACCATCTGGCCCAGGGGATTTATAATTTTTTTAAACTGTTGATGGCTTTAAGTACTTCATCCGTCGAGATTGGCTTATTTAGGGCATCTTTATGTGGGTTTAGTGTGGGAAGAGATATATTATTTAGAAATCTGTTTATATATTCTGCTGTGGGGTGGGTTACACTAGAATTGTTTGATAGGTTGTATAAAGTGTTGTAATAGTCTTTGAACTGTTCCACTATTAGTTGGGGGTGAATGATTTTTGTTTTTGAGGAGGTATTCTTTGTGATGTATGGAATTTTTGTTTTAGCTTGTCTTTTTTTACCGAGATTGGCCATTAGCTTCGAGGGTTTGTCCATATAGGAGTAAAAGTTTGCTTTAGAATAAGTAAGGTTTTTGTTGAAATTATCTAAGAGAGTTTTATGTAGGTCTCTTCTCAAAGAGGCTAGTTCCAAAGCGATCTTATTTTGGAAAGATTCTTGTTGTAGCTTTTCCAATTCTTTTATGTTATTTAGTAAGAGATCTATTTTTGCTTGTTTGTTTTTCTTCTCCTGTGCTTTAAGTTTTATTAGGATCCCTCTTATGACCGCTTTGTGGGCATTCCAAAGCGTAAAGTTGCTGATATCAGGGGTCGAGTTTAGAGTGAAATATTCTGATAAGGCGTTTATAATTATTTTTTGGTTTACAGGGGATTTGAATAGGTTGGTATCGTTTCGCTAAATTTTTGCTTGGTTGAAGGGGGGGCCCATACTTATTGTTAAGTAAATAGGTGAGTGGTCTGACCACGTAGTGATGCCTACTGTAGAGTTTAAGATTGATGAAAGAGTCCACCTATCTGCTAGGAATAGATCAATCCTAGAATACGATTTGTGTCTCGGTGAGTAAAATGTAAATTCCCTCGAGGAGGAGTTAGGGCATCTAAAGGTGTCATAAAGGCACTCTTTGTGTAGCCATGGCTGAAGCACAGTTGTGGTTCTAGACTGTGAGGTGGAGTCCATCTTTTTGTCCGGAATAGTGTTGAAATCACCACAGATAACTAATTTACCCGTATGCTTTTTCCTGATCTTTTTTATTAATTTGTTCAGAAAAGATATCTGCGATTTGTTCGGTGCATATACATTTACTAGAGTTATCAAGGTTTCATTAATTGTGCCTGTGAGGATCAAGTATCTACCCTTGTCATCAGACACTAGTTCTTTAAGGGAAAAGCGTATGTTGTTGCTGAGGGCTATCAGTACACCAGCTTGCTTTTTCTGGGTATTTGCTGTGAAAATATGCGGGTAATGTGTATTTGTGAATTTAGGACTGGAGTGGCGGGTGAAATGGGTTTCTTGAAGGCACAACACATCAATTTTAGAAATTTTGGCGTCTTTCCATACCATTGCCCTTTTAAAAGGGGAATTCAAACCCTTTACGTTATGAGAGCATATCTTAATAGACATTTTGGTGTGGTGTCAATAGCTTACGGAGTGGAAGCATTAAGGCAGCACAAATAACATTTACAACATTAACTAAAGAACAGGCAAAAACAGTTATAGACCTGTTAATTGAGAGTAGAGGTGGCGATGGGTTGCTCTTCCTGCCATGGGGAACGAAGGGTGTAGAAAAAACGCTATCGCCAGGGAATGCGAATCCTCTTTCCTCGGAGCAGTGGATGAGCATCTGTAGATAAAGGCAGGTAAAGTAATACAGAAAAGCAGGTAACTTAACCTGGGTCATGTTTGGGGGTGAAAGAGTTCGGCTTGGGGTAACTCAGCCAGTTGTCTTTGAAGACATAAATTGAGTCCAGCATTTGCTAGTAGTTAGGCATCTAGTGAAGATCAGGTGGGATCTTTAAGGGGGAGCAGGTGGGAGCGCGCATCGGCGAGACGATCCCTGAGGTCTTTGGGGCTTGGTTGGTGAGGGATTCTCTGGTAGCAAAATGTTCCATTTTGTTAAAATGTTGATACTCTCCTCCGGGGATGAGAGGATATGTATGGCGTTATCCTTATGAATAATAATTTTAGCTGGGAAGCCCCATTTGTATGGGATTTTGGCGGCTCTCAGAGATGCAGTAGCTTGGTGAAAGGCCTTTCTAGCTTGTATGGTATTTTGTGATAGATCGGTAAAAAGCCCCACACCAGCAAACGGTGGTGGTAAGGGTCCGTGATTCCTTGATGCTGCCATTAGTGCTTCTTTAATATGAAAGAAGTGAATTCTTGCTATTACGTCACGTGGGACCGAGTCTGGCAAGAAACTCGGCTTCATTATTCTGTGGGCTCGGTCAATGATGCAATCTTGTTCTGAGGCATTTGGGAGGAGATTTTTAATCAATTTGGTCAGATGGTTTTTTAGGTCGGCTTGAGGGACGTTTTCTGGGATGCCTCTGAACTTGACATTGTTTCTCCTGCTCCTGTCCTCTAAATCAGTAAGCTTGTTTTTAATGGCTTCAACTTCATCCTCGAGAGAGTAATGGGCATCTATTAATTTATTGTGAGATGCGGTTACTTCTCCCATCTTATTTTCTAGATGATCGGTCCGCGACTCTAACTCTTGTATAGATGAGTTGATAGAAGCTGACATGACTTTGATATCTTTATGAAGTGAACTATGCAATGCAATTATCATATTCTTGATAAAGTCTTCGGTTGCAGGAAGACTTGAAGAAGGGATGTTGTTTAATAAATCATCTTCTGTCTCCCCCTCACGCTGGAATGAGCTGACAGGAGGGGAGAGACGGGGCTGCTGTTTTTCAGGGCTTACAGAGGGGGTAGATAAAGAAGAGGGAGAGCGGGAACTATTTGGCGCCATTTTAAGGTGTGCTGTAGCGCTAGTGTCGAGCCTCTCGGCTAAGTCACTCACCCTGCTTCTGGATGAGATCATCGGCAGCTCCTCTTCTAGCAGCTCCGAGCCGCCGGCACGTCCCGCTCCCGTAGCTTCAGGAGAGTCCTCCAGCTCTGTAAGAGAGCCTGCAGACGGAGGGGAGCTATCTCCGCTCGGCGGTCCCGCTCCTCCTGCACATCGGGAGCCAGCCGGTGCCTTTCCTGGACTTGCTATAGCGCTGGTGATGAGCCTCTCAGCTGGGTTGCTCACCCGACGTCGGGATGAGATCAGCTGCGGCTCTCCCCTCAGCAGCTCCGAGCTGCCGTCACGTCTCACCTCCAAAGCACTAGAAAAGCTCCCCGATGCTGTGAGGGAGTTTGTAGATGAGTGGGAGCCATCTCCACTCGGTGGTCCCGCTCCTCCTGCACCGCGAGGTGTAAAGAAGTCGGAGACCTTGTTTAAAGGTGTCTTTGGATTCCTTTTTTTCGGCATTTCTTTCTGAGGATCTTCTTCAGTGTCGCTGGAGAGTTTTGTGCAGCTGGAGTCGCTTTTAGTAGCTAAACTAGCTGAGTTAGAGCGGAGCTCAAGACACTGCGACTGTCTCGGACTGCATCCAAGCCACGCCCCCCCCCCCCCCATGGTTTGTTATTTTAACCTCTCAGCGATGAAGCCTGTTTGCGCCTTAATGACCAAAACAAATTTTGGAAATCTGACATGTGTTACTTTAACATAGAGTAACTCCTAAAAAAGGTTTAGCATATCCAAATAATTCTTTTAAATCAAATTTTTTAGAAATTTTTCATATTAAACATATGTATCTCCCAAGCAGTAGACACTCAATATACATATTATCATAATGAAAGTCATCTAACAGATAATATCTAATGAGGAGATGTTTATATTCCAAGCATCTTATTATATCATCTCTACGGGACTATTGCCCACACAAATAAAAGTAGATAACCTAATGGGGAGTAAAAGAAAAAAAAAAGATAAAAGTTGAAGAAGGGGTGAGGGAAGAGAGGGAGGGAAAATATTGGGGTGAAGCAAATGGAGGGAAGAAATAGAGTCTAGCCTTAAATCACGGGGAACATTACCTAAGGTTTGCTTATCGTCCATACTCGACTCACATCCAAGTTCAAGTCCGAGGACCTCTTACCAAATAATCCTTTCCGGAACATAGATAGGTGCAATGACAGACTGCCTCATAAAACGGATAGCTAGATCTCCTTATCTATCATTTGATCAATAGTTATGCCCGTTTCACAGAAAATGAGCTTTGGCCTATTTGTCTCCAGGGGCCCCATAGCTCAATAAATCTATCACGTGTACCCCCACTCTAACTAGATAGCTCTTCAAGATTGTAAATTAAATCCACTTTAGTCTTCCATTGGGACACAGTGGGTGGGGACTTCTGAAGCCATAGGAGAGGTATTAGGGCCTTTGCCGCATCCAGAAGAGATGCCAATAATCTATCCTTAAGTGGGTGGAAATCTGTGGATGGCTTCCATAGAAATACCATCTCCGCTGATATGGAGAAACCTTATTGGAGCCTTCTTAACTCGTCTACTACGTCCTTCCAGAACCCAACAATGGCTGAGCAATCCCATCAGATATGTTTGAAGGAGCCTTACGCTGAATTATATCTCCAGCATCTATTATGCAGGGATAGTTTGTAAGCATATAGCCATTGTGGAGTCTTATACCATCTTACTAACAGTTTGTAGTGGCTTTCCTGAAGGAGGACATAAGGGGATAGGCCATAGGCAATTTGAAGAATAAGTATAACATCGGTGGAGGGGAGGAATATATTCAGCTCTCTCCCAGGAACTGAGGAAAGAGGGTTTATGAAATCTGGGAAGTGTAATACATTTTTTGCGGATTTGGGCTATCTTTAATGTCTAGAGTATTCTTCAAGGAGTAATTTTTCAAACGGGGTGGCAGGTCTGGTAGACGTGTATAATCTTAGAAAGCTATTGAACACCTTGATCACATGGGTCACCTGTAGAAAGGTGATGCTGAGGGAGCAGGGTCAACCAGATATCCAAGGGCTTTTTATGAGCTAGAGCTTGCAAATCTCCAAAACGTAGTTCCCCCAGTTTCTCCCAGACACTTCTAACCAAAACATCAGTAGTAAAGCCTTAAAATTTACAGACTACTCTGAGTAAAGGATTGAATTTTTTAGATTTATATAGACTCTTGGGGGGAAACCACAAGTCCTCTAATAAAGTTTCTCCATAAACACCAGCTGCTAGCTATTGAAGCAGTTTATCTCTTTTAGGACATACCAGTTCCATCCAATAGCTTAGCTGGGAGGCTTGGTAGAAGTTGTGAATGCATGGCAAATAGAGATGAGCAAGCATACTCGTCCGAGCTTGATGCTCGTTCGAGTATTAGGGTGCTCGAGATGCTCGTTACTCGAGACGAGCACCACGCGGTACTCGTCTCGATTAAACGAGCACTGACCATTGAATTCAATGGAGCCGGCAATACAGCCGGCTCCATTGAAAGCAATGGCCTGCCGGTGAGCGTGGGATGAATTGTCGGGAAGGGCTTAAATATATAAGCCCTTCCCTGCAATTCATCCAGAAATGTGTAAAAAAATATATATATATATACTCACCTTGTCCCGGCAGAACGATGTTAGCCCATTGAATTCAATGGAGCCGGCAATACAGCCGGCTCCATTAAAAGCAATGGGCTGCCGGCGATCGCGGGATGAATTGTCGGGAAGGGGTTAAATACATAAGCCCTTCCCTGCAATTCATCCAGAAATGTGTAAAAAAAAATAAAATATATATATATATATATATATATATATATACTCACCTGGTCCCGACAGACGGAGTTCAGCGCGGCCAGCGGCAGTCCTCCTGAACTGCTCTGAACAGCTGTGAGTAGTATTCAGCAGCCGGGGATTTAAAATCCACGCCTGCTGAATGAGCTGCCTCTAATTGGTCACAGCCTGACCAATCAGAGGCAGATTCCACTCACACACCCATTCATGAATTATGAATGGGTGTGTGACTGCTGCCTCTGATTGGCTCAGCGGGACCAATCAGATGAGAGGCAGCAGTCACTCACCCATTCATAAATTCATGAATGGGTGTGTGAGTGGAATCTGCCTCTGATTGGTCAGGCTGTGACCAATTAGAGGCAGCTCATTCAGCAGGCGGGGATTTTAAATCCCCGCCTGCTGAATGCTACTCACAGCTGTTCAGAGCAGTTCAGGAGGACTGCAGCCGGCCGCGCTGAACTCCGTCTGCCGGGACCAGGTGAGTATATATATATTTTTTATTTTTACACATTTCTGGATGAATTGCAGGGAAGGGCTTATATATTTAACCCCTTCGCGACAATTCATCCCGCGATCGCCGGCAGCCCATTGCTTTCAATGGAGCTGGCTGTATTGCCGGCTCCATTGAATTCAATGGGCTAACATCGTTCTGCCGGGACAAGGTGAGTATATATTTTTTTAATTTTTACACATTTCTGGATGAATTGCAGGGAAGGGCTTATATATTTAAGCCCTTCCCGACAATTCACCCCGCGATTGCCGGCAGCCCATTGCTTTCAATGGAGCCAGCTGTATTGCCGGCTCCATTGAATTCAATGGGCTAAAATCGTTCTTCTCTGCCACAGCTGTTACAGCTGTGGCAGAGGAGAACGATCTTTATGCTGACAGTGGGGGGGGGGGGGTCTCACTCTTGCCACTATTGTGGCTTAATAGTGGGACTTGGGAACTTGAGATGCAGCCCAACATGTAGCCCCTCGCCTGCCCTATCCGTTTCTGTGTCGTTCCCATCACTTTCTTGAATTTCCCAGGTTTTCACAAATGAAAACCTTAGCGAGCATCGGCGATATACAAAAATGCTCGAGTCGCCCATTGACTTCAATGGGGTTCGTTACTCGAAACGAACTCTCGAGCATCACTGAAAGTTCGACTCGAGTAACGAGCACCCGAGCATTTTGGTGCTCGCTCATCTCTAATGGCAAACCAATCACCCCTCCTCACATCTCTTGATCATAAGACTATAAGCTAGGCGGAGTCTCCTCTGTCTCCAGACAAAACTTGAGAACACTGACCGAAGGGCTTTAAGGATACCTGTGAAGAATAGTCCACCAGATGACAGACATTAAAGGGGTTGTCCCGCGCCGAAACGGGTTTTTTTTTTTTTTTTCAATAGCCCCCCCGTTCGGCGCGAGACAAACCCGATGCAGGGGTTTAAAAAAACAAACGGATAGTACTTACCCGAATCCCCGCGCTCCGGTGACTTCTTACTTACCTTGCGAAGATGGCCGCCGGGATCTTCACCCACGGTGGACCGCAGGTCTTCTCCCATGGTGCACCGTGGGCTCTGTGCGTTCCATTGCCGATTCCAGCCTCCTGATTGGCTGGAATCGGCACACGTGACGGGGCGGAGCTACGAGGAGCAGCTCTCCGGCACGAGTGGCCCCATTCAGAAGGGAGAAGACCGGACTGCGCAAGCGCGTCTAATCGGGAGATTAGATGCTGAAATTAGATGGCACCATGGAAACGAGGACGCTAGCAACGGAGCAGGTAAGTGAATAACTTCTGTTTGGCTCATATTTAATGCACGATGTATATTACAAAGTGCATTAATATGGCCATACAGAAGTGTATACCCCCACTTGCTTTCGCGGGACAACCCCTTTAAGAGATCTTTCAGGTCTGAACCAACATCTCATAAAACAGCATCTCAGTTGATGGAATTTATTGGGACATGTATGATCATGCACAGTGGGTAGCACTTTTTATGTCATAGAGTCATCTATGACACTACATATAATGTAACTGGGTGAGTATAAGCCAGTTTGCCTTTGAAGATGGAACTCTAGAACACTGATCACTTCTCTTAATAATGATATCAAGGAAATGGTATTGCCAAATTAAAGTACAGAGGGGTCTCTCAGGATTAGCCCCTGTCACAGCTGTGGCAGAGGATTTCTTCATCTCTGCGGGGAGTCCCCTTGTCACTGGACACTATGACAATGCTGTCACAGTGTTCAGTGACATGGGACTCCCCACGGAGATGAAGAAATCCTCTGCCACAGCTGTGGCAGAGAATCGCGATCTTCTTTGTATGTCAATGTATGTCAATGTGACAGCATCCAGGGGTTTCACATCCAAGGAATGCCCTGCTGCAGCTGTCACAGCCGCAGCAGGGGATAGCAGGCAGCGCACTCTATGTGCGCATAAACGCAGCCAAGTGTGTTTTTTTCAGTGTGACGCCCACTTTGGTCACGCAAATATTTGTGCATTTGCGTTCTGCTCACAAAAAAATTGCACATAAAAACAACTGACTGAGCCCTAATAGATCACACACTGAACATGAGTCAACAGTGTGATGCAGCAGCAAAAAAAAGGCAAACACAATTCTGGGATGTATTAAAAGATGTATAAAGTCAGTTCAAAGAAGAGCTACCGTGAGAAAAACTACCATGAGTGGTCTGCAAATCATGTCTTATGAGGAACAAATAAAGGACCTGGGAATGTTTAGCTTGCAAAAACGAAGGCTGAGAGGAGACTTACTAGCTGTCTACAAATATCTGAAGGTCTAGAGGGATCAGCCCTATTATCATATGCACGAGGAAAAACTAGAAGCAATGGGATGAAACTGAAAGGGAGGAGACACAGGTTCGATATTAGAAAATACTTTTTGCCAATGAGGGTGATCAATGAGTGGAACGGGTTACCATGGGAGGTGGTGAATTCTTCTTCAATAGAAGCCTTCAAACAGAGGCTGGACAGACAGATGTCTGGGATTGTTTAGTGAATCCTTTATTGAGGGGGTTAGATCCATTGACCCTGGATGGCCCTTGCAAATCAACCATTCCATGATTCTAAATCTGTATCTCATAAAAAATTGTGGTGGGTATCTACATATAAGGGTGAACCCACATGCGTGTTTATGGCAGTGTAAACTGCAAATCTCAAGCAGAAATCTGGGGGTAAGCCTTTCTGTCAAATCTGTGTCAGATTTTTCAGTTTGAAAAATCCATTGTCTGTATATGGTTTATGGGTTCTGCGTAGTACAGACATGTAGAGTAAAAATAAATGAAGCTACAGTTACCTGGTGTGCGAAGGAGCAGCTGGAAAAGGTAAATAGCAGTACAAGACGTGCAGCAGAGCTAGAAACAGTATTGTACACAAAGCACCCTACTGTATCATAATAAGGCACTGCTCTACTTGTCCCCAGTAAAGCATTTTTATTGGCAGTTCATTGGGCTCAATTCCAAATATTTTACCAATAAAAAAAATGTTTCTTTTTTCCTTATTTAACCGCAAATTTTATTTCTTATCCATTTTTAATAGATTTATGGTTACTCATAAACATCGCTGCATAAGTTATATACTGAACATGTAATATTTGTATAATTAATCGTATTTTATGTTGAGTTTTTTTTATTCTCTTACTTAAAAATTTCAGTCCTATAAAATAATGTAACAGTGCAGTATGTTTTTAATTTATAGCAATCTTTAACAATTTCAATGCATGCATCTGTGATATATCTTCAGAATTAACAGGCCCGCTTGAATTATTACTGCTGCTTGAGTTATTACTAGAGTCGCAGGTATTGTCCAGGTATTTACTGCTGGTAGTGAAAATACAATTCTGTTGTAGTTGGCTGCAGTAGAACAATAGGAAGAAGGGATGGAGCAACATATACATATTTATATGAAGAACTTGTAATAAAGCAATTGGTAACCTCAACTACTCTCCTCTCTCTCGCTATTCCTCTCTATTTCATTGCAGAGAGGAACAGGAGAAAAATAAAACTACCTTTACCTCTACAGATGTTGGCAGATAAATTATATTTTGTTACAGCACTTTGCATGTAACATAAAGCGGAATTTTATTTTTCTCAGCCATATAACGAAAGGTATTGTGTTTGCTTAAAATGGCATTATTTATACTTTTGGTTCCTGTAATTCTACCACGGTTATATGTTTGTCTACAAAATCTCTGTCCAGACACAGTATAGTATTACATCATTTGATGTCCTTCTCTGAACTATATTGTAGTTCTTCAGTCGTTCAAAAGGTAGTGCAAAACTTTAAAATTTACATGGGCAAATATTCAATGTGATGAATTATGCTCCTTTTATTTTTCTTCACTACAGACCAGAGAATGTCAATTTCATTAGTTCTTAATGGAGGTCTTACAGCCAAATATGCCCTATATACTTCTGCTAAAATTACTGTAAGCTCTTGATGGATCATAGCTCATGTTCCCATGAAAGTGCAGGCATCGTACTGCTTACTAAGCAGTGGCCTGAATATTTTGGGGCCATTTCAAAGAAACGTGGGTTGCAATATGAGATGACACATCTGTAAGCTCTTTTCAGGTTTTTTGCTGGGCACATGTATTTATATGCTGCAGTACCACAGAAAGAGAGCCACAGCAAGCAGCATGAATAATCCTGGGCAAATTGCAATATACTTACACTATTGAGCTTGTAAACATCATTTGTTAGATAAGTGACGGGGTTGTGAATTACTGAGTGGAGATAGCCCACACCACTAAAAGCCTATTTACACAGGACGATTGTCAGGCAAATGATGCCCTACACTTGTCCCTGTGTCTCTGCGCTCCCGGGCAGTGCAGGAGATTTTTCTCCTCTCTCTTCCCTGCCCCTCTCCTTTGAGATACACAGCTGCTGTTCACTATTGAACGTCCGCTGTTTAAACTACACGATGAGCTTCATCACTGATCTTTAATGTAGCATAAAAGATCAGCGATGAAGCTTATCGCTCATCGTGCAGTTTAAACAGCGGCTGTTCAATAGTGAATGTCCGCTGTATTATCTCAATGGAGAGCGGTGGGGGAGCGAGAGGAGAGATTTCTTATGCACTGCGTCACCCCCTGATGGCCACTCTGTGAACCACCCAGCTCTGCTAGCTCCCGTGCAGGAGCACGGGAGCGCAGAGACACAGGGACGAGTGTCGGGCATCGTTTGCCCGACACTCATCCTGTGTAAATGGGCCTTAGGACCACCCATCTGACAGATTGCTTCTCATTTACATGAGCATTGTGCATTTTGCCTTCCTGCATGCTGCTTGGAACTGTGTATCAATAAGTATAGACTTTTCAGTGATCAACTAATATCTCATATTGTATTTAGCATTATTTTAGCAGAAGTAGTTGAGATAGTAGTGGAGCCAGTGTTGGCAGTACATTTAGAAGGTGTGGGACAGCCCATCTAGTCTAATAATATGGGCGTCACTATAGGCTGTAAGCTTGCATAGTGCACTACAAGTATCTATATGGCTGGCACCCTATTGAAGCCTTATCTGTGTGCAAGTATAATACTAATGCGTAGTAGGTGTGAGTTGCTGTTCATCAGTATTGTTTACCTGTGTTACCTTCCCATATACCATTTTGTCTCATATGCAGCTCATATGCATTTAGTGCATAAAAACACCAAAAATATTTTAGAAATATGGATATCTCATCTCTTATCACAATCTAGGTTTCTATGGAATTGGTCAAAAGTATTCAGGCTGCTGTTTAGTAAACAGCATAATGTAATAACTTCATTAAATACTCTACGGGTCTAATTAATGAATAATTACAAGGAAAATTAAAGTTTTCATTAAAGCTCAACTTTAATGGAACGCATGCAGAAAAAAATTCTCAGAAAAAAAATATACCAATAATTCCTTTCTTAATAGCCTCATATGTGTACTGGGATATTAGCCATCTATGTGCTTACTCGTCCCAAACCTGTGTGTGGATGCAAGACAACTGGCTGAAGCAGAAGCATCCCTCTTCTGCCTTGTCTGCTGTAGTACAGATTGTTTAGTCCCATCCCTATAAGAAAACTTCACTTCTAGGCAATTTGCCTTCCAAAAATGAAAGAGCTTTAGAGGAAATTTTTCTCTGCAGGACTGTTTATTTAAAGGGCATGCAACAAATCCTCCAGACTAGCAATGTGGGCAAATTTATCTCTCATTTACTTCTAACATTAATCTCTAGTTTTAGTGTTCTCTCAAAGTTTTATGAAACAGATTGGATGGCATATATGCCTTATAAGTTCCTCACACCTTTTAGGTGCTCTCCTTAAGGAGAACTATATCCTTCCTGACCCGTGAAAAAGAGAGAAAATCTTTAAAACAAAGGAGTAGTTCAAACATTTTTATTTAATTCCATTGACTTTAGACTTTTATCTTTTCGACATAAAGGTATTTAACATATCACATTTACTTTGCATATATATTAGCCATGTTTTTCCAGCCTGCCTAGAAACACTTATCAATCTTAATTACATAAAATCTTGTTTTATTTAAAAGACGTAATATGTCAACACATTAAAGTGGTTTCCACATTATCTAAAGTTGCTTCATAGCCACTCTGTACTGACCAAGCTGACCAAGACAGGGGGCTGCTGCAGCTAATTACTGGCTATAGAAGGTCACTGTTATGGCCAGTAATTGGCTGCAGCAGTCACAGGTCCTGGTCAGCACCAACTAGGAAGTACAGAGTAGCTATGGAGCAATTTTAGGTAGTGGGGAAACTCCTTTAGGTTAACTGTATCGTTTTTTTTTTTATTTGGTGCTAAAGTTTTGTAGAAAAAAAAGTTTTCTTAAGTCAATGGTTGAAGTTTTTGTTATTTCATAATGGCTGTCAACTATTTCAGGCCATCATCAGATCTTATGCATCATGTATTTGCATATTATAAAAGAGTATTTAATTACTTTTCTTTGGTAGGAAATTATATAACAGAAAGACAGCAAGTAAAAAACTGTTGATAGACTGTCCTCTCTGTTCTTGATCTTTTGACATTAATTATCATGTCTTGTCAAGTATTTAGATCACTGATTGCATCTTTAGTTTAATTAATTTCCATAACACAAACTCCTTTATTTTCTCTATACTAGAGGAGGAATGTATTAATCAATTTGTTTAGGCTTCATAGAGAAATTACATCCCCAATAAATATAAAATCCCATTGTCAACATCTACTCAAGAGAGGAACCGTGCCTGACCGATTTAATCTATTATATTAGTATCAAGAATTTTCTTAAATCTGGAGTGTAGTCTTACAACAAAAAACACATACTGGTATAAACTTAGCATTGACATAAAAGCACCAGATAAAAGTGTCTTGGAGATCAAAATAAGTTACTGAAAGGCATAATTAGTGCAGTGCTATAAAGTTGTACATACAGATGTTACAAGTGCCAAATGAAAGCTTGGTACAGTACATTCATAGTGTAGTGCACAAAATGTTTTTACATTATTTACATAGCACAGCTCTGCCAATGTTAAGTGAATAAACAGCATGCCACTCAAATATGCAGCGGCTCCCTGTCTATGAGGCAAGTTAAGCACTCTGGCTCAGGTGGCACTCCTTCCCAAATGCAGGGGGTGGCAATTCTGTCTATATTTAGGTGCATGCTGGCAATATGCTCGGCTGGGTAGATTCCCAGTGGGCCAAGCGACTGACTGGGATCATTTGTTGAATTTGAAGTTAGTTGTATTTGTGTCTTTAAGTTGCATATACAATTAAAACAGACCACGCCAGTGTTGGAAGCCATGCTAGGCTCCCTGCATCACCACCCAGCATGTTATATGTGACACAGGTGACAAGAGAATGTTGTCACCTGCAGAATGTTGACCGGAAGAAACCTGTAGGAGCAAATAAAGGCACTGCTGGGGAGATGAGTGACTTTATTATTTTACCATGGACAATATGGCTGCTATTACAGGGGACATTATGGCTATGACAGGGGACAATATGGATATTACATGGGACAAGATGGCTACTACTACAACAGGGGACATTATAGCTACTACCACATGGGACATTATGGCTATCACTGGGGACATTATTGATACTATTAGAAGGGACATTATGGCTATATATTATTATGGGGGAACATTATGGGTAAAAAAAGAAACTAGATGAACCAGCTCATCAGTTCACTCCAAGATTCTTTGAGAGCATGGACGTGTTTGACCGACCAGATACACAAACTACTTGTAAAAAACTCCAGTTCATCTATAAACTCAGAAAATCCAACTTTATTTTAGCAATATTAAAGAAGTGGTGCTGATGCATTTTTTACATGTTGCTGTGACTTTAGTAGTAGCAAAACAGTTTTTCAGATATTATGACTATATATTCCTATAGGGGAACATTATTGCTATATATTCCTACATAGGGCATTATGGCTATTATTTTGTCTATTCCACATGCATAATTTAAACACCCAGGTAGGGAATGTGTTAAAAATGAGAGTTGTTCTACTGAAAGAACCTCCTTCTGATAATTCTAACACTGGCCATAATCAGACGATCTGTGCAGGCTGGTGAGATCTGAGTACAAAAACTTTTAGAAGTGCTCATTTGGTGTCCCAGAACATCATTCTGGACCCCTCCATAGTTGTCATACATGTCTGTCTTATGTGGATGAACTGTGCAAAACTGTCATGTCTATTTTCTGTATGTATCTTGCACAGCTGTAGTGTCTGAAGGGTTAACTCCATTAAAAGTGTCATGTGACGTGGTGTGCATGAATCTATAAGTATGAGTGATTGGGTTCCAGAAAGGAGTTTAGTTTGGTCTTTGCTGCTGAGGAGTGCCCATCTACCATGTGAGGATTTGCTACCACAAAGGTGCATGAGAGCACAATCAGCCCTTGTGTCGCTAAAGATGGAGGAGAAGGAAAGACCACCTAACCGTATGTGAAGCGCATGGGAGTGAGCCTAAATGTTTTACCCCAAAAGTCCCACCACAAGAGAGAGCCATTGTAAGTAACTACCTCTTCAAGTGACTATACGTTATACAGCTAATAACAGTGCAGAAGTCTACCGAACCTCTGAAGATAATATTAAGATTGTTTATGATTCCTATGTGGCCGTCTGAAGTCTGGATTACCATATAGTGGTACAACTTTAACTGACACCCACGCATGCTGAAGCCTATGAGAGCAGGGTGATCATTACTGACATTATGCCAGGTCTGCAAGTGAAGAGATTAATCAATACCTGGGAGTAGCCAAAAGCCATCGTGAGGAAAAATAGTCCAAAATCCAAGAAGAAATACCAGAGAGAGTAGTACAAGTCGAGGTCCAAAGTTCAGAAAATTCACAAAACACGCTCTTCCAAGGTAATGTAGCAGAGCCAGAGAAAAAGCCAAATGGCTAATATCACTTGCACTTCAAGAATTTAAGTGCAGTTTAAATACACCTCCACAAGTACTGATAGGGTGTTCAGGGTGATAGACAACCCAGGACTCCAATAACACCGACTGCAAGTCTACAGGTCAGAGACAGATCCAGTAACACCCAGCAGCTGTACAAAAAAGGCACAAGCATTCAACATAAAAGAAACCACGCAAAACAATGCTGCATGCAATCAACCTGGACATAGCATCACATGGAGCCTCAAATTGGAGACAGCAGCATACTGACAGTAACTTAGAGAACTGAAAATTCTGTTGGACATGCAATGTGGGTGTAAGGGACTCACACTGAGAGGTTAATGTTGCCTTAGAGACAAACTGGAAAAATATTCTAAAAATTGCACCAAAATTGCCGTGGGTGACAAACCTTTGTCACAGTGGAACTGAACATCTGCCATGAAATTTGCCGATTGGCTGATGCCTGCCCATAAAATGGACAATTCTTGCAGAGTTTTCCCGATGTCCCAGACAACTTTGTGGAATTACTAGGGTTAGTAGAAACTGTGACTCCCATGCATCCATTTATATGTGAGGACAGAAGAGACAGAGACTGCACTGGGAAATCGAACTGTTGCTAATGTCTCAGTGCTCAAGCCACTGTTTGCGGACTTTTGTTTACAAGGTGGAAAGTGAAATTATGCCTGGAGTAGCGAGTGAGTCTTGAACAAAGAGACATCACAATATTCTGTAATTTGCATTTATAATAGATTGTATTGATAGTATTGGAGTGCTGACCCCGAAAGAGAAAGTGTATATTATATTCCATGATCTGTATTTATGTGAAACGGTACCAATATTAAATGAGTGTCATTGATAGTATTCACAATGTTAAATTTTACTACAGATTACTCACAAGTTCTGACTATTTCTACATTTTAGTTAGGAGTAGATAGTGCTTAGGTATTCAAAGGTAAAAGTTCAGTTGCTCAATCATTATTATTTCTGTGCTTTTAAATAATAGTAATACACTTTGTTTAGTCCATCTACTGCATTGAATCTTGAATCCTGAATTGCCGCACCTCCAATGCAGGGTGCTGGGTCAGATGGCACACTTTCTGTGACCTTAATGAAGACCCTGGGTGAAAATGGTAGGCCACATGGAAGATATATATGAACTGAAGATGTCTGATTGAATTGTTCACATCTATGGCCATCATTAGAAATATTCAATGACTTTTATGACTGGCATATCCTGGTAAGAATGGAAATGACTAGCCTTATACAGTACATTCAATTTTGAATACCTTCTTCAAAATGAATTTGTTGAGAAAAGTCATATTGATTACCAGCCTCCAACTTCTATTTTTGGAGGCAGCAAAGACTTATGAGGGATCTCCTAAGATAGCTTTCTGTAGAAAACCCTACAAAAACTGATTTATCATAGGCTTGGTTCCTGAATTAAGAAGGAAGACATCCATTGGAAATAATTTTAGTTCTAGGGAATGTAGAAGAGAACCAAAGCAATTGGAGGTGTTTTTTTTGACAAGCTGACCAGAAGCCTCATAGACATGCGCCTGCTTGTGGATGCCTTTCTTGTTTCATAACTACACTGGTTTGGAATCTAACATCTTTGGTTTGGAACAAAGACGTCTTCAAGAAAGATGACAAACTGTTTCTCTTTTGGCCGCTCCATGTTGTCTCCCAGTTTAAAAAATTACTCCTATTCCTTAGACATCTTCTTCACTAGGGAAGAAAGGACCAAAGTCACTTTTTGGATGGTTATGGAAATGACAAGCCTTTATCCTCACTAATAGCCTTAAGAATCTTCTTTATTTGAGGGCTAAAAAGTCTCCTTAGGAGGATTTTGTTTTTTCAATTGGGACATCCCCTGCCTATCACTTAAACTAGAGATTTTTAGTGCAGTCTGAACCCAGCCATTATTTTTCATGCCATAAACTAATAACTGTTTTATGTATGATTATTCGGAAGTTAGTTATAATCTTGGGCAGATCATGAATATTATGCAAATTTTTTTAGTATACAATAAATTACATTAACGTTAATCCTAATTTAGTGCTACATACAGTAAATGCATACTGCACCCTCAAGTCTTCTCTTCAAAGCTAATTCATTTACCTGCAGTATTTAATATTTGTTAGAAATGTTTTTGAAGTAGGAAAATAATCAGAATGGTTTCATTTCTTTGTGAAAGAAATTAAATAAATGAGTAATTCTCTCTAACAGAAACCCTGAATTACTAAATACAAGGGGATTATATTTGCAACGGTGCTGTATGTTCATAATCCCTCTTCTTGAGCAGCTGAATAATAAATGTAATACGTGCATTATTCCATTGATTAACCAATTAAACTATTCACTTAGAGATGTAATGACTACACAGGATGCTCACGAGGAAATTAACGCTAGGCACTGAATAGAGGAATTGTTTCAAAGCTGTTACCAAATGTTTTGGGCTATCTTCACACCGTTTGTATTCTATGTCTGAGGTATATTTTGGAACTATTCCCTGATGTATACCCCCCAACATATGCCATACAGTGGCATACATCAGTCATTGGCTCGAATGTAAAAAAAAGAATACTGTGTAATATAAATTTTTTTATGTGGTGGCCCACTCTATAAGAAAGCACAATCTGCTATGCAACCCCTATGCAGTGAATGGAGACCTAAGACTATGCTCAGTATATATATATCAAGAACCTTCCCAGTGCATATAGCAAATCTGGTCAATGAACATAGCAATATGACTTGTACACAATATTTCTAAATAATTACATTCTAAATACAAAATTATATAAAAGCATCTTTTAAAACAAGATATGAACTCAAAGTGGAAACTTAATATTGAAGGAGTTGGTCATCTTATATGTAATAAGTATAAATCAGTAGATTTTTGATAATTTGGCAATTTACTACCACGCCTTCTCACCACAGAATTATTCTTCCTGAACAGCATTGCCACTCCATTCTGCAAATGGCCACCCATTGAGGGGCATAAAATGTGTCCATCAGCACCTCCCACTTTGTGCCTGCACCAGTTTCCTGCCCATCTGGATCTCTGTCCAGGAAGGAAACTGATGCAAGCATTGTCATGCCATTAATCCACAGGTTGATAAGATGAGACATATTTCAAGGTTTAAGATATTATTTAGTGATAACAAATGCAGTTTTTTTTTCATATGTACTCTAAAAGGCCTCCTCCACACAGGCGCTTTTTATCACAATTAACTCAGCGTTCTCCATTGTTTTCAATGGAGCCCAGCAGACATCCATTCAAAAAGCTGGAAAGTGACACGATTTTCAAGCCGGGTGCATTTTAGTTTTTGCGTTTAGCGCACCTCATCAATGATGAGGTATGCCAGACCCCGCTGTCGACTACAGGTAGCTGTGGATGAAAAGTAAAATTGCGGCAAAGCGCTTTGCATCGCTGCTGCATGAGGGAGGCCTAGCTATGAGCTAAATATTGATATTTAGAATATGGTTATTAAACATTGCTTGATTTTGACCAACAGCCTCATTCAAGATTAAACAGTTGATATCTTATATAATTGATGCTCCACAAGCCTTAAGGATATGTTAGTAAAACCTGATATGAGTCCTTTGAGGTCAATAAAAAAAATCTCTTTCTTTACCCCACCACACCCCACCACACCACCCTTCAAAAAAAAAAGGAAAACAGACTCTTAAAGTGTACCTGCACTTTCAGTCTACAGAGCTCATGCTCCTTGGGCCA